>NC_134361.1:59474442-59784442 GCF_048569485.1 Anomaloglossus baeobatrachus | reverse complement strand
AGTCTTGTCTCATGCCAACTGTTAAGCATCCTGAAACGATTCATGTGTGGGGTTGCTTCTCAGCCAAGGGAATCTGCTCACTCACAGTCTTGCCTAAAAACACAGCCATGAATAAAGAATGGTACCAGAATGTCCTCCAAGAGCAACTTCTCCCAACTGTCCAAGAGCAGTTTTGCGCCCAACAATGCCTTTTCCAGCATGATGGAGCACCTTGCCATAAAGCAAAGGTGATCACTAAATGGCTCATGGAACAGAACATAGAGATTTTGGGTCCATGGCCGGCAAACTCCCCAGATCTTAATCCCATTGAGAACTTGTGGGCAATCATCAAGAGACGGGTGGACAAACAAAAACCAACAAATTCTGGCAAAATGCAAGCATTGCTTATGCAAGAATGGACAGCTATCAGTCAGGATTTGGTCCAGAAGTTGCTTGAGAGCATGCCAGGGAGAATTGCAGAGGTCCTGAAGAAGAAGAGTCAACACTGCAAATATTGACTTGTTGCATTAACTCATTCTAACTGTCAATATAACCTTTTGGTACTCATAATATGATTGCAATTATATTTCTGTATGTGATGTAAACATCAGACAAACACAATTAAAAACCAGAGGGCAACAGATCATGTGAAAATATAATTTTGGTGTCATTCTCAAAACTTTTGGCCATGACTGTAGGTGTTCCCTTCGAGCATGTATCATCTTATTTTTGTTTCTAGTTACACATATGTTGACATATTTTATATATGATTCGTGTACTAAATAAATCTGTAGCATTTCTTCAATTTTTCTACCTAGAAGTCGAAATGGTCATTGTGATAGTGGGATATTGTGGGTTTTGTGTGGGTTTGTATTTTGGGCGTGGTGCTCTGTCCATTCTGTGTACATTATCCTGTTAAGTTACGTTAATCACCCCCTGCTGGGCCTTTGTTCCAGTCTGGGTGAGGGGGGCCTGGGATCTACCTAAACTCTCTGTTTACCTGGGAGATTGGTCAGTCTGTGGGAGAACATGAAGAGACAAGGAAGAAGATTGATCCTCTGGGCGGAGAAGTTGCAGCTACAGGCATCACCCCAGAAAGACATTGAGAACCCCCCCCCTTTTTGCCTGGAAAAGGACTGCTGGGGAATTGTGATTCATCATTGGGACATTTATGCCATTACTGGACTATTTTACCCTCTATGTGGAGGATTATTTTATGGACATTCTGTATTGCATGGAATAAATATTCTTTGGATTTTTCACCCATCTCTCGCTCTGTTGATTGTGTGATATCGGAGAAGAACCCCGTGACAGTCATCCCATATTTACAAAGTTACATATGTTACAATTCCCTATTGTCATGATGACTATGGGATAGCACGGTACCTTGGCTCCTAAGCTGTCCCTCAAACTAGGAGGTCCTATGCCATCCCTAATCTCAGGGATACTCCTGATGGTGCAGATGCTTGAGTCTCCTTCTTGGCCCTGATCCTGACTACTTCTGATCTGATTCCCCTCCCCCTGCCCCAGGGAGGGACGGGAAAGGAGAGTGATGAAACCCACAGATAAAAACAGACAAGTGCAAACCAAAACTCTGTCACACCGTACGCACACATAAAGGTTTAGACAATAATTGATTCAGGAGGAAAAAAAAGAGGAGGGAAGCTACCAAACAACATGGGTAAACTCCCCAACCGTACCAAGCAATAAGCACAACTTTCTCCAAAAAGTCTGGGACACCACACCTCACAGACCACCAAAGACAAATTATAGTTGGCATGGGTGGAACAATTCGACCAGCATAATTAGGAGGGGAGCAGATGTGATGGGTCTCCCCACAATATGTGACTTAAGGAGTAAGCAGACTAGCAGAGATTAACTCTTCCTAGCCTGCCTATGAATCAGCACACAGCAGGTTGATGCCTGAGTCTGCCTGTGTTGATCCCAGACACCAGAGAAACCATTGGGTGGAGTGTCAGAATCTGCAATCTGTACAGAGCCCGACACCACCATGACAGTTGAGAAAGTTTGTGCAAAACTCTGTACTCCACTTAGAAGAAATAGCATTGCTATGTTAGAGAAGAAGGCCGTAGGTAAGGGATTTATGTTCTAGGTGCTAAGGGGATGCCAATCAGTTTGCCTTTGTCAGAAATTAGGCTGAATCTTTACCAAGGAAAGAAAGCCAAGCCATGACTGTGCACAACTAACACGTTATGAAATTGCTGTTCCTCGGTTGTGTGGTCGCCTCCATTGCTACTTGATTGTACAGTGCAGCAGTATTTGTTGGAGCTTTATGAGCAATAAATAAGGCTCATTCTTGTTCTCATTGAACAAGTGTACAATTCAGACATGGAAAGCGCCCTCTCTGCCTCCATTCACGTTAGGTCAGTCTCATATACAACAAGTCACTGTTGCCGTCCCATGTGGCCAGTCTAGACTGACTCTCGAGCATGGAAGCGCATTGCTAAATAAAGACGCGTACAAGTTGGAACAGTTGTTTTC
Organism: Anomaloglossus baeobatrachus; assembly: GCF_048569485.1. Classification (NCBI taxonomy): domain Eukaryota; kingdom Metazoa; phylum Chordata; class Amphibia; order Anura; family Aromobatidae; genus Anomaloglossus; species Anomaloglossus baeobatrachus. Next base: position 59,781,961 of record NC_134361.1, on the reverse strand, counting down.
TAGATTTGATGCATGAAAATATTCTCTTTATTATGAGCCGCTTTCACAAAGCAGTATTATGCAGGGAGGCTCCTTCTGCTTTCAGACACATTGCAGCCTATTCAGCCTAATGGAATATTTATTGTGATATGGTAATGCTTTGTAAATAAGAGTGTAAATCGCCCCAAAGCGCTGCAATGGATCACATGCTGCTTGTTACTGAAAATACACCATAGGGATTCCTGTTATGGAAAGAAGGCATCTGCGGACGGCCGTGCTCAGAGCCACAATTTCAGGTGATTTGTGTTGGTGTACAGTTGTGATAATGTAATTCAAAATCTCAGTCAATTAACTTAAATCTACAGTAAAAGAGGCTACAGGCGACGAATAAGGAAAAAAATACTCACTAAGAGCTTGTTCACACACAGCATTTTTGCAGCGTTTTTTTTCCCCCCTGTGCATTTTTTCTTGAGCTCTTCAGTAACAGCTGTGTTTTAGCATTTTACAGCTCCCACAGTGCGTAATTTTTCTTGGTGTTTATATTGTTAGCTGTGCTGGGTTTAAAAAACAAAAAAAAACGCAGTATGTCAATTTTTTCCAGCTCTTTTATACCTTCAATCAAATGTATAAAAAAAAATCCATTAGAAAAAATGCATCAAATTTACATAAGAAGCATGTGAAATTTTTTTTGCTGCAAAAGCTCTGCAAAAAAAAATATATATATATATATATATGTGTATATATATATGTGTATATTATATATATATATATATATATATTTATATATTTAAATTAATTAATTAAAAATCCATACAAGGCTATGTTCACACATGGCTTTTTTGGTGCGTTTTTGGTGCATTTTTTAGCTGCAGATTTGCCTTGGTTTTATGCAAATCCATGCTAATAAAACACTGCATTTTACAATCCCAGCAAAATCTATGAGATTTCTGAAATCTCATACACACACACACACACACCTGCAGATTTTTTCCTGACTGTTTTGTCAAATCGCTGCGTTTTTGCTGCAGATTTCAGAGAATAAGCATGTCAATGCTTTGCAGCATTTTTGCAACGTTTTTTCTTTATTACAACCCATTTTGCAGAAAAAAACGCAGCCAATCCGCACCACATCTACAGCAAAAACGCCACTGAAAAACGCACCAAATCCGCACCAAATACGCAGATGGCTCAAAGGAGATTTCCTTCCACAAGATCAGGTTTTGGTCAGAAAAAAAACACAAAGAAAGCCCTGCGTGTACGTAGCCTAAAACTAACACACAACCCCAGTCATCAATATGGTTATGTGGTCCCTTGTGGCTGCAACAATGCAAAGTCCTCTGGAAATTCAAAAGGTGACTTATCTGAAAGGAATTTTTGAGGCCACGTGCACACATTGAGTATTTAGTGAGTTTTTTACCTCAGTATTTGTAAGACAAAACCAGGAGTGGAGCAATCAGAGGAAAAGTATAAGACTATATATACCACTTCGGTATTTTTCACCCATTCCTGGTTTTTGCTAATACTGAGGTAAAAAACCCTCATCAAATACTCACCGTCTACACGTGGCCTTGGATGCTTCCTTAGGACACAGACTATAAGGCCACGTGCACACGTTGAGTTTTTGGTGTTTTTTTTACCTCAGTATTTGTAGTCAAAACCAGGAGGGGGTGATAAATCCAGAAGTGGTGCTCATGTTTTTATTATACTTTTCCTCTGATTGCTCCACTACTGTTTTTTCTCTTTCAAATACTGAGGTAAAACACTCACCAAATACTCACCGTGTGCACGTGGCCTTGTATGCTTCCTTAAGACACAGTCTATAAGGCCATGTGCACACGTTGAGTATTTGGTGAGTTTTTTACCTCAGTATTTGTAAGACAAAACCAGTTGTGGAAAAATCAGAGGAAAAGTATAATAGAAACAAGGGCACCACTTCTGTATTTTTACCCCCTCCTGGTTTTGACTACAAATACTAGCCCTATAGTCTGTGTCCTAAGGAAGCATCCAAGGCCACAAGCACACGTTGAGTATTTGATGAATTTTTTTCTTCAGTATTTGGAGCCAAAACCAGGAGTGGGTGATAAATACAGAAGTGGTGCCCGTGTTTCTATTACACTTTTCCTTTGTTTCTTCCCCTCCTGGTTTCGTCTTACAAATACTGAGGTAAAAAACTCACCCAATTACTCAATGTGTGCACGTGACCTTAGGGATTAGTGTGTCGTAAAATCAGTTATACTGTACCTAATCCCAACATCCAAGTCTTTAGTACAAGTGTCTTTAAGGTCTCAATATATAATAAAAATGTATTGAGTAAAGGAAACCCATTTTGCCGGGGGTTCCGACTGAATCCCCAACAGGACCAGTGAACGGAGATCAGATCGGAATGCAATGGGAAAGCGGCTTAACTCTTTCACCTCCTCTAAGCTGATTTATGACCACATCAAAGTTGAATGTGCAGAGAAACAAAGAGCCTGTAAAAGCCAAAAGGTGGAAAACTGTTAATGAAACCGAATTGCAAAAAATCTTTTGAGCTCCAAATACATGCATTCAGGTAAAAAAAAAAAATTGTCACCAAATGTTGACATGCCCTTTTAAATATCTAACATTTTGTGCAATGTGATTGACAATGTTTTGTAGAGTTTATCTTCTAAGTGACTACTGACTATGGCTATCTCAGCATGTGTTGACTCTAATTTACAAATGCCGGAAGGAACGTCATTTCTTGGTACATAACTGCATGTTTGAGAAAAGAGAACTCTGCTGCATGGGGGGAAAGATGATCTACAGGAACAGGAAATGGTCGGAGGATGTCTCACTGATAACAGCAGAATATTGATGTTTTACTGCAACTAATATTACACATCAAATAAAATAACGAGAGCGTCTTCAACAGGATAATTTAGAAAGAGAATTCCGTATCCATCAGGACCTGTCATGAAATTCCATTATGTCACCAATCTAGTTCCCTAGTGACAAAATCTGTACTGGAATCTTGTTAACATGATGCGCTTGTCATATTGGGAATACTGGTTAATGGTTTTAGGAGGCAGACTCTAAGTGGATCTGTCATCTGATTTTAATATGCAAACCACATTTATTATTAGAGTTATCCAAAATAACTTTTTTTCAGCATAACTGAGTTTGTTTCTTTTCTACAGCTACAACCCATTGCAAAAAAAACATATCTAGTGCCTTTGCCAAAGTATTCACCCCCTTTGCACGTTTAATTTTTGCTACCTGACAACCTGGAATTTCACTGTTTTTGAGGGTTTGCACCAGTTCTTGAAAAGAACATGCCTACAACTGTGAACAATTGCTTTTCTATTTATTGTGAAGCAAATTACAAATAGGACAAAATAACTGAAAACTTCAGTGTGCGTAATTATTCACCCCCCAAAGATAGTACTTTGTCGAGCCTCCTTTGGCGGCAATTACAACTGCAAGTCATTGGATAAGTCTCTATGAGCTTTCCACATCTTGTCACTGGTAGTTTTGCCCATTCCTCAAGGCAAAACTGCTCCAGCTTCTTCAAGTTAGGCCCCTTTCACACGTCAGTGATTCTGAGACGTTTGTGCTTTTTTTTAAACGTACCAGAATCACTGACATACGCAGACCCATTATAATGAATGGGTCTGCTCACACGTCAGTGATTTTTCACTGCACGTGTCTCCGTGCGGCGTACCCGCGTGTGCGTGATTGCCGCACGGAGACATGTCCATTTTTTTCTGGCATCACTGATGTCCCACGGACCACGCAGTGGTGTGGTCCGTGAAACACGTGCCAGAAAAAAACGTGCTTTTAAAATAAAAAACATTTTAACTCACCCGGCGTCCAGCGATGTCCTCTGCAGCCCGTGCAGCTTGTTGCTTCTGAGCCGGCTGATTACTGTCGCGCATATTCATGATGCGCGACACAGCCGACCCGGAAGCAGCTGCTGCGGGGTCACCGCCGGCCGGATGCTGCACCGCGGGAGCGTTCAGCACCATGGACAGCGGGCGCAGGTGAGTTGATTACTAAGTGCAATCACGGGCCACGGAGAACGGAGCCCGGATTGCACTTAGACAACCCACGTGTGCCGTGATTCACGGCACACGCAGGGACATGTGCGTGTTTTACACGCCAGTGAAAAACATCAGTGTTTTTCACTGACGTGTGAAACGGGCCTTATATGGTTTCCTCTGAACAGCAATCTTCAAGTCTGACCACAGATTCTCAATTGGATAAAGGTCTGTGCTGTGACTCTGCCGCTCCAGTACATTGACACATTTTCCCTTAAACAACTCGAGTGTTGCTTAGGCAGTATTCTTTGGGTCACTGTTTTGTTGGAAGGTGAACCTCTGTCCCAGTCTAAAATCCCTGACAGGTTGGAACAGATTTTGCTCAAGTATATCCTTGCATTTTGCACCATTCACCTTCCCTTCAACTCGGACCATTTCACAGCATGATGCTGCCACCACCATGTTTTACTGTTTGGATGGTGTTCTTGGGGTTATGAGTTGTATTGGTTTGGTGCCAGACATAGCGTTTACCTTGATGACCCATTTAGGTCTCATCTGCTCATAGCACTTTCCTCCATACATTTGGGAATTCTCTCACATGTCTTTTGGCAAACTTAAACAAGCCTTCCAATTTTTTCTGTAAGTAAAGGCTTTTTTTCTGGCCACTCTTACATAGAGGCCAGCTCTATGGAGTGTGTGGCTTATTGTGGTCATATGGCTCTGCTGGCTGTGGTCATATGGCTCTGCTGTATCTGCTTGGGAACTCAGCAGTTCCTTCAGGGTTACCCTTGGTCTCTGTGCTGTCTCTCTGATTAATGCCCTCCTTGCTCAGGCTCAGAGTTTTGGTGGGTGGCCCTCCCTTGTTTTGTTGTGGTACCATATTCTTTCCATTTGATGATAATGGATTTGATGGTGCTGAGGGGGATAATCAGAGATTGGGACATTTTTTTTAGAACCCAATCCTGATTTATACTTCTTAACAAATTTGTCTCTGACTTATTTGGAGCTCTCCTTGGTCTTCATGTTGTTGTTTGGAGAGCTCCTTGTTGTTGTTTGGAGATCTCCTTGGTCTTCATGGTGTTGTTTGGAGATCTCCTTGTTGTTGTTTGGAGATCTCCTTGGTCTTCATGGTGTTGCTTGGAGATCTCCTTGGTCTTCGTGGTGTTGTTTGGAGATCTCCTTGGTCTTCGTGGTGTTGTTTGGAGATTTCCTTGGTCTTCATGGTGTTGTTTGATTAGAGGTGCCTCTTACTTAATGGTGTTGCGGCCCCTGTGGCTTTTCAGAAAAGGTGTGTACATACTGACAGACCCAGGACACTTAGATCGCATGCAGGTGGACTTCCCTTCACTAAGCATGGGACTTATGAAAGTAATTACTTGCACTGGAAATTTTTAGGGGCTTCATAGCAAAAGGGGTGAATACATATGCACATAGCAATTTTTATTTATTTTATCCCATAAATTTAATATTTGCCCATATTTTTATCACTTCACTTCCCCTACTTAGACTATAAAGCTATGTGCGCACTAGAATATGGATTTTTCTTAAGAAAAATCCGCACCCTGTGGCAGAATACCGCACCCACTGCAAAAACCGCGGTAATAACATACCGCGATTTTTCAGCGAGTTGGTACCTGCAGTTTTTTACCATTATTTATGGCAAAAAACGCAGGTGCCTGTGGAAAAGAAGTGACATGCATATTAATTCCGCAGCAGAAAATCCACGGGTAAATCCGCAGGTATAAAAAAACGCAGTGTGCACATAGCATATTTTTTATACCCATAGGTCTTGCTAGGGAATGACTGCAGAAAACATTTTAAAAACATTTTCTGTAGCAAATCCGTGGCAAATCCGCAGCATGCGCACATAGCCTTAGTGCTGATGCATTACAGACAAATTGTATTACAAAATCACCATGATTGTCCTGATGAAGATGTTTCCATCCCGAAACGCATTGAATAAAATCACCTTTTAGGACTTACTTTCATTCCACGTTCCACGGCAGAGCGGATTTTAACCCTTATCAACCACGTCACCTATCTGCATTTATAGGGTCTACACCAGCAGTTTTACATGCATAAGGGGTTGGGTCCACTGTCCACACAACCCTACCAGGTGAGCAATTCCCTTGTTCACACCCAGATCACCTCATACTTAAAGCCCTATTTGTGCACTGTCTCTTCTTATTAAGCTTAGTATATATTAATGTAACCTTTTATTGTGCCCATGAGAACATCCTCAGCACTAGTATCTTCACAGCGTAGCCTGCATATGTGATATATGGCTGCTCGGCTGTTCGCTGTTGTGCCGCCCTGCTACATTATAGGGCCAGGTGCATGTTTACATCACTATATTATTGAAGCGCTTGGACAATGGGGCTAAGGGTGGAGTAACCCTGCTCCATGCCAGGAATAAAAGGTGCAATATAAATAGCATTTTCCCTTCACAAATCCCCAAGCAGTATTAGAAAAAAATGCATTGTACAGATATAAAAAAATATTTGCTTTGGAAATGCATCTAAAGGTATTGCTCCTGACAAATTTTTTCATGTTTTCTCTTGCTATCTCACAGGATACATTTCCACTGTAACACTACAAGTAAACCCAGTGTAGTGTGATCCTACAGTCATCCTCGCTTCCTTCTGTCACTACGTTTTGGTAACATATGTTTGTTAATTTAGCAAGAAGTATAGATCAGGTGCAAGGGATAGGAACCCAGACCCAGAATAAAGGGAGCTTTACACGGTAGCGATATCACTAGCAATTTTTAGCGATATCGAGCGTGTAAGTACCCGCCCCCGTCGCGCATGCGATTGTTTGTGATCGCTGCCGTAGCGAACATTATCGCTACGGCAGTGTCACACATACTTACCTGGTCTTCGTCGTCGCTGTGACTGCGGAACAATCCCTCCTTCAAGGGGGAGGGACATTTGGCATCACAGCGATGTCACCGCAACGTCACTAAGCGGCCGGCCAATCAAAGCGGAGGGGCGGAGATGAGCAGGTCGTAACATCCCGCCCACCTCCTTCCTTCCGCATTGTGGCCGGCGGCAGGTAAGGAGACGTTCCTCCCTCCTGCGGTGTCACACATAGCGATGTGTGCTGCCGCATGAGCGATGAACCACCTGGATAAACAACCCTTACCGATTTTTGAGTTTGGGACGACCTCTCCATGGTGCACGATTTTTACCATTTTTGAGGTCGCTTAAGGTCGCTGGTCAGTGTCACACGCTGCGATATCATTAATGACGCCGGATGTGCGTCACTAACAACTTGACCCCGACGATAAAACATTAACGATATCGTAGCGTGTAAAGCCCCCTTAAGACTACGCTGGATTCAGGGGCAGAATGATTACGACCGGGTGCGGGGTTGCAGGGGGCCTGCTGGCCCCAACCCCTGCTTCAGCTAGACGTGTGTCCGAAGCCGCACATCCAGTTGAAATGCATTGCAGGGCAGAGACTTGTCAGGTCCCTGCACTGCGATACATACTGTCAGCCAAACAGATGCTATGAGCTTTCATCGGCGTCCCGGTGACTGAGGTGGCATATGACAATGACGTCATGCGTTGCCATAGCACAAACGCCGTTGAATGCTGACGGGCACTGTGGGCCAGCTATAGAGGAGGATGCCAAGCAGCATAAGACCCAGGATGGTGGTGAGTACAGTATATACCAGGAAGGGAACAGTATATACCAGGAGGGGTCCAGGAGAGAAATGTCGCGGGCGGGGAGGAGGGTGTCAGCACACCGCGCTCACCCCTTCTGCTCGGGTCCGGCGGCTGCTCAGTGGTGGCTCGAGCCGTGGGCCGGATCCCGGGGGTTTCTCTAGCGGCGCTCCTCGCCCGTGAGTGAAAGGGGGGGTTTGGGGTGTTGGGATAATGTCCGTGATGCCACCCACGGTTGTGGTGATTGAGTGTACACCACCGCTGCTCTATGTGGAGGTCCCGGGGATGGTGAGGCGGAGCAGCCAGTTGTTGTGTTGTCCCTCCGTGGGTAGGGGTTGGTGATCCCGGGGCCCAGTGGGGTGCAGGGGCGCAGGGGCAGCGCTGTGCCTTGCGGCACGAAGGTACTCACTCAGCCAGTAAACACGACACAGTTCTCGGTAAACAAATGGCTGGTTGGACGGGTCCCTCGGACGGTTCACGGTGCTGCGGTTCCCTGCAGTTAGCGGTGACGGTCTCTTCCCTGCACCTTTGAAATGTTTGTTTGGTAGCGATGGATTCCCACCGGTTACCCGCTCCCCGACTGCAATCTGGGCCGGAGGAGCTCCACACTTTGCCCGCAGGCGCCGGCCCTGGGAAACTGGTGCCTTGGCGGTGGCGGTGTTTCCCCGTTGTGGTTGGACCTTTGCCGTCAATCAGGACTTGCTTGTTGGGAGATCTACGTCCCCTTCACTAACGGATTTAGCAATTTACAGCAACTCCAAGCCTTGCTGGGATCCGAAAAGCCCCTGCTCTGGTGCTGACTGCCCTTTGTATCCGCTCCAGACCACCGGGCACACAGCCAACGGGGTCCTTCCAGTAACCTCCAGACAGACCCACTGCAGACCTTCACCGCCGTCTGCTGACCTTGCTGACTCCGTCTGGGCACACAGCCACAGACCAACTTCAGGCTTTCTGTCGCTTCACTACTGTTTCACTTCACTCTAGCTCCCTCCTGAGCTACACTCTGTTGTTTCTCCTTTCACTTGGTTCGTTACTCCGCTCTAGCCCTCAGCTAGACTTCACACTTGCCCTGCCTGGGCTCAACTGCCTGGTACTTCCTGCCTCCAGGGCTGTGACCTCCTTGGTGGGCGGACACCAACCGCCTGGCTCCCCCCCCCTGGTGTGGACACCAGCCCCTGGAGGAAGGCAACAAGGATTTGTAGGTTAGCTGGTGTACCTGCAGGGAATGTGGGGTGTGTGTGTGTTGTTGTGACCTGTGACCCCTGGCTTGCCCAGGGCGTCACATTCCCCCTTAGCAAAACGCAGACCGTCCTCGGGCTGCCCGTCCAACACCGGTTTTATTTTCCTTTTTTTTTTTCTGTAAGGTAAAAGGTATAACATAATACGGTAGAATACATTTTTAATAATAACTCTTCCCAAAACGGGAGGCACATCACTTCAACGTTGCAACGGTGTACGGTTACGGTTTCCGCTCTCTCCCACCCAAGTAACCTGGCCCTGATGCTGCCCCTAAAACCCAGGCAGCACCCCTTGACCCACAGTCCAGCACATGGTACCCGAGCGGGATCTGTCCTTCCCTCCAGAGGGTAGCCACCGGTCCTTTTGGTGGCTGGGCCCCAGCCTGCTCTGCTCAGGGCCCTCCCTCCAACCTGCCTCTCCGGAGGCGGCCTTGCGGAAACGGTAACGGTACCCAACATATTTACAAGCCACTAACGTTTGTGGTTGCCCTGCAAGTTCACGGGCTTGTCCATGGATAGTTCCCATGCATTTTTAAACGGTCCCCACGGGGACAACGGTGCCGGCTCCAGCCGGTTGCTAATCACAATAAATCAGGTAACTTCTTCGGTAATTTCACTTATCATCTTTTCCAAACAAACAAACAAACAACCATACGGTACTGGTCCCAACGGGGACGGTGCTGCGGGCATCCACTGCCCTACTCCGGACTTCCAGGCTCCAGTGCTCCTTCAAGTGCAACAGGGGACCCGAAGCTGGGGCAGGAGTCGTCCTCTCTTGTTCCTGCGTCAGGCGGGTTGCCGCCAGCTGCCGCAGCCTCCTGATCTCCAACATCCAACGCTTCAGATCCCTCAGCAGTAACACGGAATAGCAGACCAGGCGAGTCTACACTGAGGCGCCCCATAAGTAGCGGCAAGGGTGATGCATAGGCCGAGACTAGGCTGGGCCCCTCAGCCGCAGCGGCCGGTCCTGGGAGGACATAGGGACGTGGGTCACCAGTCGGCTCTGCTACACCGGTTCCCTCTCCGTACATCGGGACAGCTGTAATCAGCATCTCCACCTCGTTGGTCCACTGCTCCATCATCCGGAGGAGTTGTCCCTGCTGACGCCGGTGGAACTGAATCACCCGGGCCTTCATCCAGGCCACGGTTCCGGGCTCAGGATCTGGCACAGTCTCTACTGGGACTTCAGGCACCACGCTGTTAAGGGGCCGTGGTTCTAGCGGTTCCCCTTGGTGCACTTCAGGGCCGTCTTGAACGTCTGCAGCCGGCTGGTCCGCTGAAGCGGCTGGGCAGGGTATCGCTACCGATGGGGCAGGTAGCGGGCCTAATGGCGGGGAAGCAGCAGCTATTACAGATAGCGGGGAGAGAGGCAGGGTGAGCGGAAGCCGGCCGGGCCCCTCAGCCGCAGCGGCCGATCCTTCAGGAATAAAGGGGCGTGGGTTGCTTATCCGCTCCTCCAAATCCTCTTCCGCCTCGCGTCTCCACATAGCAGCCACAACGTCCACCATGTCGGTCTCCCACTCCTCCAGGAGGAGTTGCATATGGGCCTGCAGACGGTTACTCAGCGGGACGGTCCGGTCCCTCAACCACGTCGCCGTGCCGGGCGTGGGGGCTTCCTTGTTGGGAGTTGGGTTGTTCATCTTGGCAAGCGTGCCTTCCAGGAACCCAGTATCGCTGCAGAGTCCTGGCGTCCCTGCTGTTATAGCTACAGCTACATGCATCCAGCCGCCATCGCGTCCCCCTTAGCTCTTTCCGGCCCCTCCTCTTTCGGGGCGGGGTCTTGGCCTTCGCGCCTCTACTGCTCGAGAAGACGCTCGAGCGGGAACTTTTCGCGCCAAAGATGGCGGCTTCTGCAATTTTTCTGCCGGATACCTCCGGCGGTAACAAGGTGCACCTCTACCAAACGGCAGAGCGGTAGGATCCTGTTCGTGACGCCAAGTTGTCGCGGGCGGGGAGGAGGGTGTCAGCACACCGCGCTCACCCCTTCTGCTCGGGTCCGGCGGCTGCTCAGTGGTGGCTCGAGCCGTGGGCCGGATCCCGGGGGTTTCTCTAGCGGCGCTCCTCGCCCGTGAGTGAAAGGGGGGGTTTGGGGTGTTGGGATAATGTCCGTGACGCCACCCACGGTTGTGGTGATTGAGTGTACACCACTGCTGCTCTATGTGGAGGTCCCGGGGATGGTGAGGCGGAGCAGCCAGTTGTTGTGTTGTCCCTCCGTGGGTAGGGGTTGGTGATCCCGGGGCCCAGTGGGGTGCAGGGGCGCAGGGGCAGCGCTGTGCCTTGCGGCACGAAGGTACTCACTCAGCCAGTAAACACGACACAGTTCTCGGTAAACAAACGGCTGGTTGGACGGGTCCCTCGGACGGTTCACGGTGCTGCGGTTTCCTGCAGTTAGCGGTGACGGTCTCTTCCCTGCACCTTTGAAATGTTTGTTTGGTAGCGATGGATTCCCACCGGTTACCCGCTCCCCGACTGCAATCTGGGCCGGAGGAGCTCCACACTTTGCCCGCAGGCGCCGGCCCTGGGAAACTGGTGCCTTGGCGGTGGCGGTGTTTCCCCGTTGTGGTTGGACCTTTGCCGTCAATCAGGACTTGCTTGTTGGGAGATCTACGTCCCCTTCACTAACGGATTTAGCAATTTACAGCGACTCCAAGCCTTGCTGGGATCCGAAAAGCCCCTGCTCTGGTGCTGACTGCCCTTTGTATCCGCTCCAGACCACCGGGCACACAGCCAACGGGGTCCTTCCAGTAACCTCCAGACAGTCCCACTGCAGACCTTCACCGCCGTCTGCTGACCTTGCTGACTCCGTCTGGGCACACAGCCACAGACCAACTTCAGGCTTTCTGTCGCTTCACTACTGTTTCACTTCACTCTAGCTCCCTCCTGAGCTACACTCTGTTGTTTCTCCTTTCACTTGGTTCGTTACTCCGCTCTAGCCCTCAGCTAGACTTCACACTTGCCCTGCCTGGGCTCAACTGCCTGGTACTTCCTGCCTCCAGGGCTGTGACCTCCTTGGTGGGCGGACACCAACCGCCTAGCTCCACCCCCTGGTGTGGACACCAGCCCCTGGAGGAAGGCAACAAGGATTTGTAGGTTAGCTGGTGTACCTGCAGGGAATGTGGGGTGTGTGTGTGTTGTTGTGACCTGTGACCCCTGGCTTGCCCAGGGCGTCACAGAAACATATACACCAGAAGGGGGACAGTATATACCAGGAAGGGGCCAGGAGAGGGACTGTATACAGTATACCAGGAGGAGGACAGTATATTCCAGGATGGGGGACATATTCACTAGGATGGAAGAAATACCAGCATTGGGGGCATATATACCAGGATGGTGAACATAAATACCAGGATGGGGAACATATATACCAGGATGGGGGAACATATATACCAGAATGGGGGACATATTTACCAGGAAGGAGCCTAGGATGGGGTATATTAGAACAGGATGGGGGACATTACTACATAATGGGGAAACTCTCTGGCTTTATAGGATTTAGAACACTAAATGTATACATACATATACATGCATCTGAATAACAAGCGGGGATAGGGGGGGCCAAGGTCCAAATTTATACCAGGAATGGGCCAGGAGAGGGACTGTATACAGTATACCAGGAGGAGGACAGTATATTCCAGGATGGGGGACATATTCACTAGGATGGAAGAAATACCAGCATTGGGGGCATTTATACCAGGATGGTGAACATAAATACCAGGATGGGGAACATATATACCAGGATGGGGGAACATATATACCAGAATGGGGGACATATTTACCAGGAAGGAGCCTAGGATGGGGTATATTAGAACAGGATGGGGGACATTACTACATAATGGGGAAACTCTCTGGCTTTATAGGATTTAGAACACTAAATGTATACATACATATACATGCATCTGAATAACAAGCGGGGATAGGGGGGGCCAAGGTCCAAATTTATACCAGGAATGGGCCAGGAGAGGGACTGTATACAGTATACCAGGAGGAGGACAGTATATTCCAGGATGGGGGACATATTCACTAGGATGGAAGAAATACCAGCATTGGGGGCATATATACCAGGATGGTGAACATAAATACCAGGATGGGGAACATATATACCAGGATGGGGGAACATATATACCAGAATGGGGGACATATTTACCAGGAAGGAGCCTAGGATGGGGTATATTAGAACAGGATGGGGGACATTACTACATAATGGGGAAACTCTCTGGCTTTATAGGATTTAGAACACTAAATGTATACATACATATACATGCATCTGAATAACAAGTGGGGATAGGGGGGGCCAAGGTCCAAATTTTGCACGGGGGCCCATCAAACTCTAGTTACGCCATTGACACTGGATTTATTTGCAGCCTGTATCCATAAAGATACAATAGAAAAAATGGTGCAAGTTAGCAATATGTACTGCTTTTTTCAGAATTTGAGAAATCTAAAATTCTAATAGATCTATATTCTGAAAAAAATTGGGATCACAAAATTATCAAAATATATGGGAAAGGATCCATAAGCCACTCCATGAATAAAGATGTACTGTAAGACAAAGGAGAACACCGGAGTGTACGGCTAAAAACAGTATTATTTTATTAAAATAAAAATATAGAAGATAAGCAAAGTTAGTACAAGAAACTCTGAGTAAATATTATACAACCAGTGAAATCGGTAGATAGTTGGGGGGACAGATAGCTATTTTTACAATAAGTAAAAAGATTCACATATTGTCACGGGTGACAGTTATGTGGTTTCTGACAATAGAAGGTCACAGCGTTTGGCTGCACAATATGTTCCCTAATTTTCTATTGTTCCTGCTGTCAGTATTCATTGTATTAGGTAGCTTTCCTGCTGGGTTTTCATATCTCCCCCTTTTGGACCCAGCAGGAGGTCGCCTTCCATCCAGCTTCTGATCATTAGTATATTCTCATGGTGCTTAAATACTCCCGTCTTCCCTGGACTGGTGCTGGTGATATTATTCAATTCATTTTAGCTCTGATTGCAAGCAGGTGGCTTGCTCTCATCTGTAGTATCGTTGCTGAAGCTTTGCTGAACTCCTGTCTGAGTCATCTGTAGATAAGTAGTTCATGCACTTCTCCTGTGTGTCCTCCTTGTATCTTCCTTTAGTGTTTAGTCGGGTGGATGGAGAGCTCATCCGACCCATTCCCTATTTAGGGTCCAGCACTAGGGATACCTAGGGTCAGGTACAGTGCTGGCCAAAAGTATTGGTACCCCTGCAATTCTGTCATTCTGTCAGGTAATACTCAGTTTCTTCTTGAAAATTATTGCAATCACAAATTCTTTGGTATTATTATCTTCATTTAATTTGTCTTCAATGAAAAAAAAAATTGTCATAAAGCCAAATTGGATATAATTCCACACCAAACATAAAAAGAGGGTGGACAAAAGTATTAGCACTGTTTGAAAAATCATGTGATGCTTCTGTAATTTGTGTAATTACCAGCACCTGTAACTTACCTGTGGCACCTAACAGGTTTTGGCAATAACTAAATCACACTTGCAGCCAGTTGACATGGATTAAAGTTGACTCAACCTCTGTCCTGTGTCCTTGTGTGTACCACATTGAGCATGGAGAAAAGAAAGAAGACCAAAGAACTGTCTGAGGACTTGAGAATCCAAATTGTGAGGAAGCATGAGCAATCTCAAGGCTACAAGTCCATCTCCAAAAACCTGAAAGTTTCTGTGTCTACGGTGCGCAGTGTCATCAAGAAGTGTAAAGCCCATGGCACTGTGGCTAACCTCCCTAGATGTGGAAGGAAAAGAAAAATTGACGAGAGTTTTCAACGCAAGATTGTGCGGATGGTGGATAAAGAACCTCGACTAACATCCAAACAAGTTCAAGCTGCCCTGCAGTCCGAGGGTACAACAGTGGCAACACGTACTCTCCGTCGGCGTCTGAATGAAAAGGGACTGTATGGTAGGATACCCAGGAAGACCCCACTTCTTACTCCGAGACATAAAAAAGCCAGGCTGGAGTTTGCCAAAACTTACCTGAGAAAGCCTAAAACGTTTTGGAAGAATGTTCTCTGGTCAGATGAGACAAAAGTAGAGCTTTATGGGAAAAGCCATCAACATAGAGTTTACAGGAAAAAAGGAGGCATTCAAAGAAAAGAACACGGTCCCTACAGTCAAATATGGCGGAGGTCCCCTGATGTTTTGGGGTTGCTTTGCTGCCTGTGGCACTGGACTGCTTGACCGTGTGCATGGCATTATGAAGTCTGAAGACTACCAACAAATTTTGCAGCATAATGTAGGGCCCAGTGTGAGAAAGCTGGGTCTCCCTCAGAGGTCATGGGTCTTCCAGCAGGACAATGACCCAAAACACACTTCAAAAAGCACTAGAAAATGGTTTGATTGAAAGCACTGGAGACTACTAAAGTGGCCAGCAATGAGTCCAGACCTGAATCCCATAGAACACCTGTGGAGAGATCTCAAAATGGCAGTTTGGAGAAGGCCCCCTTCAAATCTCAGGGACCTGGAGCAGTTTGCCAAAGAAGAATGGTCTAAAATTCCAGCAGAGCATTGTAAGAAACTCATTGATGGTTACCGGAAGCGGTTGTTCACAGTTATTTTGGCTAAAGGTTGTGCAACCAAGTATTAGGCTAAGGGTGACAATACTTTTGTCTGGCCCATTTTGGAGTTTTGTGTGAAATGATCAATGATTTGACTTTTGTTTCATTCTCTTTTGTGTTTTTTCATTGAAGACAAATTAAATGAAGATAATAATACCAAAGAATTTGTGATTGCAATCATTTTCAAGAAGAAACTGAGTATTATCTGACAGAATTGCAGGGGTGCCAATACTTTTGGCCAGCACTGTATATGGCTCGGTGCATAGGTGCGGATGCTATCTAGGGTTGTGGGGGACCGTAGGGACCAGCAGTAGGTTTGGTCAGGGGTAACCATCTTCCCCTTCCCTAGACGCAGGGGTCCCCTTTCCTTATTTTTTGCCTCTAGCTTGGTACTTCCCCGTACCTAGCATGACACGTATGGAGATTAAAGACCACTATTGGTACAATACGATGTCCTCTCAAAAGGTAATATATATAGCATGTAATAAAGATCAGCCTTACCCATAAAGTGCCCGGACCCAAAAATGAAAAGCCCCAATGCACGTTTCGGGGTTGCTTCTTCAGGGGGAGGTCATTTCAGAATTTGCCCATTTATATCAATTTGTATGGAGTTATCAAATACTAAGTGTACTTTTTAATAGCATTTTTTGTCTTGCCAATATAGACATAGTCCCGGGCAGTCATTGATCTTCCATTATTCACATAATTCAGTTTATAATCTCCATAGCGTAATTCACAGCCAGCTTTCCATGAAGGGAAAGTATAATTGAGGCTGTGTTCACAGGTAGCATAAATACTCCATTTTTTTTCTGCTGCATTTATTTATGCTGAATATCTGTTGCTATTAAAGAAGTTGTCCCACAAACAAAGTACATATTAATTAATAGATCTTGGAATAATAATAATAAGTTTCATATTTGGATGTGTTAAATAAAAAGTTGCTTTGCTGAGATAATCTTATAAATGTGCCCAGCTGTGTACTGTGTATCTTAATTTCTGTGTTGGGCTATGCATGAACATGGTCAGTCCGTATCATAACTCTTGGCCAGGGCAGGAAGCATACAGACAACACAGCAGGGGTTAGCAGTTTCTTCTTTCTATGAGGTAACACATTTCCTTGCCTGCTGTATCACAGGAGCAAGTGTTTCTGCCACATCTCCAGCCC
Organism: Anomaloglossus baeobatrachus; assembly: GCF_048569485.1. Taxonomy (NCBI): domain Eukaryota; kingdom Metazoa; phylum Chordata; class Amphibia; order Anura; family Aromobatidae; genus Anomaloglossus; species Anomaloglossus baeobatrachus. The sequence continues at coordinate 59,765,324 of NC_134361.1, read as the reverse complement.
TTTGAACTCATCTTAAATCAAGTCACTGACATATGATCTAAGCGGCAGCCGAAGCGCCTACCTCTTTGACTTGATTTATGATAAGGTTAGTGAACTGGGAACGCAGCAGAAATACAGGCTCCTGTGATAAAACAGGAAGGGAAAAGGTGTTACCTCACAGAAAGAAGCAGCTGTGAGCCCTTGCTATGTTGTCTGTATAATATATTATGCTTCCTCATCAGTGCTGTAATATTTGCTGACCTTGAACTGGAGCAGTTCTGCATGTTTGGACACAGCAAATAAGACTGAACATAGCAGGGACAAAGTTATAAGATTATCTCAACACAGATTCATTTTTTAACACATCCAATTGTATAAATTATTTTTATTCCATTATCTTTTAAATAAAAAATACATTTTTTAATAGTGCAAACCCTTTAACTATCCAAGGAAAGTCCATGTGAATTCATGAAAACTCATGTTGACTGTACATTAAAGACGCCATTGTACTGTGCATTGTTACGCTTATTATTTTTAAAAACGACCTTTATTATACTCACCTGCGGGGCGGTCCGGTCCAATGGGCGTCGCTGGTCTTGGATCGGCATCTCCTATTGTAGCGCCCCTGAACCACTCAGGGCACTACTAAGTACTGCATCCTCACCAGGGCCTACCCCCTGGGACCTGGAACACGAGTGCCTGCAACACCTAGACACGACAAAATCCCACTTTCCACTCCCCACCAGGAGTAATTGGCTAGTTGGACACAAGTGGATGTCCACCTAGAGGGCGGAGCCAGACCAGGGGACTAGACAGCCTGGTGGGGGGAGACAGCAGTTAGTAAGTAGTGAGTAGTGAGTGAAGTAGAGGAGAGTGAGAAGTGCCTAAAGCTGGGTCGTGTAACGGTGACCCGGGGGCACAGGAGAGTGGTGGCCAGAGTCGGTACTCCCGAGTACCACTGGGACCAGACCAGAGCACTGCCGGGGCACAGGGCCCTAGGTAAGGCGCCAGCTTAACACGGTCTGGCAATTACCTGCACAGTGAGGGGACCTTCACGGACCTCACTGATCCACAGATCTGGGGGCACCAGCAGTAAAGCAAGGATCAGGGTTTGGGACACAGACCAGCCTTACAGGGTCCACACTGCCCACCGTATGGATAAGGAGACTATCACAAAAAGGGACAGTAGGGCCCCAAAGTGCTCCAAGCTACGAGGAACCCCAACTGAGGGTGCGGGGACAGAGCAACTGAGTCATCAAACTGGCACTGGAACTACAGGGACTTGAACCAGCCATCCGAGGGTCAATAGTGAGTAGAGACTGTTAACTACAACCACGGTGTGGCCTCCCTTCTTAACGGTGAAAGTCTCCATCATATATCTCCCTAGGCTGAGCCCTATTTGCGGAGGGCCTACCACCATAGGTGCCATTACCATCAGCCCTAGGCTAACCAACTCAGCAGCGGCGGTTCCCCAATATTAACCGCAACCCGCAGGTGGCGCCACACCAATGACTTTAATCTCATCTGTAAATACTCCACATTAAAAAGCACCCAGGGCACAGGACCGGGCAACGGCCACCAAAGTGACATTCCCCAGTTACACCCCGCCCGGGACCGAGTACCCCATTCCCTGGGCGACACACTATCTTCTTGAGATTGCTGTGCTCCTTCCCAGCTCCGTGTGGATGACGTGTCCTATGTCATCCACACAGAGGTCTTCATTGCATTCCTCCACACACGCACTTTTTTCTGCCCTGTTGAGGGCCGAGCAAAGTACTATAATGTGCAAAGCTGCCCCATGCTCACTACGATACTTTCATCTGTCCTGAGCAGGGCAGAGAAGTGCGAGTGCGCAGGAAGGAAATGGCAGACACTGTGTGGATGATGAAGGACATGTCATCCACACAGAGCAGGGAAGGAGGACGGCGGAGGAAGGAAAAGAAGAGGCACCGGGCCGAGACCAGCGACACCCTTGGATCCGACCCCACAGGTGAGTATGATAAAGGTATTTTTTAGGTAATATAGTGCAGCCCTCTTATATACAGTATTCTAGAATGCTGTATATAAGAGCTCGCTGGAGGTGGCCACAGCTCATAAGTGACAAATCTGGTGACAGGTTCCCATTAATGTATTTACAGCTGTCTTTGCGTCCTGTTAGGCAGTAGACGTCTGGACATTTGCTGCATTACGTTTAGGTATCTTTACAAGGAATGGAACATTTGTAAAGTCTGATAATTGTCTGTTTATATGCAGCATAGAATATGTCATTATGACTCATTGCACATACTCAGACTATTGTTTAGCACCTTTTTGCATGATTTATGTGTTATGTTTTTATATGACATGCCAGTTGTAGAAAACTGGTTTCACAGGCTCTTCCAGTTTCTCGTTTAGATTCTCATTCCGCATGCTGAGCTTAAAAACATGTTGTGTTTAGGGTTTTTTTTGGGGGGGAGCATCTGATGTGGTTAGAATTACTCTGCACCACTTGGCAGCATTTTACAATGTCAGTAGAAAAAAAACAACACAACTCCTATCTGTAGATCTTGTTAGCTGCTTTAACAGCTGCTTGTGTAACCCCCATGTTCGCACTTGTTCTTTTCTCACACCAGCTGAACACCAGACATCAGTCTTATTTTATATGTCAATTCATAGCGGGATGAGTATAAGAAGTGTCGGAGACAAGTGAATTGTGCGGTTGTATGAGAGCCCAGATACAGTGGAAACCAGAAGTTTACATACACTATCTAAAAAGACACATCTGCACGTTTTTCTCACTATCTGACACGAATCAGAATAAACCTTTTCCATTTTAGGTCAATTAAGAACGAAAATTATTTATATTTGACAAATGCCAGAATAATGAGAGAGTGAATATTTTATGGCAGTTTTATTACTTTTCTGAAAAGTCAAGAGTTTACATACACTAATGCCGGCGTCACACGGTACGATATATTGGGCGATATGTCATCGGGGTCACGTCGTTAGTGACGCACATCCAACATCGTCAGAGATATCGTACCGTGTGACACCTCCGAACGACGGTGAACGAGCAAAAATACTCACCTTATCGTTGCTCGTTGACACGTTGTTCATTTTCAAAATATCGTTCCTCCTTCTATGCTACGGTTGTTCGTCGTTCCCGAGGTAGCACACATCGCTCAGTGTGACACCTCAGGAACGACGAACACAGCTTACTTGCATCCCGCCGGCAATGCGGAAGGACGGAGGTGGGCGGGATGTTTACGTCCTGCTCATCTCCGCCCCTCCGCTTCTATTGGCCGGCTGCCGTGTGACGTCGCTGTAACGCCAAACGTCCCTCCCTCTTCAGGAAGAGGATGTTCGCCGGCCACAGAGACATCGCCTGGGAGGTAAGTACGTGTGACAGGGGGTTAACGACTTTGTGCGCCACGGGCAACTAATTGCCCGTGACGCACAAACGATGGGGGCGGGTATGATCATTAGAAGCTTCTGATAGGTTTATTGGCAATACCTGAGTTAATTAGAGACACACCTGTGGATGTATTTTATGTTTAATCTCTTTTTTATTGAAAAATTAAGGTTGGTTACAATAAGCAGGGCTGTAGACCAAGGCAAACCCACAAATAGAGACAAAACAAAAAAAAAACAAAACAAAAATGCAATGAAACAGGAATGGCTTTGCATGGTTGTAGCCATATACAGTTTGTTACAATAAAGAACATTTAAGAACATTTATATCAATCTGGCTTGAACCATTATAAAAGTATAAAATCCATAAACTATAACATAAACAGCAAAGATTTACCATTCATACCATAGAGCCACATAATGGTCAGTTGAAGGAAAAAAATAGAGAGAAAAAAAGAGGGAGGTAAACAAAGTGAATGATGATGGGGAAAAGGATCATGGGGAAGGGCAAGGAAGGGCCGGGAATAACTAGCAGGGAAAATCTAGGTAGAGTCTCAACTCGCCCCAAAGAGGGACCTGAAGTCCGGAGAACTGTGGATGTATTTTAATGCACAACTGAAACACATGGCTTCTTTGTGTAGCATCATGGGAAAAATGAAAATAAATCAGCCAAGACCTCAGGAAGAGAATTGTGGATTTGGACAAGTCTGGTTCATCCTTGCGTGCAATTTCCAGATACTTGAAAGTGCCTCATTCATCTGTACAAACAATTATACGCAAGTACAAACAAGATGGGAATGTCCAGCAGTCATACCGCTCAGGAAGGAGATCGATTCTGTGTACCAGAGATGAACGTGCTTTGGTCAGACATGTGCATATCAACCCAAGAACAAAAGTAAAAGACCTTGTGAAGATGCTGGTGGAAGCTAGAAAGTTGGTGTCATTATCCACAGTGAAACAAGGGCTGAAAAACCCCTCTGCCAGGAAGAAGCCATTACTCCAATCTAAACATAAAAAAGCCAGATTAATGTTTGAAAATACACACAAGAATAAAGACCTTAACTATTGGAGACCTGCCATGTGGTCTGATGAAATTAAAATTGAACTGTTTAGCCATAATGACCATTGTTACATCTGGAGGAAAAAGAGAGAAGCTTTGAAGCCTAAGAACACCATCCCTCCTGTGAAACACGGGGTGGCAGCATCATGTTGTGGGGTTGTTTTGCTGTAGGAGGGACTAGTGCACTTTACAAAATAGATGGCATAATAAGGAAAGAAAATTATGTGGCAATACTGAAGCAACATCTCAAGACATCAGCCAGGAACTTAAATCTTGGGCAGAAATGCGTCTTCCAATTAGACAATGACCCCAAGCATACTGCCAAACTGGTTACAAAGTGGCTTAAGAATAACAAAGTCGGGGGGGCGTGTCCTGACATGGAAGCGTGAGGACGCTGGATCCCAGAGCTCCTGCGCCCACAGCCTAATACTATTATATTCTGCAGCCCCCACTTACCCAGGATGGCCCCCAAGAAGAAACCGGGGGTAGCGCCCGCTTCTGCCTCCCCGGTGACGAGTCAGAGACCCCAGGGGAGCCTCACAAGGTTCCTGACGGCGCCGGGCTCTGAACCTCCGCAGGCGGTCCGGAGCAAGATGGCGCCGGCGGGCGCGTGGCGTCCTCCAGCTGGGGATTCCCCAGGAGCCGCTCGGCGTTCTCCCACAGCCTGTGCAGCAGTGCAGGGGATCAGCGGTGCAGAGAATCGGAGGACAGAGGCGGCGGTGGCACTGGACGGAGCGGGCCCAGGTACAGAGGACTGGAGGAGGGGGGAGGCTGCTCAGCCTACCTCGCAGCACGCTGCTGTGGATAGTGAGGGGGCCCTGGGGGGATCACCAGACCCGGGGATACCAGCCATGCTCTGCACACAGGGGACCCCCCGCTCACGGGGCACACGGAACCTCAGGCTACACTAAACAACATGCATGCTGGCCCCCCACAGGGGGACATACAAGCCCTGAGAGAGCTTATTTTGGCCCTCCCCAGCAAGAAAGATTTGGAGGACGTTGTAGCTAGAATTGAATCCTCCCAGCAGATGGCGCTGTCTGCCTTGAGGGAGGAAATGGTGGTACTGGAGGACAGAATTGAGGCCACAGAGCAGGCTCAGGAGTCCCTGGAGAGCAGAATGGAGAGGATTGAGAGAGACTGTGAGTCATCCAATGCCCGCATCAGAGACCTTGCCCTGCTCTTGGATGATCAAGAGAACAGGGGCAGAAGAAATAATATCAGGCTAAAGGGTATACCGGAGGACTGGCCCCAGGAACTCCTGCGTACTAAAGTCTTAAACATCTTCAACCGGGTCACTGATCGCCCTTTGGAGGCTACCTACCTCTTTGACAGAATTCACAGAGTCGCAAGGTCGGGCCCTAGATCAGTCCCCTCCTCTAGAGATGTACTATGTCGTTTGCACTATTATGGAGACAGAGAGAGGATCCTACAGGGAGCTTGGTCATATGGACCGGTGGAGATGGATGGGGCCATGGTGAAGTTATTTCCTGATGTCTCCAGCCGCACACTATATATGAGACGCCTGCTTCATCCTCTCCTGCTTGGCATCAAAGAAGCAAACGCCTCATACAGATGGGGCCATCCCTTCCATTTGATAGTACGCAAGGGGGACTCTGTGTTTTTGCTGAGGAGGCACTCAGAGCTTCCTAATCTTTTTGCCTTCCTGGGAATACCAGACTGCTCAATTCCGGACTGGTTGGAGTGGGAACCCAAGGCACCCCCGGGGTTGCGGAGGAGGAAGGGAGGCAACCGCTCTGCTCAAAGCGGGGTCCCTTGAGGGACTTGGCATTTACCGGATGCTGCTGGGAGGAAGGAGTGGTCCAAGACGTGAGACGAAGGTGCTTTCAACGGGAGACGGAGTCAAAGTACGGGGAGCTGGGAGGCTCTCTTTCGTCTCTACGACTCCTAAGCAGGAGTCCTGGCCTTGGGCTAGTTTTCTCTGGACATAGTTTATTGTCTAAAGTTTTTGAAAATTCTATTTCTATGGCAATGTCTAGTTTAGGTTCGGGGGTGGGGGGGATGTTTTTCTTTACCGAGTTCATCCTGGGTGGTGGGGTGTGTGGGTGGTTAACCGGCTGACCCTTCCTCTCCGTCGGGGAGAGGGGTCATTTAGTGCTAATAAGAGGGGCGCGGGTATGCGCTCTGGTCGCATGTCAGTTCTTGTCCCTATCTTTTCCTTAGTAGTCCCTGGGCTGGTCCCTGGTTCTGCGAGCGGCAGTCCTGCTGCTTTTCCACTTTCTTGTTCTCTTCTCTGAACTTTTTGCCTTTCTCTCTTCCCCCTGCTAAAGGGTCTCAGCTACTTCCTACTTTTTCTACCCCTCCTCTCTTTTTACCAGCTTTCCCTCTTTTTTTTTTTTCTCTTCTCTCCTTCCCCCTTCCCCTCTTCTTTTTTTTGGTTTGCTCCTCTAGGGTCTCGCGACAGAGAATGGCGAAACAGAGGCAGGCCGATCTGCGGGTGGGCTCACTGAATGTCAAGGGCCTTCATAGCCCGGAGAAACGGTCTATCCTGCTGAACCTTCTTTGGAAAAACCGAATCCAGGTAGCCTTCCTACAAGAGACACATTACTGTGAAGCTAAACCTTACAGACTCTCGGACAGAAGGTACCCCATTGTGCACCACTCACCCTCCCCTGATCCTAGATCTAGGGGAACGAGCATCCTCATGTCCAGTACGCTCCCTTGGGAATTGTTAGACTCTCAGACAGACGACCTGGGTAGGCTTATGATGCTCAAGGGACGCATAGCTACTCAGTTATTCACATTCGTGGCAGTATACTTGCCAAATGCGGGCCAATGTCCCACCTTGTTGCGGTACCTTGAGAAGATAGAGGAATTCTCGGAGGGCACTCTGGTTCTCGGGGGTGACTTTAATGTAGTGTTGGAACCATTGAGAGACAGTTCAAAAGGGGTGTCCGGTATGCCACACATGACGCTGCGGCGGATGAGACGGGGACTACATGACCACCAACTGATAGACACTTGGCGATTGCTGCACCCATCAGACAAAGACTTTTCATTTTATTCTGCAGCGCACGACTGCTATTCTAGGTTGGACCTCTTTTTTATTAAACATGGGGACCTACACTCTCTGGTGGATGCTTCAATTGAGTGCATATCTTTCTCTGATCACGCGCTGATCACGGTCACTCTGTCCCTTGAATGTCCCATCGGGAGGCAGGGTCAGTGGATATTGAACACCTCGCTACTCAATGAGCCGGTGACAATGCAAGAAATAAGGGAGGCCCTGACTGAATATTTTGACTGTAGTGGGGGGGAGGGGATGTCCCCCAACATTGTGTGGGAAGCTCACAAATGTGTTGTGAGGGGATTATTCATTAAACATGGGGCCCGTCTGAAAAGAGAACGGGAAGCTGAGGTTACATCTCTCCTAGCAGACATAAGGGAGTTGGAAGCAGTGCACAAGGGGTCTCTGGGAGGGAACGTGGGTGTCAATCTGGCTAGGAAGAGGGAGGAACTCAGGTCTCTGTTATATCAAAAGGCCAAGGGAGCACTAGCTAAGTGCAGGCGGCATTTCTATGAATATGGCAATAAAAGTGGCAGGACCCTGGCTAGGGCCCTCCGGATCCAGAGGGCGAGGGGCTATGTTCCTAGAGTGCACATTTCTGGCGACAGGTGGGCCACTCTTCCAAAAGACATAGCCTCCGCCTTTAAAGACTTTTACTCCTCTCTCTACTCAATAGATGGGGGGCGGTCGGAGAGGGCCAGGACGGAACTACGGCAGCGTATCCAGAAGTACATTTCAAACTCCGGTTTGAAACACCTTAAACCGGAGGATGCGGACGCCATGGAAAGACCCATTTCAGAGGAGGAGTACTGGGCTGCAATTAAAAATTCCCCCACTGGTAAGGCCCCTGGCCCAGATGGTTTCCCCCTGCTTTACTACAAAAAGATGGGCTCCATGCTGCTCCCCCCATTTCTCTCGGCCTTTAACAATATCTCACTCTCCGAAAAAGTCCACTTGCCGAGAGACTCTCTGGCCGCTAATATAGTAGTCATTCCTAAAGAGGGTAAAGACCCTACCTCTTGTTCTAGTTACCGACCCATCTCCCTCCTCAACACAGACTTGAAGCTCTTCACCAGAATATTATCAGAGAGACTCTCTCCATTGCTGGGGGGGATTGTCCACCCTGACCAGGCTGGGTTCATGATGGGAAGGGAAGCGAGGGACAACACCACTAAGGCGCTGAATTTAATCCACAGGGCTAATTCGGAAGGGTTGCCCCTGATGCTCTTGTCGACCGACGCAGAAAAAGCGTTCGACAGAGTCAATTGGATATTCATGGAGGAGGTTCTGCGGGAGGTGGGGTTGGGGAGGATGATGCTCAGGTGGATATGCTCTCTGTATAGCAACCCCTCTGCCGCGGTCAGGGTGAACGGTCTCCTTTCAGATAGATTTTCCATTCTTAACGGCACAAGGCAGGGATGCCCCCTTTCACCCCTGATCTTTATCCTGACCCTGGAACCCCTGCTTAGCCGAATTAGAGGTAACATTGACATTTCTGGCCCTACAGTTGCGGGTTCCACCTACAAAATCGCGGCGTACGCGGACGATTTACTTTTCTTTATTACCAATCCTCGGGTCTCCCTGCCCAATTTACTGAGAGAGCTGGAAACATACTCCTCTCTTTCTAATTTTAGAATTAACATGTCAAAATCGGAGGCTATGAATGTATCTCTCCCCCAAGATCATGTTATTTCGCTTCAATCGGCGTTCGGGTTTAAGTGGGCTAATCACTCTCTGAGGTACCTGGGGGTCCAGCTGGCAGCGGATAACAGCCAACTATATAAGCTGAACTATCTTCCTCTCCTGCAGTCCATTAGAACAGACTGCGCAAACTGGGCGAGGGGTCTTTTCACATGGTTCGGGAGGTGTGCAATATTGAAGATGAACATATTACCACGACTACTTTACCTCTTCCAGGCCCTGCCAATTAAGATCCCGAGCTCTTTTTTCAAGGAATTGGCCTCACTATATACCAAATTTATCTGGGCGAATAAGCCGGCGAGACTTTCCCGTTCCCTATTGTGCAGACCTAAGCGTAGGGGAGGGCTGGGAATACCTGATATGAAAAAATATTACTGGGCCACACATATGGTTAGGGTTCTGGACTGGTGCCGTCACTCTAGGATGAAACCATGGGTCGCCCTGGAACAGAGTTTCTCGGCGGTGCATTTACCGGCCATGCCTTGGGTCGGGAGTTTTTCCCCGGCCTCTCTGAGATCTCACCCCACCATTGGCGCTACTCTGGAATGCTGTTCGAGGGGAGAGGTTCGGCGCCTCCTCCTGCCGTTGCCTTCCCCCATGTCACCAATTATAGGAGATCCGGATTTCCGTCCTGGCCTCTCGGACCCAGTTTTTCGGAGTTGGGTACAGGGGGGCAGATTCAGAGCTTACCAGATGGGAGAGGAGGGTGACTGGCTATCTCTTTCGGATATATGTGGTCTCCTGCCTCCGGACCCCCTGGGGAGATGGAGGGCCATGCAGTTGAGGCATTTCTTGAGCTCCCTTCCCTGCTTCGCCCGGTATGCTGGGCCTCTCACAAGATTCGAAAAATTGTGCTTGGGAGAGGGGGCCCTGCGGCACTCACTTTCCCTGGCATACAATTTGCTATCAGACCCGGGAGATTTGCCCACCCCGGTTTATTTGCGGCAGTGGGAAAGGGACCTTGGGACGGCCCTATCAGACACGCAACGAAACAACGTCCTAATGATGGCACATAAAACTTCGATCAGTTCCAGAATGTTGGAGGCCAACTTCAAACTGTTGACTAGGTGGTATAGAGTCCCGACCAGACTTCATAGGATATTCCCCTCAGTCGATCCCGTTTGCTGGAGGTGTGGCTCGGGGGAGGGTGATTACGTGCACATCTTTTGGTCTTGCCCTTCCTTGCAGCGGTTTTGGTCAGGAGTGAGGGAGGTAATTAGACTGGTGACCGGCACGGCTGAGACACTGGGTCCGGAACTGTTTATTTTACAGCTTTCGGAACTCCCGGCTCATAGATACAAGCGTTCTTTGCTTAGATTTCTGGTAATGGCCGCCAGGTCGTGCATCCCGCTGGGCTGGAAGTCCTCTACCCCCCCCACATTGGCACAGTGGGTTTCAAGGGTTAACGACCTAAGGCACATGGAGGACCTGACATCCTCTCTCAATGACAGTCAGGAAGGTTTTCGTAGGACCTGGTTCCCATGGTTGGAGTTCACTTACTCGGCGGATTACGCCAGATTACTCGCTGCTCCACGGCTGCTGTGAGGCTCTGGAGGAGCACTCTCCCCCCCCTCCTCCCCCCTTTTTTTTTTTTTTTTTTTTTTTTTTTTTTCTTCTTCTCTTCTCTTTCTCCTCTCTTCTCTCGCTTTCCCTTCCTCTCATTTCTTTGTCCCCTATCTTCTCCTATTCTCCCCTCCCCTGCATTCCCCTTTCTTCCTCTTTCTCTTATCCTGTTCTAAATTCTTTTGGGCTTTGCTTTCTCTTTCTATGTATGTTCTGTATTCTACCCTTGTTGGGTTGGTTCATAAAAGGATTAAACTGGGCCTGACTCGAGCAGTTGCAGTAACTGGATATGTACAGGGGAGAGGAAGAGTGGGCTACATGTCAATGTTAAATATTTGAAATCTGTTATTCTGCTCTTTGTGGCGCAGTTGTTATTTTGTATGTTCTCGAGTCGGTCTTTAAAATAAAGAATTTAAAAAAAAAAAGAATAACAAAGTCAATGTTTTGGAGTGGCCATCACAAATCCCTGATCTCAATCCTATTGAAAATTTATGAGCAAAGCTGAAAAGGCCGGTGCGAGCAAGGCGACCTACAAACATGGCTCAGGCACACCAGTTCTGTCAGGAGGAATGGGCCCAAAACTATTGTGAGAAGCTTGTGGAAGGAGATCCAAAACGTTTCAACCAAGTCATACAGTGTAAGGGCAACGATACCAAATACTAATTAAATGGAGGGAAACTTTTAACTTTGCAGAAAGTAATAAAAATGCCTTAAAATATTCTCTCTCATTATGTTGGCATTTGACAAATATAAATAATTTTGGTTCCTAACTGACCTAAAACAGGAAAAGTTTATCTGATTTAAAGTCAGATCATGAGAAAAACCTGCAGATGTGTCTTTTTAGATAGAGGATGTAAACGTCTGGTTTCTACTGTATTATTAACAAAAAAAATGTATTAAAGGGGGTGTTTCATCACGGTGAAACAGGCAACTTTGCAGTTTACTTGTTATCAAAAACCCTGCCTGTTTTCCATAATGATGGGATTTTTAATTCTATAGTTTACTACTTTTTGCTTAGGTTACCGGCCGCCAATACAGATGATTGGTTTCCAAGTCAAAAAATTGTTTAATAATCTGAAAACACTACTCTAAAGCGGGCTTTACACGCTGCGACATCGCTAGCAATTGCTAGCGATGTCAAGCACGATAACACCCGCCCCCGTCGTACGGCCGATATGTGGTGATCGCTGCCGTAGCGAACATTATCGCTACGGCAGCGTCACACTCACATACCTGTGCAGCGATGTCGCTCTGACCGGCGAACCGCCTCCTTTCTAAGGGGGCGGGTCGTGCGGCGTAACAGCGACGTCACGCGGCAGGCGTCCAATAGAAGCGGAGGGACGGAGATGAGCGGGACGTAAACATCCCGCCCACCTCCTTCCTTCCTCATTGCCGGTGGAGGCAGGTAAGGAGATGTTCGTCGCTCCTGCGGCTTCACACACAGCGATAAGTGGTGCCGCAGGAGCGACAACATCGCTAAAAAGCAGAAAACGATTTTTTATTTCAGGACAACCTCTCCACGGCAAACGATTTTGCCCTCTTTTGCGATCGTTTCAGATCGCTCTTAAGTTTTACACACTGAGATCTCGTTAATGATGCCGGATGTGCGTCACAAACAACGTGACCCCGACGATTATTCGTTAACAATATCGTAGCGTGTAAAGCCCGCTTAATACTGATGGCATCACTGGATCTAACCATCTTCAGCTCCACTGGGTTCCTCTGATGCTGCAGAGACAAAGTTGCGTTGGCGTGTTTAATTGTATAATGCATAATTCACAATCATGCTCTTGGCCTAAACTGTCAATCTTCAGAAACCCCTGAAGAAGCCAAAAGGCGGGAGAGCAGTGTATTCCTGAAAAAAGTGCTTTCCCGTGGACACCATTTTCAACCATATGCAATCCTAAGACGTGGACGACTGTGTTTTGGTGCCCACCTCAATAGATGCTGCCAAACATTATGTGCAACACAGACCCTATCTGCAACATTACAGTCAATGTCTCTCCCAGTTGCCAGATTACTGCATGCCCGAATACTGTTTTCCATGGCTTCAGACATAATTATATTGGAATATTTATAATGATGACCTCAGCTGTAAATATGTGTCATTAAATTACCTATACAGTGAACACTGGAAAAATAGTGTCAAAGCAGATGTTTTTAGTCCAAAATGCAATAAATGGTGACCAAAAAAATTCACACGTAACCCAAAAGAGTACTAAAGAACAACTCAACTCATCCTGAAAAAAATAACTAAAAAAAGAAAAATAGCAAAAAAAATATGGCTCTACAAATATGATACACAAATACAAATTATTTTTTAATGCATTTTATTGTGCAAAGTGAACCCCCCCCCCACATATTTAGCCTGCCTAGTGATTAGCTGTTGTGGGTGGCAGTGGTGGCCAGTTGTACTCAGTTGTGAAGCAAAACAGCACAGCTCCGTCATCTGTGGCTGTGCACATCTGCCCCCACTCCAATAAATAGGAGTGGATCTGAAGTACCCGGCTGTAGACGCTATATAGTTGATGGAGCTGTGCTATTACGCTTCCCAACTGAGCGCACCTTCCCGCCACTGGCTTCAAGAACAGCTGATTGGTGGGTGTGCCGGAGGTGGCACCCACACCAATCTGATTAGTGTCTGAAAGGCGCGGCAAAGACTCACCAATAACATGACTCTGGGGCCTACTGGTCAGCTATATGCAAATATTACATTACCCCAATGCACAAATTCAACTTTGCGTCTATATAATAATATAGTGAAAAGTTTATTAAATTAATTATAAGATGGTGCCTTTATCTGTCCATAGTGAATTAAGTGTATTTGGCCAACTACTGCCCATATAAAGGGATGGGGCACCCACTTCTGCCCAATGGCCCACTGGGGGATTATTATTTATTATTATAGCGCCATTTATTCCATGGCGCTTTACAATTGAAAAGGGTATACATAAAAACAAGTACAATAATCATGAACAATACAAGGCACAAACTGGTACAGGAGAAGAGAGGACCCTGCCCGCGAGGGCTCACAGTCTACAGGAGGAGAGAGGACCCTGCCCGCGAGGGCTCACAGTCTACAGGGAATGGGTGAGGATACAGTAGGTGCAGACAGAGCTGGTTGCGTAGTGGTGTACTTGTCTGAGGGTTATTGCAGGTTGTAGGCTTGTCGGAAGAGGTGGGTCTTCAGGTTCCTTTTCAAGCTTTCAAAGGTAGTGATACACCTGTTCCCCTGTAGGCCAGTCTGAGCCTGGTTCTGATACTGATGACCTATCCTAAAGATAGGTCATCAATAGAGATGAGTGAACCCATGGAAGTTTGGGTCTGCCGGGTTCGATAGGACTTTAAATAAAAGTTCGGTTTGGGACCCAGATTTGACCCCGAATGCCAAACCTCATATAGGTCCATGGATACCCACACCTAATATAAGTCAATGGAGACCCACACCTCATATAGGTCAATGGAAACCCAAACCTCATATAGGTCAATGGAGACCCAAACTTGTGTGCTGTTAAATTGCTGTAAAATGATTGTTCTATGGACTAGGGTGCTGCAAAAAGAAACAAAACAGGGGAGATTGCCCTGCAAACAAAGACGGATAGGGAATTAATAAAAAAAAATCATGGGTTCCGGCCTAATTTTGATAACCAGGGCGATTCTCAATTCTCAGAACACAGCTCCATAGGAATTGATGTAGTCTTTGGACTATTTCAGAATGTCCAGGATGTAATAAATCGGTGAACGGGGGAGTGTTTATTCAAATAAACGTTTTTTTTTCTGGACGTGTGTTTAACTTGCCGGCTTAGCAATGGGTGTAACTTAGACGCTTATCAATTACCAACCCCTTTGCTTGATGCCATCTGTCAATTCACAGCTGACATCAACTCCAGATGTATTACCCCAATTGGCACCGCACTACAGCAATTGGGAAGAGCCGCATAAAGCACCAGAAGTGGTGCATCTAATGGCTGTACCACTTATGGGGCAGCTGCGGGCTGCTATTTTCAGGCTTAAAAGGTCCAAATTACTAAGGGCCTTCCCACCCTGATAATACCAGCGCTCAGCTGTCTGCTTTACCTTGGCTGTTATCAAAAATAGGGGGGGACCCCCATGCTATTTTTTATAGTTAAGTAATTAAAAAAATGGCGTGGAATCACCTATATTTTTGATAACCAGCCAAGGTAAAGCCAACAGGTGAAGGTTGCAGCCCCCGGCTGTCTGTTTTACCTGTGCAATTTTTTTTTTTTAAAATCTTTATTGTTCGCAGCAGTAGACAGGAAACTTCCGTATGCGATAAAGTTTGTTAATTGGCTGCACTGCAGCCTCTCAACAAAAGTTATTAATATCTGAACAGCACCCGAACTCTGAACTCAGACAGGCTTTTTCTATAACTCCATGTTTGGGTCCGAACCCCGGACAACCGGTGTCCAGTACGAACCCTGAACTTTACCATTCGGGTTCGGTCATCAGCAGTCATCAATATGGAAGGATTGGACAACCCCTATAAATAGGAGAGATAATCAAGAAGACTTTATGTAATTATAAGATATGAACCTGGCGAGAGTCTTAGCACCTACTGTATCTATTACATTGTTTCTCATTTGTACCTTTGCAAAAATTTCATAGAAAAACGTTTTAACTACTAACCTCTAGAGATACAAAATTTGCAAATTATCTGCATAAAATATGAAAGAGGAACCACAGAGTCAGGGTGGTACTTCTAAAAGTAAAAAAACATACATTTTAGAAAAACTATATATAAAGTTATGCACTGTATGATGATTCTATTTTTAAGTGTGTGCTGGGTGGATATGGGGCATGGTTTTAGGTGGGGTGTATTTAGTCCCTAATTTTATTTTTGTAAATGGTATTGTTGCATGCAATGTTTGCTAATTGCATATTAAACCAATAGAAGTTTTCTACATGCAATTAACAACAAAACAATCTAAAGGCGACGGGAATTACAAATAGAATTAAAATGGCAGTTGTGGGTGCAAATATATATTGTAACAAATACATGTAATAACATTTAAATACTGAAATACAGTTCTGTGAAAAAAGTATTTGCCCCTTGAGTTCTTACCACTGTAATTTGTAAAAATTTTAATATTTTAGATAATAAAACTAAGTTTAATGTTTGCTAAAGACAACACAAGTAACCACAAAATATGATTATTGTTGCTGGAAGGTGATGTCTGGTGGCTATGTACCACGTTTACAGCAGGTCATGTTACTTCTCGTCTCCAGCAAGTCTACTAAGTACAAAACACCACAGTCTTTCTCTTCCCCCTGATGAAGCTGATTGTCACCAAACTGATGTGAAACGTACGTTGGGGAATACAGTCTTTTGGGTTATATCCACGTTGATGCTGGTGCGTGTGGATTTCTTGTTGCATTATACTGCTATGTTTGCCAGTTGCACTTTTGCTCCTTAATTTAGGCTGACCTCTATGTCTATTGATATGCACAGGCACCTTTGGGATATTTCTTGATCATCTATGCACTTTAATTCTTTGATATGGGCTAATTCCAATACACTGTTAATGTGAATTATTTGCATTGGTGTATTACATTTTTTGTCAGTAGGATATTCCTCCCTGTTTTTTCTTTGCACTTTACCTGATCATATGTGTTTTTAATCTGCCACAGTACTTTAAATAAAATTAATTTTTGAGCATTATTACTCCTTTTCTCCTGTTTACTGTACCTCTGCACAGAATATGCTTTCCTCCTTTCTTTTTGCACAACTGTGTAAGTGGGGTTT
This sequence comes from Anomaloglossus baeobatrachus, assembly GCF_048569485.1. Taxonomy (NCBI): domain Eukaryota; kingdom Metazoa; phylum Chordata; class Amphibia; order Anura; family Aromobatidae; genus Anomaloglossus; species Anomaloglossus baeobatrachus. The sequence continues at coordinate 59,748,839 of NC_134361.1, read as the reverse complement.
ATGCTATTAATTCATATGGATATTTTAATTTAAGTACAAAAGGCGCTCGTAATAAGGAGTTAATAACAGCCCCCAGCTGCCACAAAGCCCTAGATGAGTAATGTGAGGTGTCTATGAGACCCCCCATTACTAATCTGTATGTGAAAAGAAATAAACACAAACACTGAAAAATCCTTTATTTGAAATAACATACGTAAAACCCCACCCTCTTTCACAAATTTATTAACCCCCATAACACCCAGGTCCCACCAGGTAATCCACATGAGGTCCCAGGACGATTCCAGATCTACTAAATCTGAAGTGACAGTGACAGTGACAGCTCTGTTACATCTGAAGCCACACTGTGCAGCTATAGAACGTGTCCGCAAACTGTGAGCTTCAGGCAGAGAATGAATGAGCCCCGCAATGAGCAGTGACGTCACTCTGGCTATTTGTGGTCACTGCTGGAGGTTCCCACGGCCCTCCACCTGTGATTGAAGGTAACCTGACCTCAGGTAACCTCATTAAACTCCATGACTCGTGAGGTGAGGTCACTGAGGTTACCTGAGGTCAAGTTACCTGCAATCAAAGGTGGGGGACCGTGGTAACCTTCAGCTTTGACCGTAAATAACCTGAGTGACATGACCACTCATCACATGACTCAGTCTCTGCCTGAAGCTCACAGTGGGTGGTCATGTTCTATGGCCTCCCCCTGTCACTTCAGATTTAGCAGAGCTGGAATCGTTGTGGGACCTTGTGTGGATTACGTTGGACCTGGGTGTTTTAGGTGTTAATAAAGTGGTGAAAGAGGGTGTGGGATTTTGTATTATATTTCAAATAAAAGATTTTTTGGGTGTTTGTGTTTATTTCTTTTCAGCCTTGTGTATGGTACAGAGAGAGAATAGTTTATTTATAGAGTTAACGGTTTGTGTAGTGTATCGCCACGTAATTGCGTGTTGCATTCCTGACCTCTATTTAACATATATTGAAAAATCCTCCCAATGAATACCTTCAATGTTTACTGCAAGAATTGAGAATGCAACCATAAGTGATTAACTGCAAGTTTTCAAAAAGGGACCATTGTAATCATGCATAGCTTAATAGTGCCGCTCACATTGTAAGATTGTGACTCAGACCAGTAAAACAGTGAAAAAGTTCAGTGAATTATCATGTGAGAGCCCATTTGTGTAAAGTAAAACTGTGAAACAAAACATCATGCTGATAATATAGATTAGCACAGTCTTGTATGTATAGCATATATGCATAATACATGATACAAATCCCTAGTCTGAGCTCCGTACGGCAGCCGGCAGATTCATCTCTGTATAAAAAAAAAGTCCAATAGAGGGAGACAAAAATCCTTTCAACTAATATTTCAGATCTCAGCTGTTCAGATGTCTAATAAATAAAAAAAGAAATAAATCTCTATTTGTGTACAGCATTGTACAAGGTAGATCAACATATTCTGTGACTGCAGGATATTTTTTTTTTATTATCCTTTTGTTTTTCGTCTTCAAATTATGTTTTGGGAGGTTTCTATGCGATAAAGGGGAGAACAGACGTTATTGGCTGTGTCTAATTCAGGTTTTTTTTTCTAAGGGGAAATATTACGGGTCAAGTCTAGGTTGAAAACCCCCATAAATTTAAAGGAAGTCACTAGGACCTACTTATTTTAATTTATGGCATTTAACTTATAGATACCTAAGAAAAACAAGCCAGTCTGTCTTCTAATCCTTGCTTAGTGTTTCTTTTCTGTGCACTGATGAGCCAAAAGTGGAGGATGGTTTTGCTGTAAGTCTACAGCTTTTACGCCAGGAGACCTGCCTCTTCCAGGAGAGCTGAAGACATAAGATCAAAGTAATGAGAGGACAGCTCACTACTGAGCACTTTCGCCTCTTTGTTAGAGTGATCGGTGAAGGTCTCAGTATCTGGAGCCACAATAAATAAAAGGTATCATGTGTAAAATAATAATAATATTACTTTAAAGAAATAGTAAACTTTTTTTTATTAAAAGAGGTTGCCCACTACTTTTACATTGATTGCCCATCCTTAGGATAGGTCACCATTGTTTGATCGGCCAAGGTCACCCCCACCGATCAGCTGTTCCTGGTCCCGCGGAGACAGCAGGCACTGAAATACTCAGTTCCGGAGCTGTTCCATCAAATGATAGTGGCTGTAACCGGGTACTGCACATCCACCTCCTGATTTGAATGTGCAGTATGAATGTGCAGGTGGATGTGCAGTACCTGGCCATCATCATTATCAGTTGACGGGGCAGCAAAGGAACTGAGCATTGACCGGGCAGCTTTAGAATTGAGCATTGACCGGGCAGCTTCAGAACTGAGCATTGACCGGGCAGCTTTGGAACTGAGCATTGACCAGGCAGCTTCGGAATTGAGCATTGACCGGGTAGCTACGGAATTGAGCATTGACCGGGCAGCTTCGGAACTGAACATTGACTGGGCAGCTTCGGAACTGAACATTGACCGGGCAGCTTCAGAGTTGAGCATTGACCGGGTAGCTTCGGAATTGAGCATTAACCCGGCAGCTTCAGAACTGAGCATGTCCGGCTGCCCAGCACTGATAACAACTGACCAGTGGAGGTGCCGGGTTTTGGACCCCAGCTGATCAGACATTGCTGCCTATCTTAAGCATAGGCCATCAATATAAAAGTAGTGGCCAACCTTTTTACCTATGCTGCAGACATTGCAGAGTTATGAATTGCCTTAATTTACCTTATTCCCTTCTTTTGCTTTCTTCTCTACTAATCACTGTACAGCGGTGTTGTCTCCACTTCCATATCACCTGTGCAACCTCAAAGAATTACTGTGGCCCATCAAATGCAATCACAGCCTAGAAAGGAATACCAAAAGCACTAGAATAAATAAAAAATTGTACTTCATTAGAATTAAAAAGAACCTGTGACTTTGGAAAATTCTTTTTACCTTCAGGTTTAGGATACATGCCCACGATGAGAATTACTCACGTTTTTTGATGCTGCGTGTTTTCGCTAGTTAATAACACAGTGTTTTACAGTTCCAACAAAGTGGGTGGGATTAATAGAAATCTCCTGCCCTTTGTGATTCTTTTTTAAGCTGCCTAAAGTGATCTGTGGCACGTATTTCCAATCCGCAGCATGCCAATATATCTTGAGGGTATGCTGAATGTTCTGTGCAGAATTTCCCCCTAGATTTGTACTAGATGCGGAAAATCCGCAAGTAAAAATCGCATATGCGTTTTTGATGTGTTTACGCAGCGGAAACACAAAAGAAACGCATATAATTTGCCCCTAAGGATGTCAATACCAGGAATTTTCAAAAACAAAACAGCTCTATTTAAGGGATGACAGCAAATAGAGACAAAAATAGCAGCATCAAAAACGCAATAAAAAAAACTAAGGTACAAAGATGGAGGAGAAATTCTGCAGCGTCAAAAACTCAACAGATACTGAGCGTGGGAATGTAGCCTCAGGGTTAATTTGCAGGTAAATAGTGTTACAATGGCCACTTTAATGAAAGTGCAGCTACTAGGAGAAAATTAACTTATTACCTCCCAGCAGCTTTCAGTCATGGGGTCGTGCGTGGGTACAGTCACCACTCACAGCAACTTCCCAGCACCGCTCAGTACCCAGTGAGTGGTGACTGTCATGCCCCAACACTTTGATTGACAGCTCAATTTGTATAGATGTGCTGCACAGCCGTCTGTCAATCAAAGTGCACCGCTCTTATAACTGAAAGCTTGTGGCTCCTGCCAAGATATAAGTTAACTTTCTCCCGGTAGCCACATTCTCAATAAGGCAGCCAGATAGCATTGTAACGCTTGTTACCTGCAGATTAACCCTATATCTGAATGTAAACAGCATTTTCCAAGGTGACAGGTTCCTTTTAAATATGACACATAAAAGTATATAATGAAAGACTGAACGACAGAAAAAGGTAGACTCCTCAAATCTTAACAACCCATCACAGTGCAAGCACAGAAAATATAACTCTACCATCAAGACAGCACAGGTTTATTGTATTCTCAATAGCCATACCAGGTCAAATAGAATGAGCATTGTAAGTCATACAAAGATGGACATATTAAATACATATGAGAAGTAGTCAGCTATATACCCTCCAAAGTCAGCAATAGTAAAAATATTATAAATATACAGTATAAAGATAACTCTACAGTATATTACAGAATGGATAAAAAAATGTTAATATAGCTCAAAAATATAAATAGATAGCCTGAATAAAGTAGAACTTTATAGCAGTACTTGTGAGCACTTCTAATCTATTAGAACCCAGAAAGGAGTATAATCATATAAACAATATTTATTCACTTATATGGCGCCATTATTTCCACAGCACTTTACATACATTGGCAACACTGTCCCCATTGGGGCTCACAATCTAAGGTCCCTATCAGTATGTCTTTGGAGTGTGGGAGGAAACCAGAGAACCCGTAAGAAACTCACACAAAACACGGGGAGAATATACTCCTTGCAGATGTCTTTGGTTGGATTTGAGCCCAAAGCCTCAGTGCTGCAAGACTGCAGTGCTAACCACTGAGCTACCGTGCCGCCCAACATGCTAGTGCAAACACAATGAGGGCCTTTGGAAGACTCATGACATGACACTACCTGAAAATGGCTTTGTCAGTTCATTCCCAGTTCATGCTCTTTTAGAAGCTGCTTTCAACTGCAGCTTAGCAAAGATCTGAAAGATCTGTACACATTAATCAAACACTCTGTATAGAACAATTCCCCCCTGAGATGAAGAGGGGAAAGTCTCATACTCAAACTGTTTGAATGTAGAGTACATATTTTTGCTGAGAAGCAGTCGGCAGCAGCTTCTAAAGGGCATTGAACCAATACTTCAACATAGTGTTTTGGAGAAAATGAAGCAAAGTTAAGGTAATGAAGTATAATACAAAAATGTTACTTTGCAATGCCTGAAGAATAATATAGTAATCATTTTTTAAATATATATATATATATATATACACACACACTGTATATATATATATATATATATATATATATATATATACTGTATATATATATATACATATATATACTGTGTGTATGTATATATATATATATATATATATAGCTATAAAAGCTTAGTTACTATCTTAATTTTTTTACACTGTATTAGAATTTTTGTGAATTACAGAAATGTATGAATGTAATTAGTGATGAGCGAGCACTATCATGCCATGTACTAACTACTCGAAGCAAGTAGTTGGAGACTCAGACCGGCTCTTCTCGTATACCGAGTATAAAAGCAGTAATGACATCAGCGCTACTGACGCTTCATTTGAGGGCGGTGATAGAGGCTGTGAACGGCGCTGGCGTCACTCACTACATCTAGTATCGCCCACAGCTAATGTATTTCACACAATCAATGGAAGAGACCGAAGAGAGATGAGTTACATGTCGATGCTCCGCTAACCTCAGCTACAATGCTCATCGTCCAGGATCCAAGACATCGTCAGGGGAAGAAACCAGTAAGTAACTGCAGCCCAGTAAGTAACTGCAGCGCTGCCCGCTAGTGACTTCCTGTTCCAGGAGGGGCGATGGACACTATGGGGAGTGAGTGCAGCTCCAGCCTTCTGTGATGTCACGCTTGAGACTCCTCTGAAACAAAATATTGCAGGAACTGCATTAAAAAAAAAACACCGCTAGAGATTAAATAGGGGAGAAATATAGGAAATTGTATAATAAAGATAATTACAAAAGTGGTTAGGGGGTAAAGATTGATAGTTACTAAATACATTTTAGGTGTCGGATCACCCCTTTAAATGAACTTCTGTATGTCACACCTTTTTGTGAAGTGTCATTAGGATATTCCAGGGTCTCAAGTAGTCCATTCTTTGTCCATGGTCCTAACGTCATGAGGGTCTTGTCTTTATAGGGTAAGTCCTGGTTTTAGATGAACGTCATATGATCCCATTTTAATGCATGTATATATATCCAAAACTCGCATTCCCCCTCAGTTTCTGATGAACCAAGTTTAGATCACCATAGGGCTGTACGATGATCTCAGTATAACTGCACAGGGCCAGGTCTCGCAGAAGCAGTTCCATGTTTATATAATACTCTTTCATATATACTTAGGCTACGGGCCAAGTTCTTCATTCCAATTTATAACGTTAGTATCAAATATCTTTATATCTTATAAACCTGAACCAGCAGAGAATTCTTTATTATCAATTTAAAAATAAAATAAATCACCAGACCACAATTACCTAAGCTATATTGGGTATGATTAGAAAACCTAAATCACTGTTGACTATTGTAATTGTACGGCCAGAAAAAACTTACAAAGTTATGAAATATGCTTTTTTTCAAAGCCAGAAAGCAAATTCTGATCCACTCGTTCAAATATTAGTGTTAAGCATATTTTTCACTTCTTAAGTTGGAAATATATTTTTTCCTCATTTAAAGGGGTTATCCGGCTTATTTTGACTTTTTTTATTATTACCCTATTGGGCTACATTGGGGCAGGTAAGTAGATAGTGACCACTTACCTGCCCTGCTGTCAGCCTCTCTCCCCCGGCTCAGAGTGGTCATGTGACTGGTCCTGCCGCGATTTTGCTGCTTCCGGTTATTTCATGTCAACATGGGCAGGACCGTGTTGACATGCACATCTGGAACCGCTTGTGACTTCCTGTTCCAGGAGGGGCGATGGACACTGTGGGGAGTGAGTGCAGCTCCAGCCTTCTGTGATGTCACACTTGAGACTCCTCTGAAACAAAATATTGCAGGAACTGCATTAAAAAAAAAAACACCGCTGGAGATTAAATAGGGGAGAAATATAGGAAATTGTATAATAAAGATAATTACAAAAGTGGTTAGGGGGTAAAGATTGATAGTTACTAAATACATTTTAGGTTTCGGATCACCCCTTTAAATGAACTTCTGTATGTCACACCTTTTTGTGAAGTGTCATTAGGATATTCCAGGGTCTCAAGTAGTCCATTCTTTGTCCATGGTCCTAACGTCATGAGGGTCTTGTCTTTATAGGGTAAGTCCTGGTTTAGATGAACGTGGAGTCCCCGCCCCCCTTCCCTGCACCCTCCCACACATTCCCCCGCACCCCGTACTCTCCCCGCCCACGGTGTCACCGCCAGCACCGGGCCCCCTGCTCACGAGAGCAGGAGTGCCCATGCAGTCTGTGTCCCGCTCCAGCTCCGCGGCTGCTCGCACTGCAGACTCAGCAGCTTCTCACCCTGCAGCGCAGGCAGCCACGGGAATGACGATCGCTGCCATCAGGATGTTAGATTACATCATTACCTGCTGTGACGATCTTCGCTTCACTCCTGTCAGCGCTGTCACTGCCTTCTATGCCCGCCGCGTTCTCACATCATTAGCGGTGACGTCACGGGCGATACTGCTGAGAACGCGGCGGGCATAGAAGTCAGTGAAAGCGCTGACAGGAGTGAAGGGAAGATCGTCACAGCAGGTAATGATTTCATCTAACCTCCTGGCAGCAGCACTCGTCATCCCCTGCAGTGACCTGGGCTATTGATGTTAGCTCAGGTCACTGCATTACTCTCCAAGCCAATGGGGAACATTCTGTTCTTCATTGACTGGGACATTGACTATGGTATGGATTGTCGTGGGACCCCCTTATTGGATTACACCGGACCTGGATTTGGTTTCCTTTTCAATAAATTGGTGAAAGAGGGAATATTTTGGGGAGTGTTTTTTTCAAATAAAACTTTTTTTTTTGTTGTCTATTTTTTTTTATTACTGACTGGGTTTGTGATGTCAGGTATCTGATAGACGCGTGACATCACTAACCCCAGGGCTTGATGCCAGGTGACATTACACATCTGGTATTAACCCCATATATTACCCTGTTTCCCACCGCACCAGGGCACGGGATGAGCTGGGGCGAAGCACCAGGATTGGCACATCTAATGGATGCGCCACTTCTGGGGAGTGTCCATTAACAGTGGACCTCCCTAGTCTGAGAATACCAGACGACAGCTGTCCGCTTTATCTTGGCTGGTGAAACAATTTGTTTCACTATTTGTTTCACTATGTTTTTTGTTTTAAATTATTTATTTAATTTAAAAATAACAGCGTGGGGTGCCCTCTGTTTGGATTACCAGCCAAGGTGAAGCTGCCAGCTGTGGTCTGCAGGCTGCAGCTGTCTGCTTTACCCTAGCTGGCTACAAAAGTATGGGGGACCCCACGTCATTTTTTTTTAAAATTATTTATTTATTTTTAGGATAAATACAAGGCTAAGCCACATGAAAGTCACTAAAGGGTGCTAGCTTAGAATATGCAGGGGGGGTAGGACATTATATGTCTTTCTCATCTATCTATCTATCTATCCCTCTATCTATCTATCTATCTATCTATCTATCTATCTATGATTCTATCTATCCATCTATCTATCTATCTATCTATCTATCTATCTATCTATCCATCTATCCCTCTATCTACCTAACTATCTATCTATCTATCTATGTATCTATTTCTCTCTATCTATCTATCTATCTATCTATCTATCTATCTATCTATCCCTCTATTCATTATCTATCTATCCCTCTATCTCTGTCTCTATATCTACCTATTCATCTCTATATCTACTCATCTATTTATCTTTCTTGCTGCTTCCGTTTTTTGCGGTCCGCAAAAAAACGGAAGGCACACGGATGACACACGGATGCATCCGTGAAAAAATGGACCATTTTTTGCGGACCGCAAAAACGGAATGGTCATGTCAATGTAGCCTACATGTGTTCCCTATGAGGGTAGGGGTCAGTACAGAACGATGGTGAGGGGGGGGTCAGTACAGAGCGCCGTGTGTGTGTGTGTGTGTGTGTGTGTGTGGGAGGAGGGTTGCAGAGCCTGATGTGGTGTGGGGTGCAGAGCCCGATGTGTGTGTGTGGCGCACAGCCCGATGTGTGCGTGCGTGTGTTGTGTGTGTGGCGCAGAGCCCGATGTGTGCGTGTGTTGTGTGTGTGTGTGGCGCAGAGCCCGATGTGTGCGTGCGTGTGTTGTGTGTGTGGTGCAGAGCCCGATGTGTGCGTGCGTGTGTTGTGTGTGGCGCAGAGCCCGCTGTGTGCGTGCGTGTGTTGTGGGTGTGTGTTGTGTGTGTGTGGCGCAGAGCCCGATGTGTGTGATATGTGTGTGTGTGTAGCGCAGAGCACGATGTGTGTGTGTGTGTGTGTGTGTGTGGCGCAGAGTCAGATGTGGGGCTGTTATTTCCATTGCTAGAGTGATAACAGGTCAGCTGCTGGGGCAGAATGCTGACAGGGAATGTGTGTGTAGAGGGCGGGGCTGGCGGGGGGGGGGGGCTGGACACTGAGGCCGGGCGGTGCAAGCTCTGACTGTGAGGTTTAGTACAGGAAGTGGTCAGTTTACTGGAGCAAAATGTAAACAAAGCTGCAGAGAATAAAGAGATAATTCAAGAGGAACAATAGTTAGAAAACAAAAAATAACAATGCAAGGGTGTTTTATATGTCAATACAGCACAGAGAAACTCAAAATTTTTTGGTAAGCTAATGTCGGACAACTCCTTTAAGGATTTGAGCAGTTCCCTACTTTCTCCGGCTACACTGAACAAATCTAGAAGACCCCCTTTAGTATGTACGAAGCAAGCATACATATAGTTGTCGCGGGCGGAGGAGGGGACGCCGCACTCTCCCACTGCTCGGGTCCGGCTGCCGCTGCTGCTGCGGCTGCGGCTGCTGCTACTCGGTGGTGGCTCGAGCGGTGGGCCGGATCCCGGGGACTCGAGCGGCGCTCCTCGCCCGTGAGTGAAAAGGGGTGGTTTGGTTTTGGGGATATTGTCCGTGACGCGCACCCACGGTTGTGGTGATTGTGTGGACACCACCGCTGCTCTGGACGGGGATCCCAGGAGCGGTGACAGGGAGCAGCTTTGTTGTTATTTCTCCCCTCCGTGGGTAGGGGGTTGGTTGTCCCGGGGCCCGGTGATGGGGTAGGAGTGGATGGCAGGCGGGTTGCGGGGCCTGGTGAGGTGCAGGGTCGCAGGGGCAGCGCTGTGCCGCACGGCACGGAGGTACTCACTCAGCCCAATGATGATGACACAGTTCACGGTAAAACAAGCGGCTGGATGGATGGGTCCCTCGGACGGCTGCTGTGTTGTTGTTCCCTGCAGGTTAGTGATGACTGTCTCTCCCTGCACCTATGTTCTATGTTGATTCTGATGGGTTCCCACCGGTAACCCGCTCCCCAACCTGGATGTGGGCCGGAGGAGACCCTTTTGCCCACAGGCGCTGGCCCTGGAAACGGTTGCCCTTGGCGGTGGCAGTATCTCCCCTTCACGGTTGGACGGTTGCCTTCTGTCGGGACTTGACTGTTTGGATACCCGGAGGTCCCCTTCACTAACGGATTCGGCAACTTCACGGTGACTCGTAGCCTTGCCGGGGTCCGAAAAGCCCCTGCCAATGGTGCTGGCTTCTCCTTGTGTACTGGTCCGGTACCGCCGGGCCACCGCCCGTCCACGGTCCTTACGGCAAACTCCGATAGGCCACTCCTGCAGACGGTCACCACCGTCTGCCAACCTTGCTGCTCTGTCCGGGCCACACACCCGGACCAACTTCAGGCTCTTTAGCTGTTACTTTACTCTTTCCACTTTCACTGTCAAAACTGAACTCTTTCCTCTCCAAACTCTATCTCTCTACTTCACCTCCTTCCACTTCCTCCTCCAAACTAGACTGCCTGTCTTTCCCGCCTCCAGGACTGTGAACTCCTCGGTGGGCGGAGACCAACCACCTGGCTCCACCCCCTGGTGTGGACATCAGCCCCTGGAGGAAGGCAACAAGGGTTTTGTGTCTGACCTTGATGTGCCTGCAGGGAATGTGGGGTGTGTAGGTGTTGTGCTCTGTGGCCCCTGGCTTGTCCAGGGCGACACATTCCCCCTTAGCAAAATGCAGACCGTCCTTGGGCTGCCCGTCCATCACCGGTTTTATTTTCACCAACTGGAAAATATAAAAATATAGAAAACGGTAACAGACATACAAGTATAATAACATCTTCCCACATCGGGAGGTACTCTTACTTAAACGTTACGGTAAACGGTTACGGCTTCCGCTCTCTCCCACCCAAGCAACCTGGCCCTGATGCTGCCCCTAAGCAACAGGCAGCACCCCTTGACCCCAGTCCTGCACAAGTTGCCCGAGCGGGTTCTGTCCTTTCCAGGGGACCCACGTCCATGGGGAACCCCTGAAACCCCCAGAGGATTGCCACCGGTTCCTGTGGTGGCTGGGCCCCAGCCTACTCCACTGCGGGCCCTTCCTCCAATCTGCCTCTCCGGAGGCGGTAACAGTGGAAGCTGCAACAAACATTTATTTACAGGCCACAAGTTTGTGGTTGCCTTGCAAGTTCTCAGGCATGTTCATAGAGAGTTCTTTATGCAACTTTTTGAACGGTCCCCACGGGGACAACGGTGCCGGCAACAACTGGTTTCAATCAGCAGTAAATCAGATGACAATCAGGTGACTTCATCAATAGATTATCCTTATCATTTTTGCAAAACTTTTCAAACTGCATTTTTTTAACACACACACAGCTGGTGGTCCCAACGGGGACAATTTGCAGCGGTGGACCGCTGCCTTTTGTGGCTCAACAGTCCATTCCCACTCGTGGGGCTCTAGTGCCACCTTCACATGGTGCACCGCTCGGGACCCCGATGGTAGCTTGCTGCAGGCGATCTTCCTCCATATACATGCGGGCATGCACATCCGCTCTACACCCCTCTCAGGCATCGATCTCTCTGCGCAGCTGCCGTTGCCGCCGCTCCCAGTCTGGAGCACTTTCTGCTTGCTCCGGTTCAGCGTGTGCGGGGGACGGACCCAACCAGAGTCCCTCCGTGTCGGCTACGACCGGCACCTTCAGTAATGAGGGACCCCGCTGTGACATGGCCTGCTCTGCCTCCTGGCAGCTGCATCCCCGCCGTGCCTCCGGTGCATCTTTGCTGACGGCCTCAGCATTCGGCTTCTTCCATTGAAGCGGATCAGGGTGGTCACGAGCTTCTGCTGCAGGTCGGTCCGCCGGGGTGGATTGGCAGGGTACCGCTACCGATGGTGGTGGTAGCGGGCCTAGTGGCGGGGCAGCAGCAGCCAACACGGGTAGCGGGGGAGGTAGCAGGGCGAGCGGGTACGGACCGGGTCCCTCAGCCGCGATGACCGACCCACTAGGGGTACACGGGCATGGGTCACTTACCCTCCCTTCCAAGACTCCCTCCACCTCGCGTCTCCGTATGGCCTCCACCACTTCCGCCATGTCGGTCTCCCACTCCTCCAAGAGGAGCTGCATCTTGTCCTGCAGCCTCTGATAGAGCTGCGTGGTCCGGATCTCCACCCACGCCGCTGTTCCAGGCGCGGGGGCTACAGTGCTTCGGGACGGCATGTACATCTTGCTGGCGGCCTCTCCCAGAAACAAGATGGCCGCAGGGTCCTGGCGTCCCCGCTTTTATAGCCGCGGCTACATGCGACCAGTCGCCATTTCGTCCCCCTTAGCCTCTTTCCGGCTCCTCCTCTATCGGGGCGGGGTTTTGGCCTTCGCGCCTCCACTACTCGAGGAGACGCTCGAGCGGGAACTTTTCGCGCCAAAGATGGCGGCTTCTGAAATTTTCTGGCCGGACACCTCCGGCGGTAACAAGGCGCACCTCTACCAGACGGCAGAGCGGTAAGATCCTGTTCGTGACGCCAAGTTGTCGCGGGCGGAGGAGGGGACGCCGCGCTCTCCCACTGCTCGGGTCCGGCTGCCGCTGCTGCTGCGGCTGCTGCTACTCGGTGGTGGCTCGAGCGGTGGGCCGGATCCTGGGGACTCGAGTGGCGCTCCTCGCCCGTGAGTGAAAAGGGGTGGTTTGGTTTTGGGGATATTGTCCGTGACGCCACCCACGGTTGTGGTGATTGTGTGGACACCACCGCTGCTCTGGACGGGGATCCCGGGAGCGATGACAGGGAGCAGCTTTGTTGTTATTTCTCCCCTCTGTGGGTAGGGGGTTGGTTGTCCCGGGGCCCGGTGATGGGGTAGGAGTGGATGGCAGGCGGGTTGCGGGGCCTGTGAGGTGCAGGGTCGCAGGGGCAGCGCTGTGCCGCACGGCATGGAGGTACTCACTCAGCCCAATGATGATGACACAGTTCACGGTAAAACAAGAGGCTGGATGGACGGGTCCCTCGGACGGCTGCTGTGTTGTTGTTCCCTGCAGGTTAGTGATGACTGTCTCTCCCTGCACCTATGTTCTATGTTGATTCCGATGGGTTCCCACCGGTAACCCGCTCCCCGACCTGGATGTGGGCCGGAGGAGCCCCTTTTGCCCGCAGGCGCTGGCCCTGGGAAACGGTTGCCCTTGGCGGTGGCGGTGTCTCCCCTTCACGGTTGGACGGTTGCCTTCTGTCGGGACTTGACTGTTTGGAAACCCGGAGGTCCCCTTCACTAACGGATTCGGCAACTTCACGGCGACTCCTAGCCTTGCCGGGGTCCGAAAAGCCCCTGCCAATGGTGCTGGCTTCTCCTTGTGTACCGGTCCGGTACCGCCGGGCCACCGCCCGTCCACGGTCCTTACGGCAAACTCCGATAGGCCACCCCTGCAGACGGTCACCACCGTCTGCCAACCTTGCTGCTCCGTCCGGGCCACACACCCGGACCAACTTCAGGCTCTTTAGCTGTTACTTTACTCTTTCCACTTTCACTGTCAAAACTGAACTCTTTTCTCTCCAAACTCTATCTCTCTACTTCACCTCCTTCCACTTCCTCCTCCAAACTAGACTGCCTGTCTTTCCCGCCTCCAGGACTGTGAACTCCTCGGTGGGCGGAGACCAACCGCCTGGCTCCACCCCCTGGTGTGGACATCAGCCCCTGGAGGAAGGCAACAAGGGTTTTGTGTCTGACCTTGATGTGTCTGCAGGGAATGTGGGGTGTGTAGGTGCTGTGCTCTGTGGCCCCTGGCTTGTCCAGGGCAACACATATATATATATATATATATATATATATAATATAATTATAAAAATATATATAATATAATATAAATAATATAAAATATATTATAATAAATATATATATATATATATATATAAATAATAATAATATATATATTATATAAATATATATATATAATATATAAATAATAATAATATATATATAAATAATATTAAAATATATATAATATAATATTAATTATTATATATATATATATATATATATATATATACTTCCGTAAAATCGAGTGCTGTGAAACAACCAGCAGTGCGTTCATCCTGCAAAATGCCCTGCACCATAGGCAACATTTACCGGCTCTACAGGAGAGCATAGCAGAACAATATGGAATGTTCTGTACTACGAATCGTCACACAGAGGCCAGTTTAACAGCCTGGATTAGCTTGTGTAAATGAGCCATTAAAGGGAACCTGTCACCAGATTTGGCAACTATAAGCTGTGTCCACCACCAGTGGGCTCTCATATACAGCATTCCAGAATACTGTATATAAGAGCCCAGGCAGCTGTGTAGAATGTAAAAATGACTTTATAATACTCACCTAAATGGTCAGTGCGGTGCAGACTGGTCGGATGGGCGTCTTCATTCTCCGGTACCGGCGCCTCCTCTTACAGCCATCTTTGTCCTCCTTCCTCTGAAGCCTGGGTTCATGACACGTTCTACGTCATAAACACTTGCCGGCATTGAGGTCCTGCGCAGGTGCACTACAATGCTTTGATCTGCCCTGCTCAGGGCAGATCAAAGTGCGCCTGCGTAGGACCACAATGCCGGCGAGTGTGTATGACGGAGAACGCGTCATGCACCCAGGCTTCAGAAGAAGGAGGACAAAGATGGCCGAAAGAGGAGGCGCCGGTACCGGAGAACGGAGACGCCAATCCGACCAGTCTGAACCGCACTGACTATTTAGGTGAGTATTATAAAGTCATTTTTACGTTCTACACAGTGGCCTTATATACAGTGTTCTGGAATGTTGTATATAAGAGCTCACTGGTGGTGGCCGCAGTTTATAGGCCCCAAAGGTGGTGACAGGTTCCCTTTAACCAAGGAACAAACAGTGCCCATGCCACCATCTTGAAAACCACTACCAGTATTATGAGAATGTCTTCCATAACCATGAGAACATGGCTACACTACATGACTTCATGGCTACTGTGATGCCCTGGACTATCCAGGTCGACCCAGGTAGACACAACAACACTACACACCCCCTTCCCAGTTAGGTAACAGCAGTCAAACTAAAAGCCTTGTCACCACCCTCCAGGTTTGATGTCCACACCAGGGGGGGTGGAGCCAGGTGGTTGGCTCCACCCACCGAGGAGTTCACAGGCCTTGAGGCGGGAACCTAGTAGTCTAGTTCAAGTAAGAGGAGAGAGTGGTTTGGACAGTGACGGAGGGAGGTTGTGTCCAGAAGCAGACCTGTGCTCAGGCCTGCCAAAGACTACGCCGGTGGCAAGGAGGCAAACAGTAGTGGCCGCCTGCAGGAGACCGGGAAGACGACCGGTGGAACCGTAAGGGACCGGAACAGGGTAGTGGCCCGCCGGAACTGAACCGGAGAGCCAACTGGATACCGGAGCACCAGGCAGGGTACTCAGACCCCAAACTAGGCTAGAAGCCACCACCATAGTCGAATTAACTGATTGCAGTCTGGACCTCAGGGGTTCATTCCCACCTAAGTCCCGATTGAAGGCAACAGCCCAACCATTCCGGATAAGTGCCACCGCCAAGGGCAAGAGATCCAAAGGGCCAGTGTCTGCGGGCAAACGGGCTCCTACGACAGATAAAAGTCGGGGAGCGGACTACCGGTGCTTAGGCACAGGAGTCAAGATTCACATACAGAGGTGCAGGAGAAAGGCGGACATTACCAACCTAATCTGGGAAAAGCTGCAGCCGGCTGCGGGTCCCGTTCATCACTGGTTTGGTTTACCAGTGATTCCAGTGTCTTGTGTCAGAGTACACCAGCGCCATCCGGCACCGCGCTGCGCTGCACCGCAACACTACACCCTGCACCCGGACCCCGGCTTGCCGGACCCCGGGACCATCATCCCCTACCCACGGAGGGGTCAACACCTAGCTGCGCTACTACTCCGCTCCCGGGGGCCCCCACACCTTCACCGCAGCGGTGGTGTCTACAATCACCACAACCCGTGCGTGGCGTCACGAACTATCACTTCAAACCAAACACCCAAATCCCCGCATGTAGCGCCAACTCCCTTGCAGAGCGACGTGACCCCCGGGTCCGTGAGAGGCTCGAGCCACCACCCGCAGTGCGAGCACGGATCCGAGTGGCTCGGCGGTCGCAGTCGAGCCCGCGGGGCGGTACACTACAGTCACTATTTGATAGCAAGAACCACATCACGCAGCCTGAACTGAAGTGTACAAACATTACCAGGCATTTGGGCAGCATTGGCACAGGGGGATCGGTGAGCCGGCTCTTACTTAGTGCATGATTTTATACCATTAGCAGTCGCTGTTTGTAAAAGATGTAATTGGAAAACTTTATTACGCACGAAGAATAAGCTAAAACTAAAGAAAACTGAGTTTAGAAACAACTGTCAGAACCCCCCAAAAAAAGCAAGAAAATGGCATGAAAATGCATTTTTTAACTCAAGCATATTGATATAGTGTTTTTGCTGAAAAAAAATAAAAAAATAAAATACAAATATAAGCATAAAAAAAAGAGCATAGTGTTGAATCGGACAGGTTGCTATCGGAAACAGTTACATTTTTATTAATAATAAAAGAGACCTCTATTTCTATAATGGTGACTTTTGTATAAGGAAGGAAATTGGCATAAAATTTCAGGTGCTCGTAATCTGAAGCAGAAGTACATATTTATAAGGAATTTAGATTTTTCAGAAAAAATAAGCATATTTTTCCTTTTGTGAACTCAATCACCTGCTCCTCACAGCCTTGATCCTCACCAATATGGTCTGCCATATAATTACTACTTGTTATCAATGTTAACAACAGGAGATGTCCTTCATGGTCACATATGTGACATCACCTGATACAGGCGGCCATTGTTACCTCACCGCGTGATGTCACAATGACTGAGAATCTATAGAACTTGGTGTACAGGGGACAGATGCTGAAGAGGAGAGAGAAGGATCGAGGACACAGATGGTCATCTCAGAAGGTGAAGAGAAGAGCAGAGGACCATGGATCGAGGACTCAGATGATCATCTCAGAAGATAGAGAGTGGAGGATCCAGGATTATAAATACATTGTGATATCTGGAGGTGAAGACAAGAAGATCAAGGATTGTGATATCAGATGTTCAAGTCAAGAGGTGAAGACAAAGAGGGTGGAGGATCCAGGATTGATGACTCCATAATTTCTGATGGTGAAGACGAGGAGAGCGGAGGATCCGGGATCAACCACATAGGTAAATGAGGAACTTTACAGGGTTTTCAATCAGTTAAACTTGTGCCAACATGTACGCTTAGGCTATGTTTTGTATTTTGCTGCATTTTTGTGCTTTTTTTTTTTAAGCAGCAAAACCTGATCTCTTGGCAGTAAAAAAAGGTTGCGTTTTTGTGCTGAGTTTTTGCCGCATTTTTTACTGGGTTTTTGGAGTGTCATTTGTTTACAGTACATGTTCATTCAACAAAAAAAAAAAAAAAACAGCAAAAAAAACACCAAAAAATGCTTTGCTGCGTTTATTTTTTCACTCTCATGGCTTTCAATGGTAAAAAAGGTAGCAAAAACAAATGCTAAAAAAAATCATTTTGCCAGTTCAGTAAGGAAAAAAAGTAGGTGTACGTGTCTGTGTGTGCATGAGATTTCTGGAATCTCATAGGTTTTGCTGGTATGGTAAAAAGTTTTTTATTAACATTTATTTGCATTAATCCAATAAAAAAAATGCAAAAAAAAAACAACACCAAACACAACCTGTGTGAACATAGTCTGACCCCCAAATGTCCTGATTGTGGCTGTACAGTACTATGTTTCGTCAGTCTTTGCGGTTAGAATCTGTAGATTTGGGTGATGAAGGTTCTATGTGAGGTCACAAGGCGGAATGTTGGACACCGAGAGTTCCGTGCAGCAACCATGGAGACATCCACATAGAGATGTAAAAGCAAAGATGGCGCTGGGATGGAGACACCATAGTGGGGACTTCAGTCAGTGACTCTACAAGTGGTGGCTGTGGTTGGCGCAGATTGTTGGTGATTCTGTTACCTAATTTCAGATTTTGTGGGACAAAAAAATTCTCATTATTCCATTATATGAAAAAGGGGTTTGTATTCATACATTTGGGACCATTCTATATTTAATACCATTGGCTTCATTTTATTTGTTTTTGCAAATTGCAGCATTTGATTGTTATAAATAATTTTCCACTACTTTAAGCCATTTATTACACCATTTTTAAACACCTATTACAAAATTTAAATATAAAAGAAGGTAACTTTTCGATAGGAAACATGACATTTTTAAACCCTTCACCCCTGGGCAATTTTCCGTTTTTCCATTGTTATTATTTTTTTTTCCTCCCCTTCTTCCAAGAGCCGTAATGTTTTTATTTTTCCGTCAATTTTGCCATATAAGGGCTAATTTTTTGCTGGATGAGTTGTACTTTTAAATGAAACCAAGAGTTTTACCATATAATGTACTGGAAAACGGCAAAAAAATCCCCAAAAAAAGTGCGATTGCACAATTGTTTTTGGGATATTTTATTCACAGTGTTCACTATATGGTAAAACTGATGTGTGGGTTTGATGCCTCAGGTCGGTACAAGTTTGTACATACCAAACATGTATAGGTTTATTTTTATCTAAGGGGTTAAAAAAAATTCACAAGTATTTCCCAAAAAAAGTGCACACTTTTTACACCATTTTCCAAAACCCTAAGCGTTCTAATTTTTTTTTGGGATCTATGGTGCAGTGACGTTTTTTTTTTTTGTGTCTCGAGCTGACATTTTTAACGCTACCATTTTTGCGCAGATGCTACATTTGACCGCCTGTTATTGCAGTTTGCGCAAAATTTGCGGCAACCAAAAACCGTAATTTTGGCGTTTGGAATTTTTATGCCGCTACACCATTTACCGATTAGATTGATATTGTATTTTGAGAGATTGGCCATTTCTGAATTCGGTAATACCAAATGTGTGTACAGTTAGGTCCAGAAATATTTGGACAGTGACACAAGTTTTGTTATTTTAGCTGTTTACAAAAACATGTTCAGAAATACAATTATATATATAATATGGGCTGAAAGTGCACACTCCCAGCTGCAATATGAGAGTTTTCACATCCAAATCAGAGAAAGGGTTTAGGAATCATAGCTCTGTAATGCATAGCCTCCTCTTTTTAAAGGGACCAAAAGTAATTGGACAAGGGACTCTAAGGGCTGCAATTAACTCTGAAGGCGTCTCCCTTGTTAACCTGTAATCAATGAAGTAGTTAAAAGGTCTGGGGTTGATTACAGGTGTGTGGTTTTGCATTTGGAAGCTGTTGCTGTGACCAGACAACATGCGGTCTAAGGAACTCTCAATTGAGGTGAAGCAGAACATCCTGAGGCTGAAAAAAAAGAAAAAATCCATCAGAGAGATAGCAGACATGCTTGGAGTAGCAAAATCAACAGTCGGGTACATTCTGAGAAAAAAGGAATTGACTGGTGAGCTTGGGAACTCAAAAAGGCCTGGGCGTCCACGGATGACAACAGTGGTGGATGATCGCCGCATACTTTCTTTGGTGAAGAAGAACCCGTTCACAACATCAACTGAAGTCCAGAACACTCTCAGTGAAGTAGGTGTATCTGTCTCTAAGTCAACAGTAAAGAGAAGACTCCATGAAAGTAAATACAAAGGGTTCACATCTAGATGCAAACCATTCATCAATTCCAAAAATAGACAGGCCAGAGTTAAATTTGCTGAAAAACACCTCATGAAGCCAGCTCAGTTCTGGAAAAGTATTCTATGGACAGATGAGACAAAGATCAACCTGTACCAGAATGATGGGAAGAAAAAAGTTTGGAGAAGAAAGGGAACGGCACATGATCCAAGGCACACCACATCCTCTGTAAAACATGGTGGAGGCAACGTGATGGCATGGGCATGCATGGCTTTCAATGGCACTGGGTCACTTGTGTTTATTGATGACATAACAGCAGACAAGAGTAGCCGGATGAATTCTGAAGTGTACCGGGATATACTTTCAGCCCAGATTCAGCCAAATGCCGCAAAGTTGATCGGACGGCGCTTCATAGTACAGATGGACAATGACCCCAAGCATACAGCCAAAGCTACCCAGGAGTTCATGAGTGCAAAAAAGTGGAACATTCTGCAATGGCCAAGTCAATCACCAGATCTTAACCCAATTGAGCATGCATTTCACTTGCTCAAATCCAGACTTAAGACGGAAAGACCCACAAACAAGCAAGACCTGAAGGCTGCGGCTGTAAAGGCCTGGCAAAGCATTAAGAAGGAGTAAACCCAGCGTTTGGTGATGTCCATGGGTTCCAGACTTAAGGCAGTGATTGCCTCCAAAGGATTCGCAACAAAATATTGAAATTAAAAATATTTTGTTTGGGTTTGGTTTATTTGTCCAATTACTTTTGACCTCCTAAAATGTGGAGTGTTTGTAAAGAAATGTGTACAATTCCTACAATTTCTATCAGATATTTTTGCTCAAACCTTCAAATTAAACGTTACAATCTGCACTTGAATTCTGTTGTAGAGGTTTCATTTCAAATCCAATGTGGTGGCATGCAGAGCCCAACTCGCGAAAATTGTGTCACTGTCCAAATATTTCTGGACCTAACTGTATATTTTTTATTTTTTTAACCCTTTAATCTACAATGGGGCGAATGGGGGGTGATTTGAACTTTTAGAGGTTTTTGTTGTTTTTTTAATTTTTAAAACTTCTACTTTTTTTATTTTAATAGTTCCCTTAGAGGGCTATAAGGATCAGCAGTCTGATCGCTGGTTCATTTTTGTAGATCGTAGATGCACAGCTTTAATCTGCTGCTTTCCTCTCACACATGGTGCTCTGCTGGCAGTAAGAGGAAGTGACTCATGATAGCTACAGGAGTCATTACATGACCCTTTGCTACCATGGAAACCATCAACACCACGTGATTATGCCACGTGACTTCCGAAGGCAGCGGGTGAGTACGAGCTTACCGTGCCGGGCGTTTACATTGCGCTGTCACATTTTGAAAGTACGATCTAAGGGGTTAACAGGCAAAGGTGGATCGCGGATCCACTCCAGCCTCCAAGGCACACATGTCAGCTGTTCAAATCAGCTGACATGTGCGGGGATTTCCACCAGCTGCCCGCAGCAGCTGGCGGTGATTAACCTGACACGATCCATGACATACCCAGTATGTCATGTGTCGTGAAGAGGTTAATACTGCACTTCTACATAAAGGTAACACATAATGTAGACAGGCAATACCTGTGTTAAAAATGCATCAATTGAGTTTCTGTTGCAACCATTCTTAACATGATTAAAAAATACCAGTTTTCTAAAAAAAAAATTTTTACTTGACTTGAAAATTGATCTCATTTAACATTGGGCAGTGTATTACCATGCTTGCACTGGCATAATCTGCCCCGCATTTATCATTAAGGTGCAAAATTGAAAAAATACGGATTGGCAGATTTTGTAGTGAGTGATACTGAAAAATGTGGAGCAAATTCCACCATTTTGGATCACTGTGACCATTACATTTGGAATGTTGTAATGTATGCATTGTAATATGTGATTATAATCTGAAAATTGGTAGATGGGGGATTGTAATAGATTATTTGTTCTCACATATGTGCATATATGGTGCATCTAGTCACAATCTCATTTAAGGACCTCAGATCAGATATAAAACACAACCAACTGAAGTCCATCTTCCATTTGTACATTAGTCTTCAGATTTCTAGGCCTTTGCCTGACAATTATTTTTTTTTCTTTCTAGAAAGTATATCTGGATCCAGAAAGCAAGAGTGAAGAATTTAGAAAAGGCCAGGATATAGATTAGTGTTAGATTATAGGACTATCGGTTTATTATATTTGGTGCCTTATGTGTCATCACACACTGACTATACAGAACAAAATAACTTACACATTGGAACCATAGGAATAATGACACTACAGCTACAGAGGTGACCGTCTGATAGCGCAGCTCGACTACCCATCTCTACTGAAGACCCTTACAGCTTTTTGAAAGTTGGGTGGAGGACATCATCTCTGGTATAGGGTCCCACAGCTGCACCCCATCACCTTGAGCAGGACTCTTAAAAGAGTCAATGCCTTGAGACCACAGGTTGGCACGAAGTCCCTCACTTCGTCACTTAGGATGATTTCATTCTTCAGGGATGGAGTGGTCTTTGTGGTGGGATGCAGGTCTGGAGAGCTGTTGTCATCCTATTATATAGATAAGAATAATGTTTGTATTGTAGAAATGTCCCCTATCATGTTCCCTATTTTGTTATTTTGTCCACATTATGGTCCCCACCTTGGACATTATAACAAACGTGCACTTTATTTTAATTTATACATTGGGACCATACGAATAATGACACTACAGCTACAGAGGTGACCGTCTGATAGCGCAGCTCGACTACCCATCTCTACTGAAGACCCTTACAGATTTTTGAAAGTTGGGTGGAGGACATCATCTCTGGTATAGGGTCCCACAGCTGCACCCCATCACCTTGAGCAGGACTCTTAAAAGAGTCAATGCCTTGAGACCACAGGTTGGCACGAAGTCCCTCACTTCGTCACTTAGGATGATTTCATTCTTCAGGGATGGAGTGGTCTTTGTGGTGGGATGCAGGTCTGGAGAGCTGTTGTCATCCTATTATATAGATAAGAATAATGTTTGTATTGTAGAAATGTCCCCTATCATGTTCCCTATTTTGTTATTTTGTCCACATTATGGTCCCCACCTTGGACATTATAACAAACGTGAACTTTATTTTAATTTACACATTGGGACCATACAAATAATGACACTACAGCTACAGAGGTGACCGTCTGATAGTGCAGCTCGACTACCCATCTCTACTGAAGACCCTTACAGCTTTTTGAAAGTTGGGTGGAGGACATCATCTCTGGTATAGGGTCCCACAGCTGCACCCCATCACCTTGAGCAGGACTCTTAAAAGAGTCAATGCCTTGAGACCACAGGTTGGCACGAAGTCCCTCACTTCGTCACTTAGGATGATTTCATTCTTCAGGGATGGAGTGGTCTTTGTGGTGGGATGCAGGTCTGGAGAGCTGTTGTCATCCTATTATATAGATAAGAATAATGTTTGTATTGTAGAAATGTCCCCTATCATGTTCCCTATTTTGTTATTTTGTCCACATTATGGTCCCCACCTTGGACATTATAACAAACGTGCACTTTATTTTAATTTATACATTGGGACCATACGAATAATGACACTACAGCTACAGAGGTGACCGTCTGATAGCGCAGCTCGACTACCCATCTCTACTGAAGACCCTTACAGATTTTTGAAAGTTGGGTGGAGGACATCATCTCTGGTATAGGGTCCCACAGCTGCACCCCATCACCTTGAGCAGGACTCTTAAAAGAGTCAATGCCTTGAGACCACAGGTTGGCACGAAGTCCCTCACTTCGTCACTTAGGATGATTTCATTCTTCAGGGATGGAGTGGTCTTTGTGGTGGGATGCAGGTCTGGACAGCTGTTGTCATCCTATTATATAGATAAGAATAATGTA
Organism: Anomaloglossus baeobatrachus; assembly: GCF_048569485.1. Taxonomy (NCBI): domain Eukaryota; kingdom Metazoa; phylum Chordata; class Amphibia; order Anura; family Aromobatidae; genus Anomaloglossus; species Anomaloglossus baeobatrachus. The sequence goes on along the minus strand of NC_134361.1, from coordinate 59,725,206 downwards.
TGTATTGCAGAAATGTCCCCTATCAAGTTCCCTATTTTGTTATTTTGTCCATATTATGGTCCCCACCTTGGACATTATAACAAACGTGCACTTTATTTTAATTTACACATTGGGACCATACGAATAATGACACTACAGCTACAGAGGTGACCGTCTGATAGCGCAGCTCGACTACCCATCTCTACTGAAGACCCTTACAGATTTTTGAAAGTTGGGTGGAGGACATCATCTCTGGTATAGGGTCCCACAGCTGCACCCCATCACCTTGAGCAGGACTCTTAAAAGAGTCAATGCCTTGAGACCACAGGTTGGCACGAAGTCCCTCACTTCGTCACTTAGGATGATTTCATTCTTCAGGGATGGAGTGGTCTTTGTGGTGGGATGCAGGTCTGGAGAGCTGTTGTCATCCTATTATATAGATAAGAATAATGTTTGTATTGTAGAAATGTCCCCTATCATGTTCCCTATTTTGTTATTTTGTCCACATTATGGTCCCCACCTTGGACATTATAACAAACGTGAACTTTATTTTAATTTACACATTGGGACCATACAAATAATGACACTACAGCTACAGAGGTGACCGTCTGATAGCGCAGCTCGACTACCCATCTCTACTGAAGACCCTTACAGCTTTTTGAAAGTTGGGTGGAGGACATCATCTCTGGTATAGGGTCCCACAGCTGCACCCCATCACCTTGAGCAGGACTCTTAAAAGAGTCAATGCCTTGAGACCACAGGTTGGCACGAAGTCCCTCACTTCGTCACTTAGGATGATTTCATTCTTCAGGGATGGAGTGGTCTTTGTGGTGGGATGCAGGTCTGGAGAGCTGTTGTCATCCTATTATATAGATAAGAATAATGTTTGTATTGTAGAAATGTCCCCTATCATGTTCCCTATTTTGTTATTTTGTCCACATTATGGTCCCCACCTTGGACATTATAACAAACGTGCACTTTATTTTAATTTACACATTGGGACCATACGAATAATGACACTACAGCTACAGAGGTGACCGTCTGATAGCGCAGCTCGACTACCCATCTCTACTGAAGACCCTTACAGCTTTTTGAAAGTTGGGTGGAGGACATCATCTCTGGTATAGGGTCCCACAGCTGCACCCCAACAGTTTGAGCAGCACTCTTTCCCGGGAGTCTATACTCTGAGATCAAAGGAGGCGCTTAGCCCCCTCACTTTGTTACTGAGGATGATTTCATTCTTCAGGGATTAGACAGGAGTGGTCCTTGTGGTGGGATGCAGGTCTGGAGAGCTGTTGTCATCATATAAGATAGATAAAAATAATGTATGTATTGAATGTCTCCTATCATGTTCCTTATTTTATTATTAGTCTACATTCTGGTCCCCATCTTGAACATCATAACAAACGTGCACTTTTTTTGTTTAATTTACTCACTTAGTTACTAAGGATGATTTCTAGGGATGATCAAATACCGCAAATATCTGACATCGCGAATATTCGCAAATAGGTTGCCGCTATTCGACTATTTGCGAATATTCGATGCGCAATGTAAGTCTATGGGAAACTTGAATAACAATTATTTGGGCTTCCCATAGACTTACATTGCGCATCGAATATTCACATAGCGGTGACCTATTGGTCGGATATTTGCGAAGTCGGATATTTGTGGTATTCAATCATCCCTAATGATTTCATTCTTCAGGGATGCGATGCTCTGAAAGGTGATAAAATACAAAATCTGTCCTGGTCTGGGGCAATAGCGAAGGCTATTTCTGGTCTTCAAACAACAGGCCTAAACACGTCCCATACTACCACCGGCCTAATTCCAGTTCTTCTGTTGGTCAATTTATGAATGCCACATAAGGGTTCTTATATGATATAACCGTCTTATAGTTCAGTTAGTTGTAGTATAGCCTTGGTCCAGGGTTCTTGAATTGATCGCCTTTTCTCGGGGTCAAGAAGGAATTTTTTTCCCTGTGGCACAAATTGGCTGAACGTGTCCAGGTTTTTTGCCTTCTTCTGGATCAATAGCTTTAGGTATAGGTAGAGACTGTATTTAATAAAGAGTTCAAAACTTAATGATCTGTCTTTTCATTTCTTTATATTATGTAACACTTAGTTATTTGTATAAATTAGTTATCAATTTTAGGACTTATGGCTTCTGCAATAAATCAAACCGAAATACAAGGGTAGTAATTAATCTGATCATAGATGGTCATGTAGGTTAGCAGGAAATAGGGAGTAAATTGGCCACTTATTATCTACCTGATGGGTTTGGTGTGGATCCTAAATACGGTATGGGAACTTCCATTGCTTACACATTTAATTCTTACTAGTAGATAGCCCATGCCAATACCGTGACGGGGGTATAAAATGCATCCAATTGAGGGCAGAGTGCTTGTTCCAGGACAACAAACGCAATCTATATATAAATATCCATGTTCATGAATATTACTTATTAGGAATTAGGAATTAGGAATAATAGGTGTAATGCAGAGATGTCATGGGGGTACCAAGACGGAAAGTGATTTCTTTTTTAAATGTCAGGAGACTGCAGTGCATGGCTGAAGCAATAGTGCCCGGGGCAGTAGCCATGGGCGAGAGTGTAAAGTTCAGGACCCCGACACACGGGTTTTAAATGAGAGTTGTGGGTCTGTGTGTGCTGATAGTGTTACTTGGAGTACCTTCAGGCTGATGCTGTTACGCTCTTCATCAGGTCCATAGGACTTCCAGATAAAGGCGACAAACATATTCATAACAACAAAGTAGTCTTTACTTGGCACAACACTTGATCACAGAATACAGCAGGCAGCACACTTCATGGTATCTTCTGTATAACTCAGACACATAATCATTGCAGTTTCCAATGACGGCATATTACTTGTGAACATTCTTTTAGCCAGGAAAGTTAAATAAGCCCTTCATCTCTATGGCCCTGGAGTCCACGGGTCAATATGTTTCGCTGAGTATCCTGCACCCACAGCCAAAGGCAGTGATCCCTTACGAGAACTGTTCTTAGAGCCGCTTCCTCTTCCTTGTCTTCTCAGCTGGGCAGCACCCTCACTTCACCAGTGCGCCCCCCACTGGTATAAAATGGACGCACTACATTCTTGGTTTCTTACATTTCTTTGGTCTCTTCCAGCTTGTCTGCCAATGTGACCAGTGTTGCTGCAACAGGTCCCTTTAACGGTTTCTTGCTGTTTCTGTGCAATGTGTTTCACACCACACCAGCTTCACCAGAACAACTCCTTCCTTCACCAGTGCTCTACGCACTGACCCCTAAACCAGGAGCTTCCTCTCATCCTGCCTCTAATGCTCCTTCCTCTCCTCCTGCCTCTAATGCTCCTTCCTCTCCTCCTGACTCTAATGCTCCTTCCTCTCCTCCTGCCTCTAATGCTCCTTCCTCTCCTCCTGACTCAAATGCTCCTTCCTCTCCGACTGACTCTAATGCTCCTTCCTCTCCGACTGACTCTAATGCTCCTTCCTCTCCTCCTGACTCTAATGCTCCTTCCTCTCCTCCTGACTCTAATGCTCCTTCCTCTCCTCCTGCCTCTAATGCTCCTTCCTCTCCTCCTGACTCTAATGCTCCTTCCTCTCCTCCTGACTCTAATGCTCCTTCCTCTCCTCCTGACTCTAATGTGCCTTCCTCTCCTCCTGACTCTAATGCTCCTTTCTCTCCCTGTCTAGCTAGGTGTTAACCCTCAAATGCCTGAAAACAGGATCCTGCACCCCACAGGAAAATATAACATACTAGCTGTAGTACCTGGCATTGCCCGGGATAGTAACTAAGTGTCTCACAGTCTCTCTCACTCTCCCTCTCTGTCTGTCTATCTGTGTCTGTGTGTTTCTGTCTCTGTGTGTTTCTCTCTCTGTTTGTCTATGACTCTGTGTGTCTGTCTCTGTGTGTGTCTCTTTGTAGGTCTCTCTGTGTGTGTCTCTGTGTGTGTCTCTGTCTCTGTGTCCCTGTGTCTCTGTCTGTGTGTCTCTTTCTGTGTGTGTCTCTGTTTGTGTGTGTGTGTCTCTGTGTGTGTCTCGCTGTCTCTGTATAGGTCACTGTCTCTGTGTATGTCTCTGTGTCTGTCTGTGTGTCCCTGTGTGAGCATACCTTCGAGATAAGGGACAGCGCAGGGGCCCCAGTCTTGGGGTCAGCTGAGGAGCCCCCGGTTCCATCGTTACATACCCCGTGACATCCTGGCAGCATTCCGGTTTCAGTAATGGGGGTGGCGTCGGTGTCAGTCACTTCTCTGTATACGGAAAGAGGCGGCTGTAACCTCACCCCTGGTGTGGTTACAGTTGCCACTTTCCATACACAGAGCGGTGACTGAACCCGCACCGGTGCTGTCCCCGTGACTGAAATCAGAATGCTGCCGGGAGGATTAAAGTTAATTTCCTCCCGGCAGCGGGGTTTAATGTTCAGGCGCCAGACAGGTTCAGAATAAGCATACTATTAACCTGCAGATTAACCCCAATGGGAGATATTCAGAGTTTACGTTACATAGGATCATGGGTTGGTCCTTTTTCTCTGGTGGGTGTAGGATAATATACAAAGTATAATAGTCTTTATATAACTTTATAGAAAGGTTTTTTTTTCCCATGTTATTTAAGACATTCAAATGTTTAATTTGAATGTCTAAAACTGAAGAAAATCCATTATTACGGTATATTAATAAAAGGAGATATCTGCATCATGCTCTAAGTTTGAAAAAGTAAATACAAAGAGCAAAAATAAAAAATCTCTTCTGAACAGACAATAAGAAAGCTGTAATTTCAGATAAACGTTAGGAAATATTTATCTTACACAGCAGAGACGAGCCCGACAATAACTAACATTTATCTTTCTGGAGCAGGTGTTACATAAATGCAGATATCTATCGGAAGAATTCAATTCTTATTATTGGAAAGGGGAAATATCTCCTCACTTAAAGGAGAACATCAAGAATGACTTTAAAGGGAATATGACAGTAGATTGATGCATCATGAATTAGAGACCGGCTGCACTTTGCAGTCCCGTACAACCTCTACGAAATACCGGCCAGGCACGATGCCAAGCCGGGGTCAGGCGGCTTGTTTTTGTATAGGCAATAGTGATGAGCGCACAGTACTATGCTCGGGTGCTCGGTACTCGGAATGAGCAGTCAGACACTTGGACGGAAGTCAATGGGAAAAGCCACCACTTTTCTGGGAGATCTTAGGGGAAAATGCTTGAGTCCCCCTTGACTTCCATTATACTCGGGTTCACGAGTCAAGGTTATCAGAGCATCCAACTGTTGGTTACAAGTACCGAGAAACCAAGTATGGTAGGGCTCGCTCATCACTAATGGATAGCCCAGTGGAGTGGGGAAGGGAGAAGCCACCAGGAGCCTACCGTGGACTGGTGATTTAAGATGCATCTGACCATGGATAAGGATGGTGATGGGCCCATACACAGCGTAGCAGCCACTGCCGGGTGCTGCAGTAGTGCTATTCTTATTAATAAGATCTGACCTGCAGTACCCAGCACCGGTCACTAAACAGTGTATGGAGTTGTGGATTTGTGTTCTGTACACTATTGACATTAACTTTGGGCCACCACAAAAGGATATACAATTGATTATCTGAAATCCCAGTGTCACATCCCACGATTCTGGGAATAGGTTATTAATATAAAAGTTGTGGACAAACCCTTTAAGAATCATACACCGGGTCACCTTTATCAAATTAAATGAGTTACGTAATATTCAATATTTATAAAAAATGTAAATAAGCAGGCCAGTTGCTGCAAGTTATCGCCTGCCTAGGATATGGGATAACTACTAGAGGTCTCAATACTGAGCCCCTCAAAGATCCCTGATCTTAACATTAGGACCCTCACAAATCTACTATTTAGCCCTGTGGATTGTTGATACCTTGTAGAATTTAGGAAACTCCTCTAAAGTTCTCCTTACCTGAAACATAAGACAGATTTTTAAATAAGAGTGTGCCAACACAACTTGTCATAATTTTTATATTAAAGGGTTATTTCCATCTTAGATATTTTTGGCATATCTGCAAGATAGAAAACAAATGTCTGACAGATGTGGGTAGCACCTGTGGGACTTACGAATATGTCAATCTCTAAAATGAAAAAAGCACAACAAGTAGTGATGGCCGAACTAAAAGAACTAGGGATGTTTAGTTTGAAAAAGAGAAGGCTGAGAGGAGACTTAATAGCGGTCTACAAATATCTGAAAGGTGGTCACAGTGCAGAGGGAACAACCCTATTCTCATTAGCACAAGGAAGTACATGAAGCAATGGGATGAAACTAAAAGGAAAGAGATTCAGATTAGACATTAGGAAAAACTTTCTGACAGCGAGGGCAGTCAGAGAGTGGAACAAGCGATCACGGAAGGTAGTGAGGGAAGTCAGAGAGTGAAACAGGCGGCCACTAGAGGTAATGAGGGCAGTCAGAGAGTGGAACAGACGGCCACCGGAGGTAGTGAGGGCAGTCAGGGAGTGGGACAGGTGGCCACCGGAGGTAGTGAGGGCAGTCAGGGAGTGGAACAGGCGACCATGGGAGGTTGTGAGCTCTCCATAAATGGAAATCTTCAAGCGGAAACTGGATAAACATATAGCTGCGATGATTTAGGAAAGCCTGCACTCGCAGGGGGGGTGGACCCGATGGCCCTTGAGGTCCCTTCCAACTCTATCATTCTATGATTCTAATAATCCAGACTGTAAAAGTCTGGATCTGCGTGGGAAAACCTAGCACCCATGAACCAATCCGAGGGCCGGAGTTCTCAGAGAACTGTGGGTAAATATCCAGATCCTGCCACTCGGGTAATTCAAATATAAAATAAAGGAAAAAGAAAGAAAATAAGAATATTGCAGGAGCGTTATGCTTACCAGTCTCCGCGCGACTGTAACACTACTTCTATGCTGCTCATTAACCACATGAATATGCACTACTTCCCCCGCCCACCAGCAGTCCCGACATCTGTGATTGGTTACAGTCAGACTGTGCTCCCATCCTGTGTGACAGCATGTCTGACTGCTTGGAATCATACACACTGTCTGCATATGTATAGTGCCGAATGTTGCACCCCCACCGATGAGATATTGATGGCCTATCGATAAAAAAGTAGTGGCCAACTTCTTTAAATTAGAGAACACGTCAGGTTACATATTTCTATCATTGTCATCATTAGATCTCCACATAACAGTAGAAGGTGTGAATAATGCATTTCCTAAGTGATCTGAATGAAGTCGTCATGTAGTTGACATAACCATGTTGAGAGCAATCTCTGACAGAGGAAAATAAATCACATCTTAATAGCTACTCTCAAGGAGCTGGGAAAGTGACAGTAAAGAAAAAATCTCCCATCCCTGGTATAAATGTACTTGAATGGGACGTGACTCACTTATGCGTGGAGGGCAGTGCAGTAGACTGGGATCACTGGTGGTCATCAAGATGATTGTAGAACAGCGTGTCCCAACCTTTCTAAACTTGAGCACCATATTCAGCTCTAATAGATGGGAACCCTCCAATTTACACAATAGTGACACCAAGAGCCCAACAGTCCCAATGAAATGACTGACAAAGCTTCCCCGAAAAAGCACACCGAAACCTTGTTGCATTGGCAGGATACTTACATCAAAGGGTTCCCACTCTACCCTACATATTCTTGCATCAAGCACCCTCCCCACATTATTGCACCCAGCTTCTTGTCTCCTCTAATTGGCGGTATCGTCCTGTCTCCAGTTTACCATATTTATTCCCTCTCCACACCATTATTGTATGCACACATCCCGATGTGCTCTTCTGTGTGGGGCTATTCACAAAATTCTCCAGTTGGAGACCTGCTCTTCATAGCTGTTTTCTAAACCTGCCACATAACATGAGCCCACGCACCACATGTGGCTCTCAAGCTACAGGTTTGTGACCCGCTGTAGAGTCTGATATTGGAAATAACAAATCAACATATTCCGCACTTCAGCTTGTTGCCAAAAAGAACCCCTGTCCCAAAAAAGACATTGGGTTGTTGCCTTTGATTGTATCTGAACCTAGAACCCTATGCTATGCCGTCGTTGACTGATCTTGATGGTCCGACCAATGGCCCCTAGAACAAAGGCTTTCTTTTATTAACTGAAGAACAGTGCTATAATTCCCAAACACAAAGCTAGGTATGTATCCTTTGATATCCCAGAGGTCAGATCCTCACCGAGCAGATATTGATAGCATAATCTGGTGTATACACTATGGTGGAAATATACACATATTTTATTGCATAAGCTCTACATTATCATCATCTATATATATAATTGCCTTATTCTGTCTGTCTGTCTGTCTGTCTGTCATGCTCCAAAATTGTGTCCTTACGGTGACACAAAGCTGATTGGCCGCTGGGCTCGCCATGGCCCCGCCCCCCACACGGATTGGCCTCTCGCCCAGGCTCTCTGCAGGCCCTTCCCCCCTCACGCAATGCACGCTCGCTCTGGCCCAACTGACACGGAGCTCCGACTCCCAGGTGAGTACACACACACACATCAGATCACACTCACTCTCACACACACCTCACACATCACATCCACACACTCACAACATCCTGGGATATCGCTTGCTTCTACACCGGCTCCGTCACGATCCCAGCAGCGCCAGACATAACCTTGCGATGCTCTGATCGTGACGGAGCCGGTGAACGCTGGTAACCATTATACACATCGGGTAACTAAGGTCCCTTAGTTACCCGATGTGTATCATAGTTACCAGTGTACACCGGCTCCGTCACGATCTCAGCAGCGCCAGACATAACCTTGCGATGCTGGGATCTTGACGGAGCCGGTGAACGCTGGTAACCATTATACACATCGGGTAACTAAGGTCCCTTAGTTACCCGATGTGTATCATAGTTACCAGCGTACACCGGCTCCCGGTACACATGTGCTGGGAGCCGGCATTATACTCCTCTCCCCCAAGGACTACTCCTCCTATTATAGTCCTCCTAATATACTCCTCTCTGAGTATAATAGGAGAACTATTATAGCATGGGGGATGGAGCACGATGGGGTGCACAGCATGGGGGATGTAGCACGATGGGGGGTGCGCAGCATGGGGGATGTAGCACGATGGGGAGTGCGCAGCATGGGGGATGGTGCACGATGGGGAGTGTGCAGCATGGGAGATGGAGCACGATGGGGGGTGCGCAGCATGGGGGATGGAGCACGATGGGGGGTGCGCAGCATGGGGGATGGAGCACGATGGGGGGTGCGCAGCATGGGGGATGGAGCACGATGGGGGGTGCGCAACATGGGGAAAGAAGCACGATGGGGAGTGCGCAGCATGGAGGATGGAGCACAATGGGGAGTGCACAGCATGGGGGATGGAGCACGATGGGGGTGCGCAGCATGGGGGATGGAGCACGATGGGGAGTGCGCAGCATGGGGGATGGAGCACGATGGGGAGTGTGCAGCATGGGGGATGGAGCACGATGGGGGGTGCGCAGCATGGGGGATGGAGCACGATGGGGGGTGCGCAGCATGGGGGATGGAGCACGATGGGGGGTGCGCAGCATGGGGGATGGAGCACGATGGGGGGTGCGCAGCATGGGGGATGGAGCACGATGGGGGGTGCGCAGCATGGGGGATGGAGCACGATGGGGAGTGCGCAGCATGGAGGATGGAGCACGATGGGGAGTGCGCAGCAAGGGGGATGGAGCACGATGGGGAGTGCGCAGCATGGGGGATGGATCACGATGGGGGGTGCGCAGCATCGGGGATGGAGCACGATGGGGAGTGCGCAGCATGGGGGATGGAGCACGATGGGGGGTGCGCAGCATCGGGGATGGAGCACGATGGGGAATGCGCAGCATAGGGGATGGAGCACGATGGGGGTTGGGCAGCATGGGGGATGGAGCACGATGGGGGGTGCGCAGCATGGGGGATGGGGCACGATGGGGGATGCGCAGCATGGGGGATGGAGCACGATGGGAGGTGCACACCTCCCCCCAACACACACACACACAACACACCACACACACACTGGGAACCTCAAACACCGCCCTACACAGACACCCACACACACAGACAACGCCGCACACACACAACACCCAACACACAAACACCGCGGCATACATAAATATACGCACATACCGCACAACACACATTGCACAAAACATACCTCCCCCCAAAATACACCACACCCACACAAACCGCGCAACACACACACACACACAACGCGACAGACACACAGCGCTCCACAAACAACGCAACACACATACAACACCGCTCTCACCCCCCGTCACACCCAGACAACACCCAGAACATGTACAGCACCCTACACAAACACTTGGTAACTACACACAACAACATCTATATATATATAACAAAAATCATACATGAGTTACACAATACGTAAATTCTAGAATACCCGATGCGTAGAATCGGGCCACCTTCTAGTGTAAAATATTTATCAATGAACTAAATATAAGCAGCCTAATGTCATTATAAAACCCAGACTGTGGTGTCTGACAGCTCAAGTTGTCCTAATATAGGTGGTCAAAGGTCAGACGACTAGCAGTCAACAAATCAAGACGGCTCAAATCAACAGAATAATCAACATCAGAAAATCACATTTTTTCATATTTTCCCTTTAAAAAAAAACAGTTTGAGCTATTTTTCTTGTCAAAACGACAGACACTTCAACAGGACCTAAATAAACCCATGATAAGTCAATGTCACGTATGGACTTACGGAAGGTTGAAACACACAACAAACAGGGGTTTCACCACAACAAACAAGGGGTACACCGTTGACACTTTAACAATGGTGGGCTCTGGCACTAGGGAGAGTGATGATGGGACACCTCCTGCACTCACATGCAGCTGCAACCTGCACTCCTAGCAAGCCCTATAAAGGTTCTACACCTGTCGCTGAGCAAGATACCTAAAATTCTAAGAAGCCCTGCAATAACCGTGGCTAGTAAGCTGGCAGGTGAGGATCGCTAGTCCCAACTCTACACTAAAACAACATGAAAGGAAGGTACAACAGACAGGGAAAATAACAATGGATAAAGCCCAACTTTACTGTTGCAGTCAGACACCAGGACTGCAACCTACACCACTTCACACAACAAGGGTTCCAGCAGCTCCTTCCACCTCGAAACCTAATTTCAGAATGAATCAGAATAACCGGCCCCTCTACTGGGAGATGGGACCATATATAAGGGAAAGGAGTGGTCACCAACCGGAAACACCTGAGGCCAGGAGTCAGAAGCTGCTGGAAAGTAAAACTGACATTAACCCTTTCAGCACCAAAGGAATGGGAATACATTTAATGTGATGGGTCTCAGATCAGACAGCACAGAGAGACTCTGGCCCAGATTCTGTTACAAGTCTGTTACAAGGGCGGTGACAGTCAATGTGGTCATCAGTCGCAACTGATCTTTGTCTTATGATGGATCCAGCCTAGAGATGTAACTTATGTAATAAATGAAACCACAATGTAGATGTGAACAATGCTTTATCTGTATATATGTCAAGAGGCCAACATATTTCCATCTTTGAGCCTACTGACTTTTCTGAAGAAGGCCAGCTTTGTATGGAGACATACTGGCTATGTTCCATTGGAAAACCATTTGTAAAGAACAGAAAACCACCTAGTGCTACTTTTTGGAGATAGCGCTAAGTAACTGTCCAACCCTTTATCAAACCTTCCAACATGCCCAATAATATAAGTCATCTATCTACTACAGATGAACAAATAAATGTGCAGGACTCTGGCCCAGTGGCCAGGTCAGATATCCATGGCCACTAGATGGGAGCCCCAAGAAGTAGCTCCTATCTGCCAGCATCTGTGGCTCCTCATTTGCTTAGCCGATCTTGTCTGTCGTTGTGTGTTCAAGTTGCAACGATGACATTGTGCCATGCCGGCTAATCAAAAGAGGAGCTAGACCACAGGAGTCCCATCTGTCAGCCATAGATTACTGATCCACTCATTGGAGCAGAGTTAAACCAAGCACATCTCCAAGTATTTGTAAGATCCAAAGTTACACATTGAAGCTAATCCTTCATATTTTCTCTTCCCAGCCTTTGTCACGCTAGGTACGGGGAAGTACGAAGCGAGCGGCGACAGGAAAGGGAAGAGGACCCCTGCGTCTAGGAAAGGGGGAGATGGTGACCCCTGACCAAACCTGCAGCTGGTCCCTGGGGTCCCTCACCTCCCTAGATAGGTTCCACACCTATGTGCCGAGCCGGGTATCTGACCCTAGTGCTGGACCCTAAATAGGCAACGGGTTGGATGAGCTCTTCATTAATACCACTAAATGTTAAAGTAAGACACAAGGGGGGCACATGGGAGACTTATCCACAGATGACTCAGGCTGCTCTAACTGTAAAGAACCCTTTCCTATTTAGCCGCTGGAAGAAAAGTGATTACGGCAGCTAAATAAGAAAGAGTTCTTTACAGTTAGAGCAGTCAGATTGTGGAATGCCGACCACAAGAGGTAGTAATGGCAGATACTATAACTCCTTTAAAAAAAGGCTGGATGATTTCCTCAGTACACAGAACATTGTCGGTTATAAGTGACTTAGGTTCAAAATGTAGAATTGGTGGAGGAAGGTTGAACTAGATGGACCTAGGTCTTTTTTCAACCTATGTAAATATGTACCTATGTAACGAGTTCAGCAGTGATACTACAGACGAGTACAAGCCACCTGCTTGCAACCAGAGCTAGAATTAACTGAATAATATCACCAGCACCAGTCCAAAGAAGAAGGGAGGATTGAAGCATCAAGAGAATACTGATGATTAGCAGCTGGGTGGAAGTCGAGCTCCTGCTGGGTCCAAAAGAGTAAGAGATGAAAATCCAGCATGAAAGCTACCTATACCAATGAATACTGACAGCAGGAACAATAGAAAGTCAGGGAGCATTCTGTGTAGCCAAACACTGTGATCTTCTATTGCTAGAAACCACATAATTGTCTGTCACGCATGACACACCCATGACAGCCTTGTTCTGGTTTAAAATCAAACATATTTCCTGCATATCTATGGTATTTTTACTCTTTTTTTAAGCTTTAAACTATTTAAATAAATATATCCATTAATTTATTGTATCCAAAAATGCAGTGTGTGCACACAGCCTGAAGCGTTGTCCACCTCTAATGTTCCCTCTGCCTTTGTGGTCTGATTAAAGGGGTTATCCGGCTTATTTTGACTTTTTTTTATTATTTCCCTATTGGGCTACATTGGGGCAGGTAAGTAGATAGTGAGCACTTACCTGCCCTGCTGTCAGCCCCTCTCCCCCGGCTCAGAGTGGTCATGTGACCGCTCCTGCGCGATTTTGCTGCTTCCAGTTATTTCATGTCAACATGGGAAGGACCATGTTGACATGCAAATCTGGAAACAGCATGTTGCCGGCTTGCTGGGCGGTATAGTGCGATGATCCCCGCCCCCCTTCCCTGCACCCTCCCACACATTCCCCCGCACCCGTACTCTCCCCGCAACCTCCCCCGGAACTGCTGTGGGACCCGTGACCTGGAGGAAGGGCCTGGCAGTGGCTGCCGTGGTGTCAGCGCCAGCACCGGGCCCCCTGCTCAGGATCGCACATTCAAATGTACCGGCATCACAGATCACAGATGCCGATATATTTGAAAGCACTGATGAGAGGGAGCGCAGCTTCTCATCACTGCCCCGCTGTCTGTGTCTGACAGTTCAGTACATCGGTGACGTCACTACTGTTCTGATATCTCCAGACCAAACAGCGTGTGAACGTGCAGGAGCGGCGGGGACCGAGGAGGGGAAAGTATGTATTCCCTACATGTGTTCCCTATGGGGGTCGGTACAGAATGATGGTGGGTTGGTCGGTACAGAGCGCCGAGGGTGTGTGTGTGGGGGGGGGTTGCAGAGCCCTATGTGTGTGTGTTGTGCAGAGCCCTGTGTGTGTGCGCGGTGCAGAGCCCTATGTGTGCGCAGTGCAGAGCCATATGTGTGTGTGTGGTGTGCAGAGCCCTATGTGTGTGTGGTTGCAGAGCCCTATGTGTGTGTGCGGTGCAGAGCCCTATGTGTGTGTGCGGTGCAGAGCCCTATGTGTGTGTGGTGTGCAGAGCCCTGTGTGTGTGTGCGGTGCAGAGCCCTATATGTTTGTGCGGTGCAGAGTCCTATGTGTGTGTGCAGTGCAGAGCCATATGTGTGTGTGTGGTGTGCAGAGCCCTATGTGTGTGTGGTGTGCAGAGCCCTATGTGTGTGTGCGGTGCAGAGCCCTATGTGTGTGTGGTGTGCAGTGCAGAGCTCTGTGTGTGTGTGCGGTGCAGAGTCCGATGTGTGTGTGGTGCAGAGCCATATGTGTGTGTGGTGTGCAGAGCCCGATGTGGTGGGGAGTGCAGAGCCCGATGTGGTGGGGAGTGCAGAGCCCAATGTGGGGCTGTTATTTCCAATGCTGTAGTGATAACAGGTCAGTGCTGGGCAGAATACTGACAGGGACTGTGTGTGCAGGGGGTGGGCAGAGGTCGGGGCTGGACACTGGGGCGAGGCTGGACACTGAGGCCGGGCGTTGCCAGCTGTGACTGGGAGGTGTGGCACAGGAAGTGGTCAGTTTGCTGGAGCTGAATGTAAACAAAGAGCTGCAGAGAATAAAGGGAGAATTCAAGAGGAACAAAAGTTAGAAAACAAAAAATAACAATGTAGGGGTGTTTTATATGACAATACAGCACAGATTAGCTTAACAAAAATTTTTGAGTTTATGTCGGACAACCCCTTTAAGTAAAAGCACAAAGAAAATAATCTTGGAAAATAACTAATAATAATTAATATTCACATGTCGCTAAAAAAATAAGAAACTCCGTGATAATGTACACTACATAATATAGGTATTAGTGTAAATAATTTTTACTTTGCTATCTATAATTATATAAATGTAGCATTATATTTAAAAAAAGTTTTATTTTTTTAATGTGCATGATTTGCCAATGAATGTACTTATAATCAAGATCCGTAATCATATTTATATTATGATTGATAAAGTATTCCAAGATTACCAGATGTACAAGAATGACATTAGTATTTCAGCTGGCTCCCTGATCAATCATCCAACTCCTAGGCACCTAGGAGAGAAGACAGAAGTGTTTTTTAACCACTTCTGTATTTTTCTGATATTAGATACACAGTGATGTTCAACACCAATACCACAAACTCCTGGACAACTCCTGGATGAAGCACGCTTGTTGCGAAACGCGCGTCAATGTGAGGGGATGCCGCACTGTTCTCGGCATTGGACTTGCTGCCTGTTGGTAATATTGCCTGTGATATCAATGATTATTTTGTATGTACTTTCTACACATGTGAATACTTGGTATTTGATATCCATAATTTAACAAACAGGTATTGATGATTCTTTGCCACATACAGTTGGTTTAGACCTGATATAATTATACATTTAAGGTTATAAGCTGGTAAATTATTGTCATAGGTGTTGGTTCCGCATATCAATACCATCCGTCATCTGGGGTGGTCCATTCGGGTTTTTATGAATTGTAAATTTTAAATTACTAATAAAGAAGTATTGGTATTTTTGGAATCTGACTTGCTGGTTGTTTATTGATGGTTATACACAGTGATATGTATACAATAGAAACATTTCCTACAAGTTATCACTATAATTCTATCTCTAATCCAGTTACTAGTAATGTAGCTTCTGGGGAAAAGAGGGTAAGTTGCCCCAGGCCTACTAACACGGTAGGGCCCACCCAGAACAACCGCCACTTATAATTATATAAGTGTGTTCTAGAGCCGATACAGTTAAAATGTGCAGTAGTGCAGAGATATTTAATGCCTCCTCCTCACCATTCTCCATTCTCTCATCCGCACGCTGCTTTAGGCTGGTGGACTCTACAGAATGGCAGGAGCACGCATGCACAGGACATCAGAGTACTGCCGCGGGTAGCGTAATGATGATGTCATTGGACGAACAGATGGTGGCGACATCATACTATGTGGGGGCTGTGGGAATCATCATACTGTACAGTGGCTTAAGGGCCATCATACTGTGTGATGATGATCATATGGTGCGGATATCATACTAGGCGGTGGCTCTGGGGTTCATCATACTGTATGGGGCTGTAGGGACCATCATACTGTGTGAGGATTTTGGGATCCATCATACTGTGTGGGGGCAATCATATAATGGGGACTGTGAGGTTCATCATGCTGTATGAGGGTTGTAGAGGCCATAATACTGTTGGAATTGTGAAGTCCATCATATGAAGGGGGGGCTGTGGAAGATATCATACTGTGTGTGTGGGAGGGGGGCTTTGGAGGCCATCATGCTGTGTAGGGGTTGTAGGGACCATCATATTGCATAGGGATTGTAAGGTCCATCATATGGAGGCGGCTTTGGAAGCTATTCTACTCTGTGTGTGCGGGGGCTTCGGAGGGCACAATGCTCTGTGGGGGCTGTAGGCACCATCATACTGTGTAGGGATTGTGGGGGCCATCATAGAGAAGGGGGCTTTGGAAGCTATCATACTGTGTGTGTGTGTGTGGGGGGGGGGGGCTTTGGAGGCGGTCATGCTGCCTGGGGAATGTGGGACTGTGGGGTCCATCATACTATGTAAGGGTCTGTCAAGACCATAATACTGTGCGTGGGAGGGCTATGGGGTATAATACTGTGTGGGGGTTGTTTGGGCATCAGGGGACAGCAGATATTAAATGTTAAATAGGCATTACATTATAGGGCATACAGTGTATTATACCTCCCAAAGCGGCACGGGGGCATTATTACTTTCCGAGTGGCAAAATGTGAGCGCTATTTCTTTCTAGGGCAATAACATTGTCTAGGGGCAATTTTACCATATACAGATCACAAAGGGAGTGTTTTACTATATCGGGGACACAGTAATGGACACTATTATGTTAGTTAGAGGCCCATCCAGATGCGTTTCTTTCCCCCTGTGCTGAACAGCCAGCTACACCTCTGCCGCGTGCCATAAATCAGATAAGTAATTAATTTAAAGAAGTTTTCAAATATAACATGAAGAAGCCCAATATATGGAGAAAATGCATGGGAGTTGGGGCACCGGCACATTACGTCTGGAGGCGCTTATATCGCATCCCATTCTAAGGATGATGCAATACGGTTTAGTATAACTGCACAGGGCTCAGCTCTTGCAGAAACAGCTCCATGTTTATATAATGCTCTCTCATATGTTCTTAAGGCTGCAGGCCAATTTCTTCATTCCAATTAGTATCAGATATCTTTGTATCTTGTAAATGTGAATCAGCAGAAAATTCGTGGAATATGTAGGATGGAAAAAATATCATGAACTGACTTGTTAAACAGGTGTCTTCATATTACAGGACTGCGCTGGTATCAGTGAGCTCTTCAGAATGAGCCATTCTGTCACACATTAGTAAAAGGAGAAGGACTGGATTTTATACTACTGTAGGGATGAAAAATTTGAAATCAGCGATTAAGAGGCGTTTTCCAATACTTTTGTCCATTTAGTGTAATTGCTATGCAACTTTTGAAAAATAAATCTATACTAAGGTTGAATCATATCATTATATACAGTTGCAATCAAATTGAATCAACCTCCATTAACAATTATTGTATATATTCGAGTATAAACTGAGTTTTTCAGCACATTTTTTATACTGAAAAAGTCCCCCTCAGCTTATACTCGAGTGAGGGTCCCACTTCTGGATTATAAGACGCATTTTTGCCCTAAAAACGTGGGGGAAAATGTGGGTGCATCTTATAATCTGGATAAAGCTAACCGGGTCGGAGGAGAGAGGTCACAGGACAGAGGGTCAGCGATACTGTGGCTCAGGGGTATTGCGGTGGTGTCATGGCTCAGGAGGGTCGACGATACTGGGGGCTAAGGAGTGTCGCGATGGGCACCATTGAGCCTGCGGACGGTGAACCCCATTGAACCTGCCGGCAGGCTGTCGGCTCCGTTGAGCCGGCGGTAGACGCGATAGACTTCAAGAAAATGGCCACAGGTGTGGTGCGTGCGCAGATTGAGATCTCAGAAAGCTGAGATCTCAATCTACACACGCCGCTTCTGTGGCTATTTTGTTGAAGTCTATCTCGTTAACCGCCGGCCAGGTCAACGGAGGCTGCAGCCGTCCGGCAGGCTCAATGCGCCCGTCGCGACACCTCTGATCCCCCAGTATCGCCAACCCTTCTGAGCCGCAACACCCCCGAGCCATAAGTATTGCCAACTTTCCGTCCTGTGACCCTCCTAAGCCATGGACACCTTCGTCCTCTGAGCCCTCAGCATCACCGACTCAGCGACCTGAGCTGCCCTGGTGAGTAATATAAGACACTAGGATTATAAGACGAACCCCCACCAACATTAAAAGTTATTTTTTCCAATTTTCCATCTCTAAATTTAGGGTGCATCTTCTAATCCTAGGCTTATACTCGAGTCAATAAGTTTACCCAGTATTTTGTGGAAAACGTAGGTGCCTCGGCTTATACTTGGGTCAGCTTATACTCAAGTATATAGGGTAGGTTAATTAGCACAATTTAATAACTTTCTGGTATTTGCAATAAACCAATGAAGCAATAATAAATTGAACAGTTCGTCACAACTAATATAACAAGTGGTTTCTCCAAATTCAACACAAAATGCCACTTCTAATGACTATTGCATTCGATGTATAGTCAAAGATCAGCTTCTGGCAAAGTTCCTGAGAAATCCTAGCCCATTCCTTACGGTCAATGGCCTCCTGTTCACTAATATTGTTGGATTGTCCAGAACAATGGTCCAAAAATGAATAAATCGTCTTGCATAAACAAGGAAAAAGATAGAAAAAGACACAAAGGTATTGAATGTTCCTAGAGATGCAGTTGGAAGCAGCATTTGGAAGTTTAAAGTTTTAGGAATACCAGCTACATGGCAGAAAGCAGATGTTGTCACCTGCTGGCACCAGATTCCTGGGAAAGTGGGTGGTCAAAAACACTAAGTGACTGCAAAAGACCTGCAGAAAAATTGGAGGCAGCATGCATTGAGGTTTCAGTTTGGACAGTAAGTGGTATACTAACTGCTGAATGTCTTTAATGTCCGAATAAAGATATCACCCTCTACTAACCCAAAAGCACAAGAAAAGTTGAATACAGTTTTAAAAGGCCACAGACGTTTTAGGATTCTGTTCTGTTGATCAATTAAACAAAACTTGGACTTTTTTATCCATCAGTGTTATGTCTGGAAGAAGATTGAAGCAAATGTTGAAAAGAACATCCTGCCTACAGTAAAGCACAGTGGAGGCTCGATTATGCACTAGAACTGTTTCTCTTCTTTCTGGACACTGCAACATGTGAAGAACAGCATGTATTAGGAAGTCATAAGAAAGACATAATGGCTGCTGTGCGCAAGCTGAAGTTTCAATATCATTGGGCCTTCTAAGAGGACAAGCATACCTTAAACTCCATCAATGCTTGATATTAAAACAAATTATAGAATATTCTAGGATGGTGTCACAATCACCTGATTTGAACCCCATGAAAAAATCTTTGGTAGGATTTGAAGAAGTCATTTACATGGGCAAGGAGATCATATTTTTATTCTAAAATGATACCTTGATATCTGCAATATAATGTCTACTTCCAGAGAAATTCACTTTTTTTTATTCTGTAAATGAGCTGTAAAGATCTATGGGCCGGACATAGATCTACCTGAAAATCTGCCTCCAGAGCTTATTTTACATGAATGGGGGCATTCCCAGTGTGAGACATGTAATGACTGATAGTCTTTTTTTTTGCAGATCTCACTGCAGAACTGTGATTATAACTAAACACAGTATATTACAGCTGAGCTTTGTCTCATTACAAACACATCTGCAGTTGTAGTTCTCTTTTCATATCTATAATCAGGCACAGCACTGCAGCAAAGCACTTTTTCAGCTTCCATCTCACAGGCAGCCAGTGGGGAGGGAGGAGAGTACGGCTGAGCTGACAGCCCTATGAGAGCCGTGCTGCAGCTGCAGATGTGTTTGTAATGAGACAAAGTTCAGCTCTGCTGTGTTATGTTAGTCCTCTTAAAGGGTGAGCCTTTTTGAAATCTGCATTAGTCTATTGTTAGTGATCTGTTATAAATTTGCATGTTTGGAAATTACAGGAAAATATATTTTTGTGCTTTATTCAAAGTCGTCCACTGTTATCTCCTGACATTTATAATTAATAGTGAGTTTTCTAAAATTAGGGATAAAAACACGTTGTGAACAAAATGTTCAAGTCAATATCATTTAAAAAGGACCTGTCAGCAGAATATTTGACCCTTAACTCAAGACATAAGTTTAAAGCTCCTTTCATGTTTATTACATTCATACCTTGATTGTTGTATTTCGTTGGGGAATTTTTGAAAAATATTTTTGAGACGTTTTAAGTGCAAGTGCAGCAGGGTGGCGCCTGCATTTCGATATCTGCTGTAATCTTTTCATTTTCCCCACCCACCGCCAGCCTCCCCTCTCTAGTTGACAAGCCCCTGTTCTCGCAATGATCTGTCTTCCCTGCGCAGGCGCCATCATTATCCGGGTATATTTAATCAGAAGGAGCAGCACATGGGTAGTAAACTCCTAATGATTTTGTGAGATCAATGAACCATTGTTTCAAAACTTATGGGACATAGTTTGTAATTATAAGAGACCAAGGTTGCAGAGTCAATAAACGGTTGTCCATGCTGCTCAAACTCTTTTTTTAGGGGAAGGACCTGTGATGCCGGCACACTCACTCCCCCAGCCGCTCAGTGGTGGCATCTGATTCTACCCTGGGCAGAGTTTTCCTATCATAATCCCATGAGTGAGTTCTCCCCTAATTCTCCATTCTTTATAGTATATGGAAAGCAGCTCAAAATCCCTTTCCCTGAGGCTACCAACTCTGGCAATCCTGTGGCCAATTCTCTCATCAACGGTTTCTTCGAAATCTGCGAGGAGACCAAGGCCTCTCTTGAGTAGTCCTCCATTTGGATGAAAAGGCATGCGGATAGGAGACGTTTGAGTCCTCCTGCGTTTTGGCCAAGAGACAAGGTATAGTTCTCTTTCAGATATGTCCATCTCAAGATGCCTTCCTACAAGCGGGGTTTAAATTTTATTGGTCCCTTTGAGGTTCTCCAGCAGTTCACTGTTGTCTACTAGAAGCTGCATCTTCCGGCATCCTTGCATGTCACCAACTCATTCCATGTGTCTCTCCCCAAGCTTGTCATCCTAAGACTACTTCAGGAATCGTGGTACCCTGCCTTCACTGGTCAGTGCGGAAGATGTCTTTGAGGTAAAGACCATCTTTGCCATGAAAAAGGTGAAAGATAATACCCTTCTCTTGGTAGACTGGAAGGGTTTTGGTCATGAGGAGAGGTCATGGGAACCCAGGGTGAATATAGATGCCCCTCTTCTCCTGAATAGATTCCTTTCAGGCCTGGAATAGAGGAAGCATAAGTGGGGGAATACTGTAATCCCGGAACACTCACCCTCCCAACCGCGCAGCGCAGGAGTCTGATCCAATCCCTGCTGCCGGCTCCCAGGGCCAGCACACGCCAAACAGGTCTTCTGGGAGACAATTAAGGCTTGCACGCACGTACTTTTAATGGACCAGCATGCCCTAACTAAAGGCATATTTAAGGCATTCTGCCCTATGGGAGATGTCTGTGCAACATAGTCTATTGCTAGAAACACGTTGCTAGTTGTCAGGTCCCGTTCCCGTATCCTGTGTCTATACCTGTACTGTACCTGCTAATCTGTTCCTGTATCCTTGAGCCTGCCGTACCTGCTGCATCCATCAGTACCTGCCGTCCCAGCTGTACCTCCTACATCTGTCCTATCAGGCATACTCCGTTCCAGCCTGAACCAGCCATCTAGTGGGCATCAGCCACCCAAGCAACATCTGTCTGCACCAGAGACTGTCCCTGCCTGCATCTGTGGCCGTACCTGCATTCCCTACTCCAGGGGTCAGTTGTTGCCCTTTACGGTTATTCACCAAAAAACCTGCTTACATTAAAGTCAATGGAGCTGGGAGCTACAAGTCATTAATAGGAGCTGTGATTGGTTGCTATAGGCAACGAAGGACATTCTTAGTATAAGAAGCTTACGTGTGAGGAAATATGATTTTGGTGGAGAGACAGACATACAGAGACAGACGCAGACAGAGACACATAGAGACAGACAGACAGAGAGAGACAGACAGCGACAGACAGAGACAGACAGAGAGCGACAGAAAGAGACGGATAGAGAGAGAGAAACAAAGAAAGACAGAGATGGATGGAGAGAGACAGAGAGCTAGAGAGACATACAGGGAGAGGCAGAAAGACAGATAGAGAGAGATAAACAAAGAGAGACGGATGGAGAGAGACAGAGAGCTAGAGAGACAGACAGGGAGAGGCAGAGAGACTGAGAGACAGGCAGGGAGAGACAGACAGAGAGGGAGATAGAGAGTGGGAAAGAGACAGAGACAGAAAGACAGAGACAGAAAGAGACGGCTAGAGAGAGTTCTTGTCCCTGAAGAAGGAGACAGTTGGGGTCTCCGAAACGCGTAGGAATGAAATAAAAAGAATCATCTGTTTGACACCAATGTCTGTGGTCTTCAAGCGCGGCAAAAAACCTGTTTTTTCTCCAGTTTCCTTTTGACGGCTAGAGAGAGACAGATAGAGACAGACAGAGAGATGGATAGAGAGAGACAGAGAGCTAGAGAGACAGACAGGGAGAGGCAGAGAGACTGAGAGACAGAGGGAGAGTGGGAGAGAGACAGAGACACTTAGTTACTATCCTGGGCAATGTCGGGTACTGCAGCTAGTAATCTATAAAAGTGTTTATTTTCCCAGCAGCGCCACCACAGGACAGATGCAGCATTACACATTTCCCTTTATAAATGGCCTGTGTGTGTGGTGGTGGTGGTGCGTAGATGAGCAAAAGTGAGCAACCCTATTCATAACCCCTCTACCCTATAATTACGAGGCTCCAGAACATGCATCCCCTTTTTGCTCCTGACTTTTAGAACTTTTACTAAATAGTTTACCAGCTCTTGGATTAGGGTATAGTAGAAAAACCCCTTGGGCTACCACCACTCTTCACAATGGTTGTATGACACATGATTCGGAGAACAAGTCTTCTGTAAATGAATATTTACAAATTTGTCTCTTTGGTTAATGAATAATGAACAGATAGGCTCTTTGTCTTCCCTCTAGTTCTTGTTATCAACGGTAAACTTTACTGGAATCCAAATTAAATATACTTACTGGAAATGTGCTGCTAGAGTGTTTTACTATCTGTGAATTATGTATCCACTCTGTGTTTCCTGCTGATTACTGTGCTGTGTAATCTATGAAGTATGTTCTTTGCATATTTGACAGCGTCCGTGTAATAGAAGAAACCATATTTCTCTGTGTATAATATTGTGTACGGTAAAGACAGTGTCAGGCTCTTGTTAATTAAACACTCCCCTCCAAGTCTGCGCGTTCCTGTCCTATTACGCCTCCCCTTCTCCTTGCTTACCCATGCAAACGGCCCAGCACTTAACCACAAGCTAAATATAGTTAGAGCAAAGTGGAATTTAACATTTGAACTAAGAGCTCACTCCCTTTACTTCCCTTTTCTCCATTCTATCCTATTTTCTATTTATATAAATATCGTGGTTTTGTTTCGTATTATGTTATGTTTCAAGAAATAATATGCAAGTACGTAATAATGAACAAGTTTAATAAACAAGCAACGTATAGAACATATCAACATAGGTGTATGTTAACACTTTCATGCATTTTAGTATATCACAAAGCCATCAAACACTGAATTCAAAGGAATTTTCCCAAATGGTGACAGTGTGATAGGCACACTGTCAGGATTCCCCGGTATTCCCCATGAGAAGCGTTTTGCATAGTTATGGTCACATGTCGATTAAACTCTCCTGTGCATCTCCTGTTCTGGACATTGACAGCACGTGACCGCAATGATGCAAATAGCATGTGATCGCATCACACTCTACCATGATTCGTCAGTCTACAGTCACACGGATTTTTTTTCATTTAGATAGTGATATGAAAATAAAAATATGTTTATGGGGAATTGAAAAAAGTAGATTTAAAGGGAACCTATCACCATATTTGGCCCCTGTAAGCTGCAGCCACCACCAGTAAGCCCTTATATACAGCATTCTAGAATAATGTATATAAGAGCCCAGGCTGCTCTGTATAATGTAAAAAACACCTTTATAATACTCACCAAGGGGGACAGTCCGGTCCGATGGGTGTCGCTGCTCTCCAGTCCGGCACCTTCTCTATGAGATGATCACCATCCTCCTTCTACCCAGACAAGTGTGCTTGATGAGTCCTATGTCATCCACACAGGCCAGCATTGCGGTCCTGCGCAGGCGCACTGTGATCTGCCTGGCTGAGGGCAGATCAAAGTACTGTAATGCACAGGTGCGAGAAAAGGTCAAAGAACACCCATGCATGCGCACTACAATACTTTGATCTGCCCTCAGCAGTGCAGATCAAAATGCGCCTGCGCAGAACCCCAATGCCGGCCTATGTGGATAACGTAGGACACGTCATCCACACGGGCCTGCGAAGAAGGAGGACAACCATTGCAGCAGTGAGGAGGCGCCTAACCAGAGAGCAGCGACTCCCATCGGACCAGACCGCCCCCTAGATGAGTATAATAAATGTCTTTTTTACGTTGTACATTGCTTCCTCTGCTCTTATATACAGTATTCTAGAATGCTGTATATAAGAGCTCACTGGTGGTGGCTGCAGCTTGTAGTCGCCAAATCTGGTGACAGGTTCCCTTTAAAAGAAAAACAAATACCTGATTGAATCCATGGGTCATTTTCCCACTGACAAGCCATACAAGCTAATGGTGCTATTCACACATTTTTTTATTTTTTTTTTACTGAGCTTTTGTGCCCAATTTAGATGTCTAAAGGCCGCTTTACAGGCTACGATTTATCTGACGATCTCATTAGCGATGTGACAAGCCCAGATCGTTGTTACAATTTGCCGAGATCGCTCATAGGTCGTTTATTAGCGGCCACAAGTAACAATCTCACAAGCGACGCAAAATCATTCAGCGATATATTGTTTGACCAAGGCGGTCGTGTTGATGTTGTTCGTCGTTGGCAGGGTGTCAAATGTAGCAATATGTCTGCTGCGTTCCAAACGATGAACAATATTTTGAAAGTGAACGACGTGTGTTCAACGATCAACGATTTTCACCCTATTTGCGATCGTTCGGAGTCGCACGAAGGTGTCACACGCAACGACGTCGCTAACGATGCCGGATGTGCGTCACGGAATCCGTGACCCCGACGACATATCGTCAGATAAATCGTAGCGTGTGACGGGGCCTTAAAGCCCCTCAGATTAGATGGTTCGGACAATCGTTCAGCCAGCAGCTATTTTGACCATCTTTCTAATACACAGCATTAATCGTTCAGCTGTGTATTAGAAAGCTCCTGTGCTCTCTATAAGACAGCCACCACCAGACACATCTGACAGCAGATTATCTCCAGGAGAACAAAAGAATCGGCAGCCTAAAATCGGACATTTCCGATGATTAACACCCCAACAATCAGTTCTCCAAGGCTCTCATACATATTAGACTATAATTGTTGTTATTGGCTGGTTTGCCCAACATTAGTCTAATGTGTATGAGAGACTTTATTCAAGCATATTTTTGTAGATCACACTGGTGTTAAATCTTAGGGAGTGAGAAAAAAATGTAATGACAGCTAAGTAGTGATGAGTGAGCGTGCTCGCCACTGCTCAATACTCGATTGAGCATTGGGGTGCTCTGCCGAGTATCGCGGGTGCTTGGATGTAAGAAACTGATGGCTCACCCTACCTTTCTAATGTGAACAAATGCAAACTGAACATGAGACATAGTAACAAAAAGGAGACCGTTGCACTCTGAAGTGCTGAGATATGTAGAACAATGAATATGGGAATATAGACATGCATTAATGCTATGAAAAGCATGTAAAAATTGAGATACTTGGCACACAAAAATGGCCACTTTTATATGAGCCCAACAGCCAAAGACAAGGCGACTTCTTATTGTTGGGTACCTAACAAACTAATCCTTGTCTTTGGGGTAAAAATCCTACAATTCACGGGCGGACAGGAAGATGTAAATAGAGAATTAAAATTGCCTGAGGCTGAAGAGCAGGAGTGCTAAATCAGAAGGCATTACCCTATAATCTAAGAAAAAGACTGATGGCACATCCTACCTTGCCAATGTGAACAGGAGCAAACTGAACATGAGACATAGAAACAAAAAGGAGACAGTTGCACTCTGCAAAGCTAAGATTTGTAGAACAATGAGTATGAGAATATAGACATGCATTCCTGCTATGAAAAACATGTAAAAATTGAGATACTTAGAACACAAAAATGGCCAGTTTTATGTGAGCCCAACAGCCAACGGCAAGGCGACCTCTTGGGTGCTTAGATGTGTTGTCTGTGAACAAGAACACAAAGAACCATCACCTTTCACTGAATGATGGGAGTCGGCAACTCATCCCTACCTTTAAGCCATCCCTTTTATCAATAATCAAGCTTTTACAGATGCAAAATCTGAATGTTGCCCAATGCTAGCCATATACTTTAGATAGTTGTCAGACGTGTCTAATGTGTATGGCCAACCCCAGACTGCAAACTCTCAAGCTAGTCACCTGTCCATATATATTTACCACCGCTTTATCACCCCTGACATATCATTTAGAACAAAACATATTACACATTTGATGGCGACCGTTCCCATCAAAATTGACAGATTGCGACTGCACTCATCTAATGTGCATGATCGGCCAAAACCTCTTTAAAGAGGATGGACAGCAAAATAATTTGTATATTCATAGTGTACAAAGTTATAAGGAAACTGATTACATTTTCAAGGAGCACTCGACGCGTATCACCGTTGCACAATGTTATTTTGCAATGTATTTTGACTTAGCAGAATTTAAACTTGGAGAAAAAATACAGCTTTTTATAAAAGTTCAGTCTCAATATGCACCTTATTAAAGTAGAAACAAGCAGATTTTTTTTGTTTTGTTTTTAATAAATTCGCCATTATTAAAGTGGATCTGAAGCGTCCCACGGGGCAGGCGGTTAACCTACTGGTCGCCGGGCCGTCGACTGTCGCTGTCACGGGCGGCCTAGCCTGGCTCCGTTGCCCTGAGGTGTACAGAAGATGGCTGGGGAAGGATGATTGGGTTAGTAGTAGGATGAATGCCGTGACACCACCTGTGGTATGCGGCCAGGAAATCGGCCGCCGCTGCTGTTGCTGTCCTCTGGGGCGGATGGTAATAGCAGCTATGGATGGTATTGCTCCCCACAGGTGGAGCAGGCCCTGGGGAGGATGATGAGGGGAGTAGTAATGGCGGGCGCCAAAGCGCTGAACGGCGGTGCCAATAATCAAGAGACAGAGTCTATGGCTGCGGTTCCAGGTTGTTTACTCATTCTTTGTGTTGTGCCGCTCACCCGGGTAATGCCAGTCACTTGCTGTGCTGGGATCCGTCGAACCCGAATCCTTTCAGAGATCAGTCCGGTGTGGTGTTCAGTGGGTTCCCTCCTTGTACCACCTGTGCAGTGGATCCCCTGGCTTGAAGCTACTTGGGGACCCAGGTTTTCACAAGTAGAACTTTTGTCCCTATATGCAGGTGCCACGGTTCCACTATGGGGTCTGGTGTTATCCAAGGTCCTGGATCCTCTCTGGCATTGTGCTTTAGGGTGCTGTGTGGTCAGGGAAGCTTGAAACTTTCCCCATACAGGCAGATTCTGGAAAACCAACGTAGAGTATGACCTTCCCTAGGGTCTTGCCGCCCTGTGTGGCGCCGGTTCCGAGGGGAGCAGTTGTACTTTCCCCACGGCAACAGAGGAACAGCCCGTACTGCTGCCCCAAAGGGACTCAAGGGAGGGCAGCATGACCAGGAGGGATGCTAGGCACTGGGTCAGCATAGGGTTAATGGGGACAAGGCAGTTTAGTACTAAAATTACATGGTGGAGTTGTAGGGTCATTTAGGGCAAAGGGGGTCTGGATTGGTCCTGGACACTCAGGGAGGGGGGTGTCCTATGTAGGTCAGGTCAGGGGTGAGGGATGGTCCTTTCTTTCCTGGACAGCGTCCTGAATCATCTCCAGCCCGGCCTGCTCTGTTGGAAATCTGAAGACGAGGACTTGGTTATTTCGTCGCAACAGCAGCGGAAAGGAGGGGGGTATCTGAAGGTGGCGTCTGCACAAAAGAGAGGGGGGAACCCAGTGCAGGAGCGGGTTACCTCTGGTGGTGCAAGTAATTGGTGATTCGGGTCCTTGCTGGGTTGAGTCTCAGCGGGACATTGGGTGGGCAACATTTGGCTAGGTGCCCTCGAACCGGTGTGGTGTGGCTGAGGGTAGGTGGTGGAGCCAGTGTTGCATTGTATGGTTTTGTCAACCTTCACTTACCCCCTCCTTTCGGATATTCTTCAATGGATGCTTGAAATGTTTGAAATATTTGTATATTGTTTATGTTTGGTATTAATAAACGGGGGCTGTTGTGGCCTTTTTTATCCGTCACACAGTCTTGGTGTTCATTTTTAGGTAAGAACCCCTAGTGGAAAGACGTCTGCTCCTTTCCTCTCCTGCTGGAGAACTCTCTAACTGTTGTGTTGGCTCCTGATTCCCCCTGCTGGCTGCTCCTCCCCCCTCCCAGGTCCTACGCTAGTGTGTGAGGGCATCCTGTAAATGCCACTCTGTAGGCAACCCCTTTATTACCTGACCCTAGCCCAGTCCCCAGTGGGAACAGGGGCAACCTGGTGTGTATTTGAGTGTGTGGAACCGGTACTGACCCCCTCAGGATCTGGGTTTAGCATTACACTCAAAATTGGGTGCAATACCCTGTGGCGACTGAAGCCTCAGGGGCGCCACAGATCTATCACCAGATTTCATAATACAAACTGCATACAGTATTGTATAGATCTCTTAGACCTGATGAAGCTGGTTTGATACTTTGAAAATCCATTTCGGAATTGCTGTAACTATGAGGCTGGGGCTATATTGAGACGTTTCACGCAACATTCTCAGAAAAGTTACTCACCAAAAAACTTCTTCCATTGTGGAACTATTTTAGAGCTGCGATTTTGCTGTAGAAAAAAAAGCAGTCGCAGTGCACACTAGCCTCAGTCCCATGTTACTTGCATTGAAGTTTATGGCAAACGAGTTGCGTGCAACTTCTGGCAGAAAATCCAACACATTTGGAAACATTTGCAATTCCGTGTCGCAGTTGCAGGAGGTTGCAGATTGCAACATGACACCATAGGAAACCATTATATGGAATGTCGCAATACTGAGATTTCTGTGTTGCACAACACGTCGTCGTATGGCCCTAGCCTAAGGCAACTAAGTAATTTGGAGCCGAAGTGGAGAAGAGCTGAGTCTGGTGAAATTCTGAATCTGGTCAAAGCTGGGCAGACTGCAATTATGGAGAAAAAACTTTCCATAGTACTGATTGCAGCCACGTATGTTGAGATTGTCAGTGCCAGTTACAGCCACATCTATGCCACACTCATATTTTCTGTTACTTCAATAATAATGAGTCTTTTCATTAGTTTCCCCGCTTTATGCTAGGTTGTTTGTTGTTTGTGACTTACAAAAGCAGAATATTTAGAACATATTTTAAAGAAAACTGAATGAGAACTGAAAACAGGATATAATTACAGTACACAACCTACTGCGAAATAGCAAAGTGGAGACTCGCCGTGAAAAGAAGGAAATGGCTTCAGTTTGTTTGTTTGAAAGAGAAGACTGAAGGATACTGCTGGTTGCTAATATGTCGCATGTCTCCTATATCTATTATTGTGCATTAATTTCCTTTTATGTCCCGTTATTAGGACACTGTCAAAAAATACTGTATAATGGAATCAATTGCGGATTATTTTTATTATAGCGCCATTTATTCTATGGCGCTTTACATGTGAAAAGGGGCATACATAAAAGGGACATGTACAATAATCATAAACAAAACAAGACACAGACTGGTACAGGAGGAGAGAGGATCCTGCCCGCAAGGGTTCACAGTCTACAGGAGGAGAGAAGACCCTGCCTGCGAGGGTTCACAGTCTACAGGAGGAGAGAGGACCCTGCCCATGAGGGCTCACAGTCTACAGGAGGAAAGAGGACCCTGCCCATGAGGGTTCACAGTCTACAGGAGGAGAGAGGACCCTGCCCACGAGGGCTCACAATCTACAGGAGGAGAGAGGACCCTGCCCGCGAGGGCTCACAGTCTACAGGAGGAGAGAAAACCCTGCCCATGAGGGCTCACAGTCTACAGGAGGAGGAGAGAGGACCCTGCCCATGAGGGTTCACAGTCTACAGGAGGAGAGAGGACCCTGCCCACGAGGGCTCACAGTCTACAGGAGGAGAGAGGACCCTGCCCGCGAGGGCTCACAGTCTACAGGAGGAGAGAAGACCCTGCCTGCGAGGGTTCACAGTCTACAGGAGGAAAGAGGACCCTACCTGCGAGGGTTCACAGTCTACAGGAGGAGAGAGGACCCTGCCCATGAGGGCTCACAGTCTACAGGAGGAAAGAGGACCCTGCCCATGAGGGTTCACAGTCTACAGGAGGAGAGAGGACCCTGCCCACGAGGGCTCACAGTCTACAGGAGGAGAGAGGACCCTGCCCGCGATGGCTCACAGTCTACAGGAGGAGAGAAGACCCTGCCTGCGAGGGTTCACAGTCTACAGGAGGAAAGAGGACCCTACCTGCGAGGGTTCACAGTCTACAGGAGGAGAGAGGACCCTGCCCATGAGGGCTCACAGTCTACAGGAGGAAAGAGGACCCTGCCCATGAGGGTTCACAGTCTACAGGAGGAGAGAGGACCCTGCCCACGAGGGCTCACAGTCTACAGGAGGAGAGAGGACCCTGCCCACGAGGGCTCACAGTCTACAGGAGGAGAGAAGACCCTGCCCATGAGGGCTCACAGTCCACAAGGGATTGGAATATGCAGTAGGTGAGGGTAGATATGGTTGTGCAGTGCTATATCAGACTGAGGGTTACTGCAGGTTATAGGCTTGTCGGAAGAAGTGGATCAGGATAACCTGATCCATGAGAACGCAAGCCTGGCTAAACACCAGCAATCACATTTCACTACTCCTAAATACAGGGGGCTAGTTTAGAAATTGCCTGTATGTAATTGGAATATAGGAGATGCACAAACAGCGAATTTGCTGAAGCAGGCTGGAAGAGGGGCTGAGGAGGGCCAGATCAATGTTGGCTGAAACCTTTGGGCAAATATTGGTTTGAGGGACCTCTCCATTTTTAGACTGCATGAGAACGCAGGAGACCGCAGAGAACGCAAGAGACCGCAGCTGCTCGTGCTGACAATCAGGGTTTGGTGCGCTGCGGTCTCTCACTTGTGTTCTCCCTATGAAGGTCACTTGCAACTCCAGAGCAAAGAATTTAATTGACATGTTGGTGGCTTGGAAAGGCGCACCGCAGGTCAGGTTTCGTTGCAGGCCGTACACGCACAGTGGGCATGGGATTGCTATAAATACAATCCATTGTGCTTGTACTGTACAACACAGCGTTTTGCACACAGCGAAAAGACGCTACATCCAAAACGCTGCTAACACTGATCGTGGGCACGCACCTTAAAAGTCATGTACTGATGGGCTGCTTTTCATAATTTTCTCAATGTTCAGTGGAAAACTACAGCTCCTGCTTCCTAGAGAGAAGTAGGAAGAAAAGCAAGATGTCATGTCACGCTACCGTAAGTATGGAAATCGCATATGAGTGGAGTGGCCATGTGATGACTGCTAGAACCAGCAAGCAGAGCTGAATCCTTACAGTGAGTATATGACACACAGTTAGGATTGGGCCACTGTGCTTTATTTTATAATTTAAGGGCTTGTCCAGGTTTGTGATAAAAGTCTGCAGTGACTGTAGATGACTGCAGGCTTCTGAATTCTCACCCCCCACTGTCCGGACCCATCCCCCTTCTTCACTTCCCAAACTGTGTCCTCAAACCCCCCCCCTCCCCGTTCTGTATCAGCACCCATCTTCACTTCACTTCTCAATTATCCATCTTGCTACCCAAACTATGTCCTCAAATGACCCCCCAGATTCCACTGGAAAACTTACCACCAATACAGTGTGCACCTCTGTGGCTCCGGCGAGTGATGTCAGCAGTATAAAAAACTGATTCTGCTCACACCACACTGACCTGGAAGTGCAATGATGGCGGTCAGGGCTTCAATTGTACTTGCGTCTGGAAAAGGGCACACCAAATTTCCACTGTTATACAAGCTGTACACTGACTACTCTACATAGTATCAAAGTGTCAGATCTTCAGTAGTGTCCCTTGAAAAGATATACAGTAATAATATATTTACAAAAATGTGAGGGGAGTACTCACTTTTGTGATATACTGTATATGTAAGTACATCTCCAATAATCTGCATTCTGCCTATGGGCCTTGGCTAGAAATTTGATTAAAATATAAATGTCTTCTGATGCCTTTTTCATGTCAGCTTTGACAGAAAACATTTACAATTTTAATTCTTTTGAAGGAACCTGCTAGGAACCGCAAATATTCTCACTGTAAAACAACATTGGGTTAAATGAGGTGTGTTATATATTGGATCTTCCTCCTTGAGAAAGCAACAATACCTCCGCGAAACGCACGTTGGTGGTGATCCTGTGTTCCTCCAAGGGTGATTTGTACTGATGCAGGACTAGACCTTTGTTCTCCTTTACTGCACCAGCACTTTAGGTAATGACTATGGGCCTCTGTGTTTTAACCTTTGCTCCTCTAGTACCCGCGTTGTCACTGTTTGTGGATACTGATTTTTTCTAGTAAAATATCTATGCACTTTATTCAGTAGACTGTGGAGCGTTATATACTTATGAGGTCAATATCTAATTTATCATCATGCTTTCCCCATACCTTTGGCTCGGGGATTGCATGGTGATTTAGGGACCTTGTCTAGTCCTCTGCACTTGTACTTTTAGAATCTTTTGTGAGTTAACATGATAATCCAATAACATATTATCCCATCTCCCTTTGTCTCCACATTGCAACAAATTTATGAATAGGTTTCTGATTGCCTCTTGGATTTAATCCATCTGTATACTGTGGATTGATGAGGGGTGAATTGGATTGGGAATTGATTTACTACCCACTTTGTTACCACACATTCCGTACTCCCCCTTAATTCTTTTGATTCTTTTGATAGATGTTACTTTGTGATTTTATTCTCTGTGTGCGATCTCTAATAAAGTTTTGTAATTTGCACATATACTCGAAGTTTCTCTTGTTCTTTAAATGAGGTGTGTATCTAACCAATTTTCATGGAAGATGGGAAGCAGTGCAGGGCTACCCCTTTTACAAGGCATGCAATATTAGCACTGATATAAATATAAGGGTAATGGTACAGAGCAAAGATCAAACTACCAGAGCAAAAGTTAGGGAAATGGCAAAAGAATGTAAGACCAAAACAAAAAATTAACTGGTAAAATTTTAAATTTATTCGATTAAGTACTATGGCCATATGCGCAGGATTAGGGTGCCGAACTCCGCGGCAAGGTAATGGTAAGAGTATGGCCTATTTGGGTCAGACTTCCTTGCCCTTATCTGTATATTACCACATTGTGTTTTTTTCTTGTAAGTGTTGTTTGTTATGAGACTATTTCTCATTTTTAGTACTTAATAGAATACATTTTAAATTTTAGGAGTTTATTTTTTGTTTTGGTCTTTCTGCACTTCTGAATTCATTATTCCAGTTTTTTCCAAAAGAATGCAAGAGCGGCAAGTATCAACATTACAAACAAAAATAAGATGGTTTCACTTGTATTTATTGGCCTGTGGCTAAAATTTAGGTTTATTGATATTTCATTACTTTTTTGCATTTACCTACAATGGCCCCCAAATCAAGCTAAGATACTCAACAAAATTGAATATTGTTCATAAGGCCGAGGCCACACGGGACACTAGTGCGGGCACAGCAGGAGCCGAGTGTCATGCTAGTATCCCTGCGACTGAGGTCCGACTGTGCGAGTGGACCTCAGCTGCGGGGGGCGGGCCAGCGCTGAGGAGGGGAAGGAGGGATTTCTCTCCCTCTCTCCTCCGTAGCCGGCTATTGCGATTCTTGCTCTGCACTCGCGGTACACCAGTGTACTGCGAGTGCAGTGCGATTTTTCTCTCGCCCCATTCACTTGAATGGGTGCGAGAGAAAAGAGTCTCGCATTACACCCGCAGCATGCTGCGATTGTTTTCTTGGTCCGATTAGGGCTGAGAAAATAATCGCTCATGTGCACTGACACATAGGTTAAAATTGGTCCGAGTGGAATGCGATGTTTTATCGCACTCCACTTGCACCGATTTTCTCGCCGTGTGGCTTAGGCCTTACTCTGCAACTTAATGGTTATAAGGATTCCCTGTGTTAAATGTAAAGAAGTGATGAAACCCCAAATCTATCCTCCCACCCTGTTTTTAGATGGAAGCCTCCAAAAAAGCTCCTCCCTTAACCACAGGTGACTTCGGTATAGAAAATATCGAAATGACTTGTTACAAAAACAGGAAAAGCTGTCTTTTCTGTCCTCAAAGCACAAAGACTAACATTTTAAAACTCTGAATCTGGTTTGTACAGACGAAAGATAGAATGGTTGTGTCATATGCTAATTGTGGTTTGGGCTTGTCTTGCTTTTTATAGCTTGCAGTTTCCTGGTTGCTTTGCTCTACACACTTTGTAGCTACCCAAATTATGTGTGAACTCATAGATACAATGTGTGCATTTTTTTTTCCAAGTGAAAAAAAAGCAAAATAACATCAGTCACATGTCCGATTACATACTAGTGACTCATCTGATGAAACTAGATGATACATGTGGACGCTGAGCCGACAGTAATGATGGAATGTAGGCAGGTTCTCAATATTTCTCTACAAAATAACTTTTATTTCATTAGATTTACTTAAAAAAAAATTAAAAACACAGAAAGGAAAAAGTTGAAGAATTTTCCAGATACTTTGTTACGTATTTTGTACTATTCCTAGGAGATAGTTTGGATTAAAATCCAGAGCTCCACTGCTATTGGAAAGAGTGAACATGTTTGTTTGCAAATACAACATTGTAGAAGTCAAATAATAAATATTAAAGGGAACCTGTCACCAGTTTGGGGCCTATAAGCTGTGGCCACCACCAGTGGGCTCTTATATACAGCATTCTAACATGCTGTATATAAGAGCCCAGGCCGCTGTGTAGAACATAAAAAACACTTTATAATGCTCACCTAGAAGGTTGCTCCGGTGCACAACAGTCGGATGGGTGTCGCTGTTCTCTGGGACCGGCGCCTCCTCATTCGTCCATCTTGGTCTTCCGCCTTCTGAAGCCGGAGTGCATGATGTGTCCTACGTCATCCACACTCGCCGGCACTGAGGTCCCGCGCAGGCGCACTTTGATCTGCCCTGCTCAGAGAAGATCAAAGTATTGTAGTGCACCTGCGCAGGACCTCAATACCGGCCTGTGTGTATGACGTAGCATGCGTCATGCACCCAGGCTTCAGAAAAAGGAAGACCAAGATGGCCAAAAGAGGAGGCACCGGTCCCAGAGAACAGCGACACCCATCCGACTGTTGTGCACCAGAGCAACCTTCTAGGTGAGTATTATAAAGTTTTTTTTATGTTCTACACAGCGGCCTGGGCTCTTATATACAGCATGATAGAATGCTGTATATAAGAGCCCAGTGGTGGTGGCTGCAGCTTATAGGCCCCTTTTCTGGTGACAGGTTCCCTTTAACAAACACGAGGGGTGTCTATATATGACTGTCATGTATAACAACAGGAGGGACAATGGGCAATTGTCATAGATCTTTTCACCACTTTCCCACCATCTAGAGAAGTTTAAATTCCAAGAAGAGAGAATAAAATGGAGACACGGGGCTCAGTGGGTGCTCTCGTCCACTAAAACCCGCCGCCTTTAGAAAGACAGCGTGGCTCAGGGCTCATCCCAACTGAACGCTGGCCTCCTTAACCGTGGGTGTAACACTACTCAGACAACACAGGGTGAGGGAACCACAATAATTAGACTTTATTGGATCCCCAAACAATTAACGGCACATAACACATAACCAGCAAAACACAAATGTAACAGGCAACAGAGTCTCACCCTTCCGCTGGCTCACCAGGGATTAGAATGTCTGGGCCTCCTAGCTTCCAGGACCGCTTACTCCAATCCAGCAGCACCCTGCTTTCGGCAGGCACCCACCGAGATAGGAATAGCACCAGATTTAGGAAGCTGTGTGAGGTCTGTAAAGTCTGTAGCCAGGTGACCGGATTGTCCCAACCTGAGTGTCCTCCTTAGGTAGTCCTGATATGATGTTACAATCCTGGCAGCCAGAGTCGAAATCCCTAGACTGTGGATATGGTCTCCAACCGGAACCGGAGTCCCTAGATTGAAGCCATAAGATATCCTGATCCTCTAGTCAGCTCCAAAGAGCTTAGACTGGATCCATCAGCATCCATCAACCTTCATCAACCCTGGTGGCTTAAAGAAGTCCCTTTTATAGCCATAACCTTCCCTTAGGATACACTGCGTCCTCATCGATTGGTTGGACAACATTGCTTCTCCCATTGGATGAATTTCAAGCTGCATGGACAATGTTCATTTAAATGATGTGCATAGAAAGACTCAGTATATCTACATGGAGTCAGCAAGTCACCAACTAGTCAATGGCTACATAAGGTAATTACATTATCAATTCACAACTACAATACAATGAATGCTCCGCAGGGTCTGGTCCCAAACAATAGTTAAGCAAACATGAGTTACCACACAGTAGAACAATACGTCTGGCTGAATTTTAAGAAACTTTAACCCATGAGAGTCCATGTCGTCACACTAGTGTCTTAAATATTCGTGTTCGGATTATTCGTAATGAACCCCAAAGTACTATTCCGGTATTTGTCACGAATAACGAACCTAATGCAAGTCAATGGGTAACCCAAGTATTTTTCTTGCAGAAAAATACTGGAAAGTACTCAGTAAGCGGTATCTAAACATTAATAGTTACTATTCGCCCATCTCTAATAGCTACCAATGAAAAGAGGATCACTGATGAATTAATGCCTCCTGGAGTAGGGCAGGTTCCTCTTGGGACTATTAGCATGAAGTAAGGTGGTGTATGGGTAAATAGAGCCCAATATTTGGTTGATTAATACAATTCAAAGAGATTTTGGGGTGTCTACAATTTACACTTCACTAATGCACAAAACTACTATGGTGCTAGAGACGATATAAGTTGTAAAGATCTGCCAAAAAAGACTAAAGGCTGCTTTACATGAAGCGACATCGCTAGCGATGTCGCTCGTGAAAGCACCCGCCCCCTGTCATTTGTGCGTCACAGGCAAATCGCTGTCCGTGGCGCACAATATCACTAGGACGTGTAACACGTACTTACCTTCTTAGCAACGTTGCTGTGGGCGGCGAACAACCTATTTTTTAAGGGGGAGGTTCATGTGCCGTCACAGCGACGCCACACAGCAGTCCACCAATAGAAGCGGAGGAGCAGAGACCAGCCGCATTAATGACACGCCCACCTCATTGCCGAAGGATGCAGGAACGCTGCTGTTCGTGGGTGTTACACGTAGCAATGTGTGCTGCCTCGGGACCGACGAACAACCTGCGTCCAGCACCAGCAACGAGTTTTTGAAAATGAACGTGTCAACGATCAACGATTAGGTGAGTATTTTTGATCGAACACTTGCTCATAGGTGTCACACGCAACGACGGCGCTAACGACGCCGGACGGGCGTCACGAATTCCGTGACCCCGACAACATATCGTTGCGTGTACAGTCCCCTTTAGGCCATGTTCCCATGTAGTGTAGATACTGCATTTAACTGTCTAAGTAATAAAAAATTGCATGTAAATAAAAGATGGCTGCATTTTAAGTGCAGAATCAAATCTGTACCAAAAACACATCCCTTGAAGGGAAAAACAGAATAAATGCAATAATCAGATGGAATTTTTAATGAATTTTATGGTGTAGACAGCTGCAGAAAATAAAGTATGTGGATAAAAAGCAGCAAAAAAATGCCGCATTTACACTATGTGTGAATACGGCCTTAAACTCATGGGCATTGTTCCCCTCCAACCATGTGGCATGTGAATATACAATATAGTGAAGTACTATGCAGTCCACACTCTCTGACGGTGATAAGCAGCTTATAGAGAGACCCCAAACCAAATCTGTGGTGTCCACCAAATGAAGAGTGTCACAAATTTCATTCGATATTTAGTTAAGTTTTGAGCATGTTCTCGGCAACTTTTAAAATGTGTTTACAGTGTAAAGTCTTCCAATCCAAAGGGATTTTTCTGTGTTTTTCACTGGTAGAACTCATAGCCAATTTAGTATGTGGACCTGTTTACATGTCTATGTATTTTTGTGGACAGAGTGGTCAGCAGAAAATTACAGAGATGTCACCAATTTTGATCCGAGTCTTGGATCAAGTCACCAATACAAATCTATCTATTGGTCCATGAAAAAATCGGAACTATTAGTGCTGGAACTTCCC
Source organism: Anomaloglossus baeobatrachus (assembly GCF_048569485.1). Classification (NCBI taxonomy): domain Eukaryota; kingdom Metazoa; phylum Chordata; class Amphibia; order Anura; family Aromobatidae; genus Anomaloglossus; species Anomaloglossus baeobatrachus. Next base: position 59,686,753 of record NC_134361.1, on the reverse strand, counting down.
TTAGGCTGGGGCCACACAGGGATCTACTGCGATCCTTGCATGACACTTGGCTCACTCTGGCAGTACAGCAGGAGCCGAGTGTCATGCGAGTGTCACTGTGACTGAGGTCGAATCATGTGATCAGACCACAGCTGCGGGAGGCGGGCCGGCTCTGAGGAAAGGAGGGTCGGCTCTGAGGAGGGGAGGGTCGGCTCTGAGGAGGGGCGGGCCGGCGCTGCAGAGGAGAGGGAGGGCTTTCTCTCCCTCTCTCCTCCGTAGCCGGCTATTGCATTCTCGCCCTGCACTCGCGGTACATCGGTGTACTGCGAGTGCAGTGTGATTTTTCAATCTCTCCATAGACTTGAATGGGTGCGAGGGAAACTAGGATCACATTACAATCACAGCATGCTGCGATTGTTTTCTCGGTGCGATTAGGGCTGAGAAAATAATTGCTCATGTGTGCTGACACACAGGCTAAAATTTGTCCGAGTGGAATGCGATGTTTTATCGCATTCCACTCGCTCTGATTTTCATGTCATGTGTCTTAAGGCCCTGTCACACATGGAGATAAATCTGCGGTAGATCTGTGGTTGCAGTGATATTGTGGACAATCAGTGCCAGGTTTGTGGCTGTGTACAAATGGAACAATATGTCCATGATTTCACTGCAACCACAGATCTGCCAAAGATTTATCTCTGTGTGTGACGGGGCCTTTAGGCCTTACTTTCTAATATACCTTGTGCCTGCCATTGTCAACTGGGTTGCACCCCATGAACTGAGATACTGATTGTTTGTTATGCCTTAGGGGTACTTTGCACATTGCGACATCGCTACTGCGATATCGTCAGGGTCAAATCGAAAGTGACGCACATCCGGCGCCAGTAACGATGTCGCAACGTGTAAAGCCTAGATGCGCCGATAAACGATCGCAAAAGTGTCGTAAATCGGCGATCTGTGTAGCGTCGGCCATTTCCATAATGTCGGGTCGACCGCAGGTACGATGTTGTTCCTCGTTCCTGCGGCAGCAGACATCGCTGTGTTTGAAGCCGCAGGAGCGAGGAACATCTCCTTACCTGCCTCCACCGGCTATGCGGAAGGAAGGAGGTGGGCGGGATGTTTACAACCCACTCATCTCCACCCCTCCGTTCTATTTGCCGCCTGCCGTGTGACGTCGCTGTGACGCCGCACGACCTGCCCCCCTAGGAAGGGGGCGGGCCGCCGGCCAGAGCGACGTCGCAGGGCAGGTAAGTGCGTGTGAAGCTGCTGTAGCGATAATGTTCGCTACGGCAGCTATCACAAGATATCGCATGTGCGACGGGGGTGGGTACTTTTGCGCTCTTCATCGCTAGCATCGGCTAGCGATGTCGCAGCGTGCAAAGTACCCCTTAATGCAGTTTGACAGAGAAGACAGACAATGACCTGCCCTCACTTCCTATAAGGCTATGTTCACACACTGCGTTTTTGGTCAGGTTTTTTTCTGCAGCAAAACCTCATCTTTGCCAGTTTTGCCACACGTTTTTTGCTGAGGTTTTACGAAAACGGTGAAAAGAATTGACGTGCTCATTCTTTCAAAAACTGAGCAAAAAGCAAGGTGGTTGACAAAACAGTCAGGGAAAAAAATGCAGGTGTTTTATGTGTATGTGCGTGAGATTTCTGGAATCTCATAGGCTTTACAGGGCTTGTGAAGGGAAAGATTTATTAGCATGGATTTCCATAAAACCAAGGCAAAAACAAAAAAAGCTGCAAAAACGCCCTGTATGAACATGGCCTAACACTTCCTGGCTTCTCTGCTGGTACTTATAGATTACACTTTACAACAGACAGAGGACAGCACGTGAAAAGGAAGCAAGACTCCTACTGGCCGCCACTTTGGAGTGATATTTTGCAGGTAAGGCCTGCGACACACATCCGTGCCGCCGGCACGTGTTTGTCAATTTTTACACGTACCGGCGGCACGGAGACATGTACAGCAATGCTACCCTATGGTAGCAGGCACACACACGTAAAACCACACGGAACGTGTGTCCGTGTGCGTTTGTACGTGTGTGCGTTTTTCAAAGCGCTGACATGTCCGTTTTTTCTCCGGCAGCACGGGTGTCACACGGCCCGCACCCGTACTACACGGGTGTAGTGTGGATGCGGTCCCGTGTGACACGCGCCGGAGAAAACACACGTGTGAGTGAAAAGAAAAAAAAACATTAACTCACCTTCTCCTGCCCTCCTGTCTCTGCCGCTGCTGCCGACCGCCGCTCATTAATCTCATAGAATATTCACTTCACTGCCTGGCAGCAGCAGCGGGGAGACGGGAGGGCTGGAGCCCGAGGATCAGCACCACGGACAGCAGCGCGGACATCAGGAAGGACCAGGTGAGTATGATAATTACCGGTTCTACATGTGCTATCGCGGATAGCACACGTAGAACACACGTGGCCCGCACGTACCAGAGACACGTACTTACCTGCACGCAACACGCAGGGGAAATACGTGTCTCTCGGCACGTGCGTGAACTTCACGTGAATGTGGCAGAGGCCTAAAGATGTGTTTACCCAGGCAGATTTCAGCCTATTAAATGATGGTTGATCAACTATATACATGTTGTTCTGCGGTCATTTGCTGGTTGTTCAGACGCTGGTATCATTGGTACAATGCAGTCACTGATTGGCGCAGCGGTCACATGGCAGCTGCTAGGATGTTGAATCCAATCATAAATTCAGTTTAGAGACTGGAACTAGTGTGACAGTTTAATAGGGTGGGTCGTTCTGAAGGCGGTGATACCACATATGTGTACTTTTTTTTTCTTCATAAATATACGTATTTATTGTTATCTATTATTTTTTTGTGTTTTATTTTATGATTTTTGTTTATTTTTTTACAATTTTTTAAAACAATTTTTTTTTATCTTTTTTTTACCTAATCCAAGGATGAGACATCAATTTTCATTCGCATTGCAAGGCATTAGATCAGTGTCTGGCACACAAGCAGGAGGCATGTCAGACCCTGTTCAAGGCAGGACCTCACAGGCCACCGTACTTGGGTGACAATTCAGCCTGAGGTTACCATGGAAACAATTGGCACAATTTAATCGCAATTGCGTTGTGCCATTAGGAGAAAAGAATGAACTCCCTCCTGCTATGTTGATCGATGTCACTGACAGTATTGACAGCAGCATCAGAGGGGTTAAACGCCAATGATCAGTGCTAGCACCAATTGTTGACGCTACCGAAGGATGTCAGCTGTAATAGCGGGGAGAGAGCTTGGTGCAGGCCCCCTAAAGATGACCGACGGACGTTTCGCATCGCTTAGTGCTTCGACGGGTCCAAGCACTAAGCACTAAGAGGTGCGAAATGGACGTTGTCCGTCTTTAGGGGGCCTGCACCCAGCTCTCTCCCCGCTATTTTTATCTGCACTTCACCATGAAATAAAGAACCTTGGAATATTGGATGGTGTATGCCGTGGTTTTCTACTCCTTGGACATTGGTCTGGATTTTCTTTTCCTATGCCACGCGCACCCATCACTTTTTCCATGAGGAGGACTTTAGCTGACATGTTTATTCGGTTATAAGGCAGAGCACAGTTTGTTGCAGAAACCGCTTCTGTTTGATATATTTCATCTACATTCATTCTTAATGCAAATCTAACAAAAGTATTGTTCCATCCACTCTAAGAATATCTGTAAGGGAAGAAAGTAAAAATAAAAAGCAAGAAACTCAAGTATGTGCACCACATATAGAAATACACGCACTTATACACGCCTGGGCTTATATCAATGAGGTTATTAATGGTTGTTTGAGGAATGTGTAGAAGCAAATCATCAAGATCAACTGCTGGCAGCTCTTTTTGCAATTTCCTACTAACGACGTCTAAGATGTCCTTAATAGTAGGCAAGTCCGGAGATACTGCAGGCCACGGTAGCACGTTTAGGCCATGCAGACTGCTCACAGTAGCACAAGTAATATGTGGTATGGCATTGTCGAGTTGAAAAATGGTTCCTGGGGTGCTTTTGTGAAATGGCCGTACCACTGGTTTCATGGTTGAGCCAATCTGTCCTGCAAGTGATATTGGACACCACATACAAAAGCTAAGCCGTAAAACAGTGTCTATTCAAAGCTTTAGAAGATGTTTGCATGACATTGGGCTACGGAGCCCGACCTTCATCTACATGTGATCAATTGACCTCACACCACCGCTCTCAAAGGCTATCACGGTGCAGAGCAAAATGGCAATGGAGGCTGGAATGGAGGTCTGTTATCTTCATCAATGATTTCGCTTTTGTCTTGGATACAATGATATCCAGAGATTGATCTGATGACTACAAGGGCAATGCCAGGAAGACGAACATCACACTAGGCCTTTTCCTGATTATGGTGTAAGGTGGCATAATATCAATAGATGTATCTTAAAGTCTTTACTACAGGTACACTAATAGCTCAGTATTACATTGGTTTGATCATAAAAACTGTGGTACAGACACTTTTCCAATGTGTCCCAGGAGCCGTTTTTCAACATGATGTCAGGCCACATGGTGCTTCATCTGTGTGCTTGGGTAGCCTAAATGTGCTACCATGGCCTGCAGCATCTCTGTACTCCCTCCCGTCGAACTGAAAAACCTGGGACTGGTAATAAAAGTCATTAATTGGCCAATCTGGGACGTCATTGGTCGGCAATTGTATAGGCAGCTGCCAGCAGTGGATCTTGAAACCCGATTCACAGAAGAAATAGCCACAACAACAATAAAAATTCCATAGTTTTATCAATCAATTATTAAAAGAGAATAGTATAAAATATAGCAAGGAAAATGACAACAAAAAGGAAAATGGGTCCGACACAGCGATATAGCACCATATAATCATAAAGCACCAATATACATCATGAAACAAACTATTTAAGGTGCAACAAGTATATAAACCGCAGGATGATAGTACCAGGTAAAAAATATATTTACGGTAATTAGATTGGGCTAATTGGCAGCTACATATACGGTAAATGTAAAGTGCAAAGTAGTGTAATAAATAATTTAAATAATAACAATATGCAATGGAATAAATCCACAAGGATATTAATATATTATTTTAACAGCTATAAAGTGTGCACCAATTGTGCAAATAACGCAAATAACCATTAAAGTGCAACAGTGAAAATAAATAAATATTTAGCTGAACAATAAATATATTAAAACTCCATAAATTAGTAGTTCATGAAAATATAAGTAGGTAGCAGTCAATATCTGATTATAAATAATGCCTAAAATAACTTTATATATATATATATATATATATATATATACATATATATATATATACATATATATATATATACCGTATATATATATATATATTTATATATATATGTATGTCCAGATTCAGTAAGATGTATAAAACCACATCATACTGATGATCAAAGCACAGAGATCATTGTAAAAGTGTAAATAATATCACTGGAATCCATAGATCATATTAAAGATAATTACCTGAGGCCATAGTAATGTCAGCTGTGGCGGCACCAGCTCCAGACCCTACGCGCGTTTCGGCGTGTCTTCGTCGGGGGGGATCAAGTGGATCTTGATGATTTGCCCAAGTGCATTCAGTGCAGCAGAACATTCCTCAGGCAACCATTAATAATCTCACTGATCGCAGCCAAGAAGTGTAACAATGTGTCTTTCTGCATATGGTGCTTATACTTGACACTATAGGATTTTAAAAATTTTATTTCCATTTTTTTTGCATCTATATTTACTCAAATACAGTAGCTAACAGAATATAACAGAACAGACTATATACTGTAGTACATAAAGAAAAAAAACAATTTTATATTATAATACATTTAATTGGAAATGTCTGTAAATATTTTAGGAAAAAGATAAAAGAAAATGAAGGCGTCAGAAAAAAAAATATATAAGCAATTAAACTATGCAACATATTGGGTTTTTTTTATACAAGAAATTGTGAAACAAAGTTCAGGAAGTGACAAAAAGCCTTTACAAAAATGATCGGTGACTTCCCTATAAAACTTGTGGCGCTGCTTTATTTTCTGTGTACACTGTTCTGTTGTAATTATCACATTAACAAACATTGTTGTCACAGAAAACATCTATAGAACATGAGGACATCAAAGGACAAACTGCACAATGGCAAGTATGAATCTATTTATAAAAAAATATTCCTATAGAAAAATGTAGAAGTCAACATTAGTAACCAGTTTTTTTTTTTTATTTCTATTCTTTTGCACTGATTTTTATAAATAATCTATTTTTTACTCAATTGGAATTGCTGATAAGATTTGTTAACACCTTGGATAATAAAATTATGTACCGTATATACAGTATCTAAGAACACACCAAAAATCTCCAGAGGACCAACTTTACTTTGTACGCCCATCTTTTTCCTATTTCCATCCAAAAGAATGATGTCAACCATGAGCTAGTTTGCTCCCACCTTGTAAAGAGACCCTGTCAATATCATTTTGCTATTGAAGCTAGTGGTATGACTTTAAAGTCCTAGTATAACAATAAAATGATACCTGTTGAGGTGGATTTCCAAACCCTAGGTCAGTAGTTCCTAGATGACACAAGGACCTGCACAGTAAATCATGCAGGGTCGTGACAAGCAAAACAGGTACACAAGAAGACACAGATCCCAGAGCATGGATATACACATGAATAGTGATCGTCGAACTCGCAGATATCCAGGATCAACAGGACTAACTCGGTTCCAGCCAGGAATTGATCCCTGACATCTGGCAGCATCCTGGTCCCCATATAAGTCTATAGGGACCAGAATCTGGCGCATAAAAATGGTGGTGAAAGGGATAGGGGGATATTGCAAACGCACTATACTTAAGCGGGCTTTACACGCTACAATATATCTTACAATGTGTCGGCGGGGTCACGTCGTAAGTGACGCACATCCGGCATCGTAAGTTATATTGTAGCGTGTGACAGCTACGTGCAATTGCGATTGAACGTTAAAACGTTCATCGCATGCACGTCGTTCAATTGCTAAAAATTGAACGTGAGGTTGTTCAATGTTCCCGAGGTAGCACACATCGCAGTGTGTGACACCCCGGGAACGATGAACACAGCTTATCTGCATCCCACGGCTCCCGCCGGCAATGCGGAAGGAAGGAGGTGATGGGATGTTTACGTCCCGCTCATCTCCGCCCCTCCGCTTCTATTAGCCGGCTGCCGCGTGACGTCGATGTGATGCCGAACGTTCCTCTCACTCCAGGAAGTGGACGTTCGCCGCCTACATCGAGGTCGTATGGAAGGGTAAGTATGTGTGACAGCAAATAATCATTTGTGCAACACGTTCAACAAATTGAACGTGCCACACATACGATGGGGGCGGTTATGATCGCATACGATATTGTATGCTTAATCGTAACGTGTAAAGCAGGCTTTACCGAGGCTCCTGCGCGGCTGTAACTGCTTTCGGGCCTCTCACTCTTTTTCTGGGGCCATTCATTTAACCTCCCTGCTTTCCTCACCCACCTACAGTCCTGGCGTCTGTGATTGGCTGCAGTCAGACATGCCCCCAGCCTGTGTGACAGCGTCTCACTGCTTGCAATCACAGACCCTGTCTGCGGGTCACTGTCGTGGTATGAAAATAAATAAATATATTGGTGTATGGTCCCTCCATATTATGATACCCTGCACAGATAAATCATACTGCTACAGGCTGCAGCCCCCAGCCGTGCACTTATCTTGGTTGTGTATCAAAATAAGAGGAACGGCATGCGGTTTTTTAAAACAATTATCATTTAAATAAATAATTTTTCAAAACGGCTTGCGGTCACCCACCAGTTTTGTTTCCCAGCCATGATAAAGCCCGACAGCTCGAGGTTGGTATTCTCAGGCTAGGGAGACCCATGCTTATTGGGGCCCCCAGCTTAAAGATAGCAGCCTGCAGCCACCCAGGATTGTCGCATACATTATATTTAGATGTGACAATCCCTGCACTTTACCCGGCTCTTCCCGATTGCCCTGGTGCGGTGGCAATTGGGGTAATAAGGGGTTAATGGCAGACCACAGCTGCCCCTAAGCCCTACATTAGTAAAGGAAGGCGTCTATGAGACCCCCCCATTACTAATCTGTACGTGAAAATATATAAACGCAAACACCCAAAAAATAATTTATTTGAAATAAAATACAAAAAACACACTCTTCCACCCCTTTATTAACCCTCAAAACACCCAGGCCCGACATAATCTATACCAGGACCCAAGATGAATCCAGCTCTGCTACATCTGAAATGACAGGGGGCGGCTATAGAACATGATTTCCCCTCCACCTGTGATCGCAGGTAACCTGTGTGACGGGGTATGCAACAGAGCAGTGAGGGACGCCAGGCCAAGGAACAATCCAAAGGGCTTTATTGGAACCACAAAGATAAAGCAGCAAACATAAATATAAATCCTTCAAATCTGCAAGGAGTCCACAACAGAAAACAAAAGATCCAGGGGCAATGCCTGGTATTCCGATGCCAGGGGAATTAGGGCAATGGTCCTTATATGAGTTCCTTGAGTCCAACAGGTGAACAACAAAACACAATCCCACGTGGCCGCGTATCTCCAGTCTGTAACAGTCCACACACACAGACCCCAGGATCCAGCCTCAGCTATATATCCTAGTCCTTATCCAGCCGAGCTCCAACTAACTGAACTAACATGTTCTTCTCTCCTGGGATCAGCCCCTTAGGTGGGCACACCTCCCCCTGGCCATTTGATGCATGAATGGACTTTAGACTGCTGGCTCTGTTCTGTCTACCAAGTTGTAGATTGGAGAAGTCCCATGCTGATAAGAACAATATATATATGCAACCCCCACCAAATCAATGACAATAGCTACTGCTGAAGCCTGATTGCAATATGATACAGGCTGGGGGAAGGTATGGTCACTTACATCACAAGACATAGTATTACAGCAAATACAGAGAGAAGGTAAAATACATCACATGGCATCTTATACAAAAATATGGGATGGAGAAAACTACATACATCATGACAATTCCTTCCCCTCCCAACTTGTGTACATACTAGGGACCTCTACAGGTCGCTAGTTAAGTACACGCAGGCATGGCTGACAGGATTCAAGGCTCCTCTTGCCTGGACAGTCCATCTGCGTTTTGGGTGTTGGCTCCATCTTCTTTAGTGTATGATGAAGATGTAGGGTTGAATGTTCGGGTCCAGTTTATATCCTCCTTCACTTAAACTCTGCTTCCTGCACCCACAAATCGGCATTGTATATCTCCCACATCATTGCCTAGGAGTATGTCTGCAGGGAGGCCGCTCATCACACCGATTATGCATTGTTTTGCCCCAAAGCCATAATCCAGGGTCACACTCGCTCTTGGAATATATCTCTGAGTACCTCCAGCCAATTCAATGGCAATTCCTGGTCCCTGTTGAATTGCTTCTGGTTGAATTACTCGGGGATCTGCGATGGTGAGAAAAGCCCCAGTGTCACGAAAGCCAACAACTTTTTGGCCATCCAGCACAACCTCCTGTAGATGTTTATGCTGAAGATCATAAGAACGCGTGGCTGTGGCTCGCACTCCATAGACTCTTGGTAGGGAAGTCAACATATCAGGGTCACTTGGCAAATCATCAGGGCCTGAATCCAGCTCTTCTCCTGCTGAAGGTGTCTGTAGATAATGGACAGGCAAAGGTGGTCTGCAGCTGTTCTGCCTCTGAACACCTGGACAGTAAGCTTGCAGATGACCAGGCTGCCCACATTGATAACATCTGCGCTGCATCTCACTCCTTCCAGTTTGCCTTCTGGAGAAGTAGGTAGGAGACCTTGGTGACTGATAGGGAGGTTCAGGTGCTGGAGGTGGTTGTCGATTTGGAGGATGACTCCACTGGATAGATGGGCATGTGGCCCGCAGATGTCCGGGATGCCCACAGCTATAACATCTCCGCTCTTTTACTTTCTCTCCTCGTCGTATTCCAAAAAATGTGGTAGAAACAACTGGAGGCACGTACACACGGGTATCCACATGAGGTGGTGATCTAGGTCTAGGAACATTGGACACTGAAGGACAAGGAACCTCTGGTGTTGGGGAGCTGGTCATTTTTGCTCCCTCTGCTAGCAGCTTGTTCCATTGAGGCTTGATAGTGAGCACCTCATCAGCTAGAGCTGCAGCTTCCTCCACAGTGGCTGGACTCCTTTCACGCACCCATTCCCGGATCTCAGCGGGGCACTTGAAGTAAAACTGCTCTTTTAGGAGGACCTGGAGGACGGTCTCCAAGGTTAAGGCCTCCTCTGCCTCCAGCCAACGATGCCACAGATGTTTGAGTTTGTGGGCATACATCTTGAAGGACACTTCCTCATCACATGCTAAAGTACGGAACTGAGTCCTGTAAGTGTCTGGCGTTACAGCATAATGTTCTAGAATAGTCTGTTTAATATCCGCATACTCACAGTTCCACCGAGGGTCCATAGCTCTATAGGCTGCAGCAGCTCCACCCTCTAAGAGCCCAACCAGATGCCGGACGTCCTCCCTTTCTGGGACTTCCATTAATCGACACTGATGCTCAAAGTCCTGGAAGAAGCCCTCAATGTCACCAGCAGCCTCATTAAACTGCTTGAAGTCTTTGCGGGATACCCTGGGAAGTTCCCTCATGATGGGTGCTGGGGTTACAGTCTGTCTGGAACCTCTCGCGGCTTCCACAGCGAGCTGCTTATCCAGCAATGCCATCTCCTCCATCCTGCGCTCCTTCTCTTTAGCTCCACGCATGACCTCCATCTTATATTATATGGTGGTCTCCTCTCCCAGCAAGGCCATCTCCTCCTCGTACCACACAACCCATTGACTTTTTTGGGTATTTACCTCCAGCTCCCGTCTTTGCTCCCCTCGCTGTGGAAATTATTCCTCAGTGCCATCTTGCAGGCAAGCGTTTTCCAATGCCTCAATTAGTTGCTCCTTAGAGAGTCCTTTGTAGCCGACACCTAATTCACGGGCCTTTGTTTGTAGGCTCACCACAGTCCAGTTCCTGTATCCTGAGGTTCTGGTTTCAGACGTTGATTGGCCGTTGTCCTCCATTTCTTCTGCTCTGATCCCGCCGCTGCCAACCAGTTTGTGACGGGGTATGCAACAGAGCAGTGAGGGACGCCAGGCCAAGGAACAATCCAAAGGGCTTTATTGGAACCACAAAGATAAAGCAGCAAACATAAATATAAATCCTTCAAATCTGCAAGGAGTCCACAACAGAAAACAAAAGATCCAGGGGCAACGCCTGGTATTCCGATGCCAGGGGAATTAGGGCAATGGTCCTTATATGAGTTCCTTGAGTCCAACAGGTGAACAACAAAACACAATCCCACGTGGCCGCGTATCTCCAGTCTGTAACAGTCCACACACACAGACCCCAGGATCCAGCCTCAGCTATATATCCTAGTCCTTATCCAGCCGAGCTCCAACTAACTGAACTAACATGTTCTTCTCTCCTGGGATCAGCCCCTTAGGTGGGCACACCTCCCCCTGGCCATTTGATGCATGAATGGACTTTAGACTGCTGGCTCTGTTCTGTTTACCAAGTTGTAGATTGGAGAAGTCCCATGCTGATAAGAACAATATATATATGCAACCCCCACCAAATCAATGACAATAGCTACTGCTGAAGCCTGATTGCAATATGATATAGGCTGGGGGAAGGTATGGTCACTTACATCACAAGACATAGTACTACAGCAAATACAGAGAGAAGGTAAAATACATCACATGGCATCTTATACAAAAATATGGGATGGAGAAAACTACATACATCATGACAACCTGACCTTAGTAAAGTCAGTGACCTCACCTCAGGTGAGGTCACTGAATTCTCAAACCTGCATTTCCTGGAAGAAACCTGTTGTTTTTTTCTGCCAAGAGATGCGAATTTGGTGGTGAAATTTCAACAGCATATTCCTGCACCCAATCTAGACCTCCTGGCAAAAAAAATTGCATCACTACTGTATCATACCACATGCGGTAGCGATGCATTTTTTTTTTGCCAGAAGGTATAGATTGGGTGCAGGAATATACTGTTGAAATTTCAGCATCAAATCTGCATACCTTGGCAAAACCCCCTGCGGTTTTGTGCCAGGAGATGCAGGTCTGTGAACCAGTAAAGTCAGTGACCTCACCTTAGATGAGGTCACTGACTTTACTGGGGTCACCTGAGGTCAGGTTACCTGCAATCACAGGTGGAGGACTGTGGGAACCTCCAGCTGTGACCACAAAACATCTAAGTGATGTCACCGCTGATCGTGCAGCTCATTTATACTCTGCCTGAAGCTCACAGCAGGCGGTCATGATCTATGGCCTCATGTGGAGTACGTCGGACCTGAGTGTTTTGAGGGTTAATAAATTGTATTTTATTTCAAATAAAGGATTTTTTGGGTGTTTGTGCTTATTTCTTTTCACTTACAGATTAGTGATGGAGGGGTCTCATAGACGCTTCCAATACTAATCTAAGGCTTATTGGCAGCTGTGAGTTACCATTAACCCTGATTGCCACCGCACAAGGGCAATCAGAAAGACCCAGGTAAAGTTCTGGGATTGTCGCATCTAATAGATGCAACAATTACGGGCGGCTACAGGCTGCTATTTTTAGGTTGCTGAGGTCCAATATCCATGGGTCTCCCCAGCCTGAGAATATCAGCCCCCAGCGGTCGGGCTTTATCATGACTGGTTATCAATATTAGGGTGGACCGCAAGCCATTTTTTTAATTATTATTTATTTAAATATTTAAAAAACAAGCACCACATGCGGTTCATCTTATTTTGATATACAGCCAAGATAAGCGTAAAGTGGGGGCTGCAGACTGTAGCCACATGCTTTATCTGTGCTGGGTATCATAATACGGGGAGGGATCCTACGCCGACTTATTTATTTTTATACCATGACAGTGAAACGAAAACAAGGTGTGTGATTGGTTGCTGTCAGGCTGTCATACAGGCTGGGGGAGCAACCAATCATAGACACCAGAATTGCCGGTGGGCTGGAGAAGAGGTGCATATGCATGAAGGCAAATGAGCATCCCGAAAGCAGTTACAGCCATGCTGGAGACTCAGTAAGTATAGCGCATTTGCTTTATTTTTCCTTTACTTATTTTTTTTATTTCCCGGATACTTTTGAAACCGTGCGGATCTGGATTTTTGCAGCCCTGGTCCGGCCATCACTACACACGAACAGTGGATATACAGTCAGTCCAGGACATGCAGCAATCAAATAGTTAATGACAGAGATATACGGTATATATACTGTCCGCACACTGATGAGCAATGGCAAAGACATTTGCAATCAGTCAACTAATTGTTGATCACACGCAGTAGTGATGAACGGAAAAACTGGATACTAGCTAGCAAAGATTACACACCATAGATTACACACTGTAGTGTTTGTGGGGTACAGGGCACGCAGCGTGTTACCATTGCCATAGTGTTTGTGGGGTACAGGGCATGCGGCGTGTTCCCATTGGCGTATTTGTGGGGCACATGACACACAGCGTGTTCCCATTGGTGTAGTGTTTGTGGGGTACAGATTCCCATTTGTGTAGTGTTTGTGGGGTACATGGAGCGAGGGTGTCTCCATTGGTGTAGTTTGTGGGGTACGTGTTCCCATTTGTATAGTGTTTGTGGGGTACATGGCACGCAGTGTGTTCCCATTGGCGTATTTCTGGGGTATATGGAGTGTGTTCCCATTGGTGTAGTGTTTGTGGGGTACATGGCACGCAGCATGTTCCCATTAGTGTAGTGTTTGTGGGGTACGTGTCCCCATTGGTGTAGTGTTTGTGGGAGACATGGCACGCAGTGTGTTCCCATTAGTGTAGTGTTTGTGGGGTACATGTTCCCATTGGTGTAGTGTTTGTGGGGTATGTGTCCTCATTGGTGTAGTGTTTGTGGGGTACAGGACACACAGTGTGTTCCCATTGGCGTATTTGTGGGGTATATGGAGTGAGTGTGTTCCCATTGGTGTAGTGTTTGTGGGGTACATGGCACGCGGCATGTTCCCATCGGTGTAGCGTTTGTGGGGTACGTGTCCCCCATTGCTGTAGTGTTTCTGGGGTACGTGTTCTCATTGGTGTAGCATTTGTGAGGTACGTGTCCCCCATTGCTGTAGTGTTTCTGGGGTACGTCTCCCCATTGGTGTAGTGTTTGTGAGGTACGTATTGCCATTGGTGTAGTGTTTGTGGGGTATGTGTTCCCATTGGTGTAATGTTTGTGGGGTACGTGTCCCCATTGGTCTAGTGTTTGTGGGGTACAGGGCACACAGTGTGTTCCCATTGGCGTATTTGTGGGGTATATGGAGTGTGTTCCCATTGGTGTAGTGTTTGTGGGGTACATGGCATGTGGCATGTTCCCATTGGTGTAGTGTTTGTGGGGAACGTGTCCCCCATTGCTGTAGTGTTTGTGGGGTACGTGTCCCCATTGGTGTAGTGTTTGTGGGGTTCCATTGGTGTAGTGTTTGTGGGTTACGTGTACCCCATTTGTGTAGTGTTTGTGAGGTACGTATTCCCATTGGTGTAGTGTTTCTGGGGTACGTGTCCCCCATTGGTGTAGTGTTTGTGGGGTACATGCATGCAGTGTGTCCCCATTGGTGGTGTTTGTGGGGTACATGCACGCAGTGTGTCCCCATTGGTGTAGTGTTTGTGGGGTACGTGTCCCCATTGGTGTAGTGTTTGTGGGGTGCGTGTTCCCATTGGTGTAGTGTTTGTGGGGTACGTGTCTCCCATTGCTGTAGTGTTTCTGGGGTACGTCTCCCCATTGGTGTAGTGTTTCTGGGGTTCCATTGGTGTAGTGTTTGTGGGGTACGTGTTCCCATTGGTGTAGTGTTTGTGGGGTGCGTGTTCCCATTGGTGTAGCGTTTGTGAGGTACGTGTCCCCCATTGCTGTAGTGTTTCTGGGGTACGTCTCCCCATTGGTGTAGTGTTTCTGGGGTTCCATTGGTGTAGTGTTTGTGGGGTACGTGTCCCCCATTGGTGTAGTGTTTGTGAGGTACGTATTCCCATTGGTGTAGTGTTTGTGGGGTACGTGTTCCCATTGGTGTAATGTTTGTGGGGTACGTGTCCCCATTGGTGTAGTGTTTGTGGGGTACAGGGCACGCAGTGTGTTCACATTGGCGCATTTGTGGGGTATATGGAGTGTGTTCCCATTGGTGTAGTGTTTGTGGGGTACGTGTCCCCCATTGCTGTAGTGTTTGTGGGGTACGTGTCCCCATTGGTGTAGTGTTTGTGGGGTTCCATTGGTGTAGTGTTTGTGGGGTATGTGTACCCCATTTGTGTAGTGTTTGTGAGGTACGTATTCCCATTGGTGTAGTGTTTCTGGGGTACGTGTCCCCCATTGGTGTAGTGTTTGTGGGGTACATGCACGCAGTGTGTCCCCATTGGTGTAGTGTTTGTGGGGTACATGCACGCAGTGTGTCCCCATTGGTGTAGTGTTTGTGGGGTACATGGCACGCAGTGTGTTCCCATTGGTGTAGTGTTTCTGGGGTACGTGTCCCCCATTGGTGTAGTGTTTGTGGGGTACGTATTCCCATTGGTGTAGTGTTTGTGGGGTACGTGTTCCCATTGGTGTAGTGTTTGTGGGGTACGTGTTCCCATTGGTGTAGTGTTTGTGGGGTACGTGTTCCCATTGGTGTAGTGTTTGTGGGGTACGTGTTCCCATTGGTGTAGTGTTTGTGGGGTACATGTTCCCATTGGTGTAGTGTTTGTGGGGTACGTGTTCCCATTGGTGTAGTGTTTGTGGGGTACATGTTCCCATTGGTGTAGTGTTTGTGGGGTACGTGTTCCCATTGGTGTAGTGTTTGTGGGGTACGTGTTCCCATTTGTGTAGTGTTTGTGGGGTACATGCACGCAGCGTGTTCCCCTTGCCGTGCCCATTAGTTGTGGGGCTCGGTGCAGGCTGTATGAGGTGCGCTCCGCTTCTGCTCCGGCTTGCTCTGACTTTTCCTGTGCGCACAGCCGCCGCCGCTGCCGCTTTGTTATGGCTCTGCCGTAGTAATAACAAAAAGCAAAACAACGCCTATGAGAGCCGCGACTGGAAACCAACTCCTAGCGCGCCTGCGTTACCACACAGGCCCCGCCCATACAACTGGCCACGCCCCCTGGATGAGGTCGTTATGGCACCACACTCCTATTCCCCTCCCACCCGCCCCCTGGTAGCCGCCCCGCCGCACGCTGGCCCCGCCCTCGTCCCCGCCCTCCGCTGTTCCCCTCTCAGTCTTTCTTTCTCTATTTTTTCCTCCTCAGCGCTCTCTACCCACAATCCATCGCGAAAACCCTACAATGAAATTTAAGAAGTTTTTTAGGTTTCGGCGCCATTTTCGATTGGACTGAGGTAAGGAGGGATTTTTTTTTTCCCAGGGAATAACTCGCCGGAGCGGTTTGCGCCTTCCCTTGTAGTTTCCCGTCCTCGGCAGCCGCCTTCTACGCTCCGAAAAATCGGGAAAAAATTCAGGAAAAATTCCCGTGGTGTCCGGTGTGTTGTGGCGGCCTCCCCGACTCCGCCCGGCACTGAGCGGGGAGAGGGAGCGACCGTTACCCGGGGAGCAGCCGCCGGCCGCGCAGTGCGGAGCCCGGAGCTCACTCCCGCGGGCGGCTCACCGCGGCCGGACCGGGCCAGCACTTTGGGCTCACTTTACGGCACTTGTCATTTATGGAGAAAAAAAAAATAAATAAAAAATTTAATTTATATATATTTTTTTTTACTTTTAACTTTTTGAAGAAAAATATTTTTTTTTTATTGAAAGTTTTGAGTTATTTCCTGTTGTGTTTCGCCCTGTGCGGAGATCTGCGCTGGCCTCCGGCTGTTGTTTTGTACAGAGGTTAAGAAGAGTCATCTGGTGGGGGCAAGAAGGGAGGAGGGATGGATAAATGGGGGGTATTACTGGGAGGACGGGGTGCACTGGGGTGGGGGTATTACTGGGAGGACTGGGCGTGTGGGGGGTATCACTTGGAGGACTGGGTGTACAGGGGTGGGGGGTATTACTGGGGGTGGAAGGGGGGGGGCATTACTGGAAGGATTGGGCGTGTGGGGGCCAGGGGGGGATTATTACTGGGAGGACTGGGCGTATGAGGCTGAAGGTGGGGGCTTTGTATTAGGGAAGCATTATCAGTGGCTTCTGCCCCCCCAGTGGGATGGGTGGGGGTCTGAGGCGCTGCCTGTATGGAGGGTCAGACAAAGGCTCCATCCCCACCGTCACCTGGTGCTCCATGTGCCAAAAACATTCCTATTTCTCACTGGTGACAAGAGTGCACTATTTATTTATTTTAACGACTTCATATTGGTAAATAGGCGCTTTAGGATTTGTTTCTTCAGCCTATTATTAGGACAAAAGTGACAATGTTACAATATGTTTCCTGATCTCTGTTAAATAAAGTCACAGCAAATGGTGCAATAAATTATTCACATGAAGTGTCACGGTCTGAATCCTGTCTTTATATCATTATTCATATTATTTGTTTATGGTGGAATCAAAATAAGTAACTTATGGTGATCATCTGACGATGTGTGTGTGTGTTTGGGGGGGGGGTGTTGCTGGCCACACATATATGTGTATATTTTTTACAGGTAGTGTAGGTACCAAGATATGTGTATACATTGTTACTGTTGTGTCCCTTGGAGTATCTGTTTATACAGCCTAGTAACAAAGGTTTTCTTTTTGTGCATCAGTTAAATATTTAGTTACTTATTTTGTTTGCTGTGAATGACAGCAGGGCCAGGAGATGGAAGAAATCATCACTGTTCTATATGTCTATAGAAATACAGAATGTTTTTTTTTCTTGCTCGATGTTAATGACAGCATTAAATATTTATTATTTATTGTGTGTGTGTATGTGTGTGTGTGTGTATATATATATATATATATATATATATATATATATATATATATATATATATATATATATACACACAAAATGTTTGTGCGTAGTTTCACACCAAGCCCTTCCCCCAAAAAAGAGTGTATGTGTATACATATATATATTTATGTTTTCCACATCAATCTCCTTCCCTCCCAAATGAGTGTGTGTGTGCATATATATATACATATATATTTTTAATGTTTTTGTGTGTTTCACGTCAAGCCCCTCCCCCAAAAGAGAATGTGTGTGTGTGTATAAACACTGTTTTTTGGGGGAAGGAGCCCAGTGAGTGTGGAATATACAGTATATGTGTATGTATATACATTAGTTAATGCTGTCATGCACACTAAGCTGGAAAAAAATGTTAGACTTATGTGTGTGTCTATAATATATACTATTTTTTTTTTCTTGCTTGGTATAGATGACAGCATTATTTAATGTTTGCATGTGTGTATATGTATATATATATAATATATATATAATATATACGGTATATATATATATATATATGTGTGTGTGTGATATATAATTTGTATGGTGTGAGATATACATGTTATTTTTTGCATTTTTGTGAATGTCGGCATTATTTTTCATGTGTGTGTGCGTGCGCGCGTGTATATATACTATATATATATATATATATATATATATATACATATATAGTGTATGTCTGTGTGTATGTATGTGTGTGTGTATGTGTATATATATACACACACACACACATACATACACACAGACACATATATATATATATATTGTGTGTGTGTGTGTGTATGTGTATGTATATATATATATATATATATATATATATATATATATATACACTATGTGTATATATATATATATATATACATATATATATACATACACACACACATACACATTGCACCCAGTCATATGTTTATAGCTAACCGTTATTCCAAACGTCTATTTAGCTTGTCACACTAGGGAGCAAGATCAGGCCGCAGTTTTTCAGTCTATATTGTGGAAGATACAGTTAGGAGCTGCTGATTCTTTGTGCAGGACAGCACTAGAAGGCATGAGTTTCTACGAGCGTACGAGATCGCTGTTTACTTTTGACATGAGGGGTCAGTCTGCACAGGTCTTACACAGCGCGGATATTAATGCTTCTCTGCTGTGCACAGATGAAACCAATTGGTTCTGTTCCCTTCGTCCTGCACTGTTCTTCAGCAAGACCAAGAAAACACCTCCCGTGCATCTGAGAAGTGAAATGTCTGCGCGGGGCAGGCTCTAGCCAAAATTGATCTCTTTGTACAATGTTCTATAATCGTAGAATAAAAAGTTCGTAAATGCACTTTTGTGTTGGTGTCATTTTGAGTTTTGATTTTCTCTAAAATTTTGAAAAATTGGTGGTGAAGAATAGGAGCAAATATGTAGATGGATGAGAAATGTCACAAATGTGGCAGAAAGGTAAAAACAATTAGAAGATGCGGATTACACCCCTTGTGTGATAAGTGGTTTGTGGGTAACATGGCTGATCATGAGTATCATAACTGTGTAGAATTCAGTACTTGTAGAATTCAGTACTCATTTAATGTAGGTAAGAAGGCACATAAGGGTTAATATTAACCCATTGAGTGAACAGAAATAAAATATGACATGACATCACTATCCCCCTACTAGTCGTATAAGCGATTCTTGGGCTGTGACAACTGAGAATAAAGGATTTTGTGGTCGGTGTTTGATGTAATAAAATATTTGATTACATATATAGAAAAAAAATGTCCTTTTAGTGTCTGTGTGTTTCTTTATATTATTGGCTGTGTTGGAATTGTGAGAGGTAATGGTGTATACAGAATATTGTTCCAGCCCCAGACTAACCACACTTTACAAATGTTGTTGCAGAGCTGGCGCTGATGTCGGTGTGACGTCCTGATTACAGTAAGTCGACTCTTCATTTCTCAACCCTGATCTGTTTGAGATGCTGTGTAACTCTTACACAAACTCCTCCGCATGAAAATACCAGAGAAACAAGCTAATAAGTACCCTGTCCCAAGGTGTAATGGGACAGGAATAAATATGAGGTCACCAAAACTGAACTGTAAGTATTGAAAAAAGTAAATAAATAAAAAAAAAAAAAACCTTTTTGGTTTTGTGTATCAACTGGAGGCAATAAGGCATGTTTGATTATTTTGCAAATATTGATCTGTTTACTACGTTAAATCACAAGTGCACACAATTTAACTGGGTTATCCACCATTTATTTATTTTTAATTTAATATTGTAAACTAAAAAAATAAATGTATGGTTCTGTACCTGCCACTCCAACCCTGCTCAAGTCATCCTGCCGGTGTCCATGCTTCATATTCAGGTATAGACAGGCATATGGACCACTACAGTCAATCACTGGGCACAACAATCACATGCTGGTACAGCCAGAACAGATCACGTAGGACATTATCACAGATCTATGCTTGGTTCACGTTGATGGGGAGAAACGGGAGATGCAGCTGTAGTGCAGATGGCAAAATCTGTCCAAGGCAATGTATTAGAGACAGGAGATTAATTAATATAACTGAAAAGTATACATTTTATAGAGTACATGAGCACAACTGTATCAAATCAGATAAGAGAGTATTCACATCCTTTTTTTTTTAATTTCTAGGATTTACACAGTGTAGTTAAACAAATGATGTTTTCTTCTGATGCGGCAATTATTGCAACTTGTCATATATTTGATGCTGATTTATGTCATATGTTCTCCCATAGACTTCCATGAGCTAGAAAAACTGCCATACTGAAAACTGCATCCCTCCACCCAAAAAAAAAAAGTTTGTTTTAGAGAATGTGTTAGTGAATTCCCTTTATTTCCTATGAAGTAATACAGCCATATTTTTTTTTAAGCTTTGTGTTGCGCCGATTCTCTATTATTCCTCTTGGAAATGCATAAATAAAGTAACAACTGGATGTCTGTATTACCCTTTCCACTAAGGTGTGTCCGTGTACATCCTAAGGGCTCATGCAGGCAATTGTTTTCTGTTTGAGTGCTATCTATCAAAAAGTCAAATTGCCCTTGAACCAGTGTTATTCAACGAGGCAGTGCACATGTTCGGTTTTTACCTCGGTGGTCCAAGGAAAAAAAATTACAGCATGCACGATTTGCCTCCGACAATCGGACCACGTTCGGATTTTCATGGACTGACAGAATGAAGGTGGAAAAACGTTTATTTTGATTATTTTTACACGTTTACTTTCCACCTCCGAGAAAAACGCTCCCAATCTGATCAGGGTCTAATCAGAGTCTTTTCAGCATAATCAAACCGTTTTTCTTGGACAAAATACAGTCGCGGGAACCCAGCCTGACACTGATCAGCACTGACAATGACTGGACGGTGTAAGGCCCATTGCCTACGCTTTGTAGTTTTGATGCGTATTTTCAGAAATCTGCAGCAAAATGTGCATGTCCATTATGAAACCAGCAAAGTCTATGAGAATTCAGAAGTGAAGGGCCCACATTGCTTATTTTTCCCTTGTGTATTTGGTGCAGGAAAAAATAAATCTGCACCAAATACGCAATGGAAAAATACTCAACGTGGGCACAGCACTTCTGAATTCTCATAGACTTTGCTGGCTTCACAATGTACATGCAGATTTCTGAAAATCTGCGTCAAAATACGCAGCATGGGCACAGGGCCTTAGTGTACAGACATCCTACTGACAAGTGCCAGTGGTCAATATATGTATCATTTTCCAGGAGGAATAACCGAGGAACTACACAATTTAGAGTTCTGAGAAACTATGCTCAGCAATATTTACTTTCTTAGGATAGCTGACAGGTCATTATCAATGGGATATTCTCATCTCCCCATAATGTTTTTCACAAAGTCATGATTTTTACAAATCAAACCTATTCCATTCCTGTAATATTTTGTTCTTTTACACCCTTCTACGGCTTCCCACTATGTGATGGGCAAGAGGTATTGTGATGCACAATGGATTGTATTTGGATCAATGCTATTCAATGAGGCAGTGCAGATCTGCGTTATTTTTTCTCAGCTGTGTTCAGCATGCTGCGATTTGACTCTGAAATCAGTACAAGGCGAGAAAAAAATCCGTTGCCATATGGACCATCAGCATGGCATCCAAATTTTACAGATTACAATTTTGTAAGATGCGCTCACTTCCTGCTGATTACGATAACTCGTTTAGTCTGAAGGTGGTTAGAAGGAAGCCGGCGCTGATTGGACATGAGGCTTGCATGACGTCACAACCCTTTGTGAGCCCTGGCACTGCAAGCTGCCGTCCTTCTGGAATGGCACCGGTATGGGACGTGAGTGTAGTCTTTATTATTTTACCGAGGGGAAACGTGGAATCATAAGGGGTTGTCCTAGAAGTGGACAGCCCCTTTAACAGCTGCTAAGTGGAAAAAACAGAAATCACATAGATGACAATTGACAATAAAATCATTCCACTTTTCTGGATGAGAATAGGACCTATTATACGCTTATGTAACCCCAGCTTTACTTGCAGCATCACGATGGAAGGCACCTACCACACAGCAAATGTACTCCATTACTTCTATGGAGGACAGAGCGGAGAAGTGCGATTCTGAGAACGTGGCCAAGCTCTGCAGAAACAAGGCAGCAGCATGTACAGAAACAGCCACAACTGCAGCAATGGAGCAATGGCTGATACAAGGGAGTCTGTAAATGAGCAAAGAAAGGGACCTGACATTTATAACTCCAGAATGAGGCATAGAGAAATCATAGTATTTTCAAATCAGACTCATTTAGTATCAGGGATAGATTTAATGATAATCTGTGAGGTGAGAATACCTGTTTAATAAATACCAGCAATCAAATTATGATCCAGTGTTTTATTCAACTGTACAACGTCCGCATGCTTTCACTGGACAAACACCTTTGGAACATGGGACCCAGTTAGACGATGCCAATAAATACACTCATGTATTTAAATATACTGTCACAACAATGAGAACTTTTATAGATGCAGAAAAAAAAAAAAATGGTTAACTGGCCAATATTGATTTACTGGAGTGGACATACCTGGTGCCATAGAACTGTTCAGCCCTTCTTTACTGCGCCTCCCTCATGTCTAATGTATAGGCACTAAACCTACTGACATCACACTACTGCTCTTCCTTCCATATCTGAGATTGATGCTTTCTTTTCTTTTTGTTCAAAATTTTGTCTGCAAAGGCATGTGGAACCCTGTGGTAAGTCTGAATCAAGCCTCCTTTGCCTTTCCATCTGTGTGGGATGTACCAGCGCCACTGATGATGAATAGAGATGGTGCAGATCAGTTTACAGGACCCTGTCTAGCAGCCACGTCACTAAGCTGTGACCGTTAGATTGGAGCCGTCTCTACCTGACGTCATTCTTGTAGGGCCGTTTCACACATCTGGCATTTTACCGGATCCGGCACACATTCTGTCATGTGACTGGAGCATGTGACCGGAGCTTGCCGCGATGCCATTGTACAGTATTAACGCTGTACTGGAGTGTGCCAGATCTGGTAATCCGGCGAAATGCCTGATGTGTGAAACGGCCCTTACCCAGCTTGGTATGATATCAGCATTGCAGCATGAGACACCACATAAGGCCGGCTAATCAAAAGAAGAGCCGCGGGTGCTGACAGGAGGTGGTTCACTACAGCCCAACGGTAACAGATAACTAACTTGACTGCTGGACCAGGTCATGCCAACCCATTCACACTATCCCTAATAATGGGCCCTTTACAGAGAAAGGTAGGAAGAGCTTGTTTCAGAAATACCACAGCACTGCACATGCCTCAGTGGCCATTTTTAACATGAAGATAACGTTATTAATCTCAGAGTCTAAAACATACTATTCAGCTGGGGATTCTGTGTTTTGGAAGTCTAGTCCAAGACTGGTTGCCCTCTCTCCTTTACTGACGTGTCTCTCTTTGTGTAAATAAGGAGAGACCTGTCACTTTAGAGGAGTGGGACAGGGAGAAGCTGCTGGAGACCTGCCTTGGACTAGTCATCCTAGACGTTTAGGCCCTGAGTCAACAAAACTTTTACATCAGTATTCTGGCATAAAAAGCTTTGAAAAGTACTGCAATATTGTCTCAACTGGAGGTTGCGCTAAGATTTTTTTGCTGCCTTTAGCGTCTTAGTGCTGGAATTGGGGCCTGGTGACCTCCGCTCATCAAATATATGAGCGGCGGCATACACGCCACAAATTTTACTCCAGCAGGGACTGGAGTCATATTTGTGGCGAGGTGCATGCAACTCTTCCAGAGCTCCTGATTCATGTAGAGGCTTCAGGCCCATAATCTCCAGACTTTAAAAGTATGTTTTCTTGAAATATTGCAAGGATTCATCGTGACAAGTACATGACTACATTAACAGTGACAGTGTCTAAGATTAAAAACAGGTCCTCTTTGCGTGTTGTTTCAGTGGTATAGAGGGATCAGAAATCTCCATAACTCTTCCCTTATCTTGGAATTAATGGTGATGCCATATAGCATGATAGGAGTGTACTGTAATAATAATGAAGCGTCTCACTGCATTATAGACCCATTTAGTCGTCTTTTGTTAACATATGTTAAAGATTGCTTTTAACGCTCTGTTTGCAATCTATAGGTGTTTTATGCCCTTCTAGTATTTCTATGCTCTCATGTAACTTTGATCTGGTTCATTTGTGAAGTTTTACAGTTTTTTTGTTTGTTTTTTTTTTCGTTTCCCCCCAAAATAAAATGAGAAAGAAAAAAAAAAGTTTATAATGTGATTAATTGGCCATGTCAATGTTGTCATATGAGTTGGAAAAATACTAAGGAAGTATTGGACAAGCCGTTTCAGACCATTGTACAGTTGGTTTTATTGAAATCTGTGTATCATTATGGGGCAGACCAGAAATGTGCATCGTGATCACAAGTGACTGTGTGTGATTTTGCTTTTAACCTCAGCGGTAAAATGATCAGATCAATTGCTGCTTTATGTGGAGAAAACATGGTAATGATAACCATCCTGACTGAGAAAATACAAAGGATTATAACTAGAATAATCAAGTATCTAATTGCTACAGTGAGACCAAAAGGATTTCTATTCTAATCTCCATGTTTGCTACAAAGTATCAACATGTAAACCTCCAAAGCTATAAGGATATACATTGCTCCAGGTTTTTTGCGGAAGAGAGGATATTATGGCATCTAAAATGCATTCAAACGTTTCTGACAAAATGTCTGCAATACCGTATTTCCCCGAAAATAAGACACCTAGTCTTTTTTTTTTGCCGCGAAAAATGAACTACGGCTTATTTTTGGGGTAGGGCTTATTCTTGGATAAACACGCTTGGGGGGAAAGTTTATCCCCAAAAAATGCATAGTCACCTTCTCATGAAAAT
Organism: Anomaloglossus baeobatrachus; assembly: GCF_048569485.1. Classification (NCBI taxonomy): domain Eukaryota; kingdom Metazoa; phylum Chordata; class Amphibia; order Anura; family Aromobatidae; genus Anomaloglossus; species Anomaloglossus baeobatrachus. The sequence goes on along the minus strand of NC_134361.1, from coordinate 59,661,580 downwards.
CATACTTAGCAGACCCCGGGTGTCTGCATCGCTCCCAAGTCCTCCTGTGATCTTCGGCGGGCGCACCCAGCAGGTATCATAAATAAAAAGAAACGTCCCGCACCACTGGGTATTACCTTGCGGTATCGCATGTTTGCAGGGAGTTTAGCTCCAATGTATGGTATCCACTGGCTGTGGGATGCTCATAAACATAGAAGGAATAATCCAAATAATTCAGGAAGGAAAAAGACCGCACTCGTCCACTGTGCCGAAAATCCTCTTTATTCAAACACGTTCAAGGTAAAAGGCAGGAGAGGAACTTCCTTCTTGGATTATTTGGATGCACCCAGCAGGTATGTTCCAAGCGGGCCTCCCTTGCTTATGGCCGACGTTGACATACATCAGCGTGCGCACACACACACCACATCCGGTGATACCGATTCCTTCTGGCCGGCAGAGAATCCTGGGATAGAGTGCAGTGGAGCGCGAGGACCTGTGGTGGAACGCATCAATGTGTTCCACCGCTTTGTCCTCCATGCGTTCGACCGCAGGTCCTTCCACTGCACTTCGTCCCAGGTTCCTCTGCTGGCCAGAAGCAGTCAGTATCGCTGGATGTGGTGGGTGTGTGCAATCTGATGTGTGGGGGTGTGGGTTCCACAGCAGATTCCACGTCAGGTTCAGTGTCTGGTGATTTTGATTGCAGGGTCTTCTGTCTTCTTTCTTTTCGGGATGTCTGCTTTCTATAATGAAGTGTCCTGCAGTATTCTTTAACTTTTTTAGCTGCATGGACACTTCATTATTGAACCACAGGTAGGGCTTATATTTAAGCCTTACACCAAAAATTCCTGCTAGGGCTTATTTTCAGGGTAGGGCTTATTTTTTGCAAACACTGTTTTTCTTAAATGACGTATAACCTTTACTTGCAACTCCTAAAACCAAGTGTTGGATATTTTTAAAATCTGTGCATGAAGTCACAATGTCTTGCTAGTATATTAGTATTTTTTTTATTATGTAATTTATTTAAACCTTTGGGGAAATAGATATAGTTATGTTGCATTTGTAATAACGAAAATCCCAGAGATACTGCCATCTAATGGTTAGCAGGGAAGGTGAGCTAAACAGATGTCAGATGTAGCCTAGTTGAGTTGAAAGGCCTCAAAACAGGCACGATTTCTAAAGCTGTGTTCACATTACTGTTGTGGTTTCAGGTATTTTCTGTAACAAGTATAGAGTCACCTGCAGTATTGTTCTTACTGTGCCAAGGAGCAAAACAGAAATCTAATGGATCTAATATAAGCCATCATTATTCAGCGGGATTTGTTCGGAAATAAATCTGTCATTGCTTCTTTAACAAGTTATTTCCAAAATAATAAGTTATCCACGTGGCTCACTGGGGTTCTGACCACTGGGACTCCCCGCAGTCCTGAGAGCTGGGCTCTGCAGGGCCCCATCTAGAATGGAGTTGCACAAGCTCAACCTGCTTTATTGGAAAAGCAGTGCTGCTTCCATTCAAGATGGAGCTGCTGAGCCCTGTTGTTGGGGGTTAGGCCAGTGTCACACTTGTGAGTACCTCGCGTGAGTCTCGCGGTGCATCACCCGGCACGGACTGACACTCTCCTCACAGGAGCGGGTCGGTTGCATGTATCTCTATGCAGCCAACCCGCTCCTGTGAGCAGAGTGTGAGTCCGTGACGGGTGATCACCGTGAAACTCGTGCGAGATACACGCAAGGCAATCGCAAGTGGGACACCGGCCTTACTGGGAGTACCAGCAATTAGTAAGTTATCCCCTAATTTACTATTTTGGGAATACCCCTTTTAAGAATGAAAGCCTTTCATTTATTTTTATATTCACAACACATTAGCTTTGTGGTTAGTTTTCCAAGAAGTTTGGAACAACCTCCCTGCCGAGTTCCTTCAAAAAAAAAAAAAAAAGTTTGTGCAAGTAACTAGAATCAGGCGACCACACCAAATATTGACTTGATTTACATTTCTCTTTTATTTATTGCTTAAAAATAGACAAATTAACACTTACTTATGAAAGCATTCTTTGCAGCATTTTTTTATACCTACCTTACACTTTTGTGCAGTACTGCATATCTACTATATCTTCTATATTTCAGTTTTTATGTTGGACATGTTCATGGCCCCCTATGTTTTAAGAACTGATCGTCTATTAGAAAATGAAAATGTAGAGATATGTCCTTAGATAGCTGTAGATTTTTCCCATCTGGTCTGATTCACAGACTGATCACTCTGGTGCCAGGCATAGTTCCTAAAATCTATTTGGATTCTTTTGGGAACTATCAGTCAGCACAAAACTTTAGTGATAGAAAGATGCGTCTTTATGGTTAGGATCCGGATTCTGTAAAAAAAACAAACTAAATAACTATAGTACTATATAAATTTATTAAAGTAGTTAAAGGAAACCTGTCAGGTCCAATATGTACCCAGAACTACAAGCAGTTCTGGGTGCATATTACTAATCCCTGCCTGTATACCCTAGCATAGATAAAGAGATCTTTAGAAAAATCGCTCATTAGCATACAGTAAAAGATCTTTAGAAAAAAGTATTTATAAAGATCTATTACCGTATGCTAATGAGCGAGGGGTCTAGTCCCCTGGGCGTTAGTTTCTTGGCCAGTTGACCCTCATTAGCATGTCTGTACGCCCCTGCGGGCATCCTAACATGCTAATGAATATACAGCGTCACAGGATGATCTCAATCACCTCTCCGCCGCCATCATGTCCAACAGGGAATTTCGTCTGTGTGCATGACCCCGAAGTTTCGGTTATGCGCACTATGAAGCTGGGTGTACGCGTCCTGGCTTCAAACTGAAGTAGTGCGCATGACCGAAAGTCCGGGGTCATGTGCACTGAGCTGAAATCCAGCATCGGTCGGCAATTGTAGCGGAGAGGTGAGTGACATCATCCTGTGACGCTGCAAGTTCATTAGCATGTTAGCACACCCACAGGGACATACTAACATGCTAATGAGGGGCGACTGGCCGGGGAACTAACGCCCAGGGGACTAGTCCCCTCGTTCATCAGCATACGGTAAAAGATCTTTAGAAATACTTTTTCTAAAGCTCTCTTTATCTATGCTAGTGTATACAGGGACAGTTAGGCAGGGAATAGCAATATGCACCCAGAACTGCTCGTGGTTCTGGGTACTTATTGGACCTGACAGGTTCCCTTTCATTTTACTTGTAACAGTGGTAATCGCATGCGACGCAGGCTTACTGTTGTCTTTTATTCATACTCTTCCTCATCTTGTTTTACAGGGTGATGGTGCATCGGGACATCAGTTGCTGGGGGAAAAAAAACATCTCTGCACAGAGGTAGCAGCACATCATGGTTTGTAGAAACAAGGAGATACAGACCATTCTGAGCTGCCTCTTCATGTCAGAGACAACCAACCTTCAAATCTCAGTACATGAAATAATTGACCACTCTTGTTCTTTGCGTATTGTGATTTGGGGCATAATACATGATCTTGCAGATGATTGTAATTGAAGAAAGGTCTTAAATGGGTTGTCCAGTAAAGAAAGATTTTGTAAAGTTGCTCAAAATAATGCATTTTCATCATGTGGATCTCCTGTAGTTACTGTTCCCGGCTTTGTTTTGCACTGATGACATCCCTTTGTATGGGTCAGTTACTCGCCACAGGTCTCCATGTCAGGGCGTCATTGCCCTAGGAGGAAATAAGAGACTGACTATCAGTGTTGGAATGGGATTGGCAGGGAATCAGTGAGTATGCCTTAGGACTGGGAACATTGCTTAAAAATAAAACCTAGATTTAATTTTATTTATATTCTTATCCACTGAAGGGTCAGAGGAAATTCTGCCAGATCGCATCCTGAGCTCCCAGCAATAGTCTCATCACAATTTGATGCCTGTAGTGGTCATGTATTAAAGAGGTTGTCCACTACTTTTACATCAATGGCTGATTGGTCAGGGTCCAACACCCTGCACCCCTCCGCCGATCAGCTGCTATCAGCACCGCTGGCAGCAGCAGCAAATGCTCCGTTCCGGCACTGCTCTGTCTCCTGATAGTGGCCGCGGCTGGGTACTGTACATCCACCTCCTATTCATTAGAATGGGAGGCAGATGTGCACTACCCGGCCGCAGCTACGATCAGAAGACTGAGCAGTGCCGGAACAGAGCATTTGCTGCTGCAGGCGCACTTTGATCTGCCCTTAGTAGGGCAGATCAAAGTATTGTACTGTGGCTGCGCATGACCTCAATGCCAGCGCATGTGCATGACGTAGTATGCGTCATGCACACAGGCTTAAGAAGGAGGAAAAAGATGGCCGAAAGAGGAGTGGTCATACCCGGTGAACGGAGACACCCATCTGACCATTCTGCACCTCAATGACCATTTAGGTGAGTATTATAAAGTGATTTTTATGTTCTACACAGCAGCCTGGGCTCCTATATACAGCATATTAGAATGCTGTATATAAGGGCTCACTGGTGGTAGCCGCAGCTTATAGGCCCCAAATCTGGTGACAGGTTCCCTTTAAATTAATAAAGCTGACCTATAAAAGAAGTCCCAAACTGTCTCCTAACGACCATAAGATAATAATATTTCTTGTATAAAGAACTAACAAATACAGCAAAACAGAGAACAATGACAAGGGTTATGTATCACCAGTAATGCATAAAAGAAGAAGGTGCAGCAGCAATAACAATGCGTTAGAACATAGCATTTCTACTCCCAAGAGAGAAGGGTTTGGGCTGCAGAAAAAAAATGCATGTGAAAGTAACCTTAATCAAGCCTGGTGAAGGTTTGCTAGTAAGCTGAAACATTGTGGGTTCTTTTTTTGTTTTGTTGGCTGTGTTATGCAGGGAAATGCACAAAAGAATTTATACCAAATACATTAAAAAATAAATAAATCTGCAAGAAATGGCAGACAAAACCCACAGACACGATAGCACTGCATGGACCCCATGGAATGGAATAGTATTGAGTCCGTCACTTTAACAGAAAGCATTGCTGCATTTACATGTAGTAAGGGCTTATGCAGACTACTGTGTTTTTGGTCCGAGTGCTATAAAAAAAAAAAAAAAAAATTGGATCGTACTCAGATCAGTTATCCAATGAGGCAGTGCATGTGAGACCTCTTCCTTGGACCATGTGGTCTGCGCAAACCCCCCCTCCCAAAAAAAAATGCAGGCATTATTTTCTTCCAAGAATCAGATTACACTCCACCGTTAAAGTCAATGGGTCCATGAAAAAAAATTGGACAACACCCGACTCACATAGTAGATGGAAAATATTATTTTTTTTCTTTTATAAATTAAGATTCCATCTGATCAGTTGGATTAGCATAATCGGACCATTTTTCTCTGATGGAGAAAATATGGTTGTGTGAACCCAGACTTATAATGATGGAACTTGCAAGTCTCGGCAGATAATCAAAAGTGTGAACTGGTCAGACTGGGGTCAAGGGGTAAAAGATGGACGAGAGGTCAGGTGTAAGCTTTACTGCAATATGTCAAGGGCATAGAGTGGAGGTTAAAGGCCAGAAAGCAGCACATGTGAGGGGGTTAACTTATTGTTCTGTGCAGGGAAGAACATAAACTGGATGCAGAAAGGGAAGGAAGGGCTATCCCTTGTAACAAAATGCAAGAAAAAAAAATAATTCTCTGCTTATCTTTTTCAAAGTTTACTTTTTAGACCGTTCATGTAGCATTAGGAATAATTTCCCAAACAGCTAATGGGTACTGCATACTGGTTCCAGAGCAAGACAAAAGAGATTCAGTACTTGTCTTCTAGATTAAAAAAAAAAAAAATAAAAAACAATTCTCTTACATTGTAATAATATATATATATATAATATATAAACGAGTGCTGGATCTTTGTTTTGCCTGTTCTGGAACCAGTTAACCCTTTTCACACATAGAAAGGGGAGGAGACACAATGACATGACTACATCTTATTACTCGGGGTAATGGACAGGATAAGAGGAGTGAATGACGCTGGGCAGGAATACTTTGCTCAAGTTCTGTATTGCTCTATTTTACCTTGTGGCAGCCTGAACTGAAAGACGTTGCTACAATATAGTTGCATTCCCTACACTCGGGTGTCCTCCAGATGTTGGGCGTTAAAGTGACACCCCCATCCTGGGACTGAAAAGTGACTGACTGTATAGCCATCTTACCTGGTGCCCTCTGACTACACATATACTGTGTAATGTATAGTCGCTTTCCATTCCCAAAGGGAATGTTTGCTTTCAGAGCGTGTTCTTTCGAGGCTGTAGGGTTAGCCTGCACACGATTTCTATATTGTGTATCATGGTTATATTGTATCCAGTTTAGTTCTAAGATCCAAATTAGGAGCTTGCTGCCCCCTGACTTAGTGCAGCGTTACTCATGTCCTTGGCCACAGATACCCTGATCTGAACTCAGTATCTTCATATACGCCTATGACGTTGTCGAGTTAGAGCCAGGAGACCTGCAGCTGCCCATGTATTGCAAATATATGAATTAGGCTAAAGACTGAGCTGCTCGATCTATTCATGGAGTTAAAGAGAATCTGTTGCCAGAGTTTTTTCCACCTAATCTGAGAGCAGCATAACATAGGGGCAGAGACCCTGATTCAAGTGGTTTTTCACTTACTGGGCTACTTAGTGTAGTTTTAATAAAATCAGTGATTAATCAGCAGTAGATTATCATTACAGGACTACTTGCCCTGCTGCCAGGTAGTCCAGCATGTTCATGAGCTCTGTATAACTGCTAGATCTGCAGCAGAGAAAACCTTGATTTTATCAAAATGACAGCAAACCGCTCAGTAAGTGACACATCACTGGAATCAGGGTCTCTACATTATGCTGCTCTCAAATGGGGGGAGGAAAAACCTGGTGACAGATTCCCTAGAAGTTACACTCTGCTGCTTCGTGTAATATCCACTCCACCGATGGTAAGAGACTGCTGTTACAGGACAGCTGATGCATCAATCGTGGAGTATTCAAAATGCTAAATTTAATTCTGCACCCAATTTCTATTTTGGTTGCTATCTTTAAAGCAGCTCAAAATGCTGTAGAGAAGGGAAAGAGATTCTTTGCTGGACAAACAATATGATAATAGTTCAATATCTTCAAGTTAATATGTCGAGACCACTCTTCATTAAAAGTAACTATTTCATACATTTATTGATCAGCCTTAGAGAACCTGTCAGAAGTCAATCTCTAACTAAAAGGTACAAGTAGTGCTTATAACATTCATACCTTTCTAGTATTTTGTTGGGACATTGAGTAATTTTTTTATGAAGTTTAATTCTTGTGTGCCTTGGGTTGGGCACTGCACGCACCAGCTCTGCTGTACTCTGCTTCCCACTGGTCATTGCCTGACACTGCGGTCCTCCTTTAGTGACCTCTCTTCCCTGCGAGGCTCCATCATTGCAATGACTGCACCTGCACAGTGACCTAATGATGTTGTGGGAGCCCAAAACATCATCAGGGGCACACTCCCCCGTCTGATGATTGTGCCTACAGAGGGAATACAGGTCACTGAAGGATGCGTAACCTGTCAGTCAATGACTTGTGACGTCGCTGTGACGCCGAACGTCCCTCCCACTCCAGGAAGTGGACGTTCGCCGCCCACAGCGTGGTCGCACGAGAGGTAAGTACGTGTGACGGGGGTTACCGACTTTGTGCGACACGGGCAGCGATTTGCCCGTGACGCAAAAAGGACGGGGGCAGGTACGATCGATTGTGAAATTGCACAATCGGTCGTACCGTGTAAAGCAACCTTAAGGCTAGGGCCCAACTTTGCGTTTTTAACCTGCGTTTCTGCAGCGTTTTGAGCAGCAGCGTTTTATGGCCAAATGGCTTGCGTATTGTTTTTCCATGTTATCCTATGGAAATTGTGAAATTTCTGCCCCCACTTTGCGTTTTAATACGCTGCGTTTAATTTGGATATTTTGTGGCAAAAACCATGCGTTCAAAGAAGCAGCATGTCAATTGTTTTTACCATTTTGGGTGCGTTTTACTAACATTGAAGTCTATGAGAAATGGCAAAAACCAAGATTCCAGCAAATTCCTGCGTTTTACCTGCTTTTCCAGTGCAGAAAACATGCGTTTTGGACTTCAAAAACGCATGCTTTTTGGACATCAAAATAATTATTTAATATGTCCCTTTACACACACATAGTCCGATAATTAAAAATAAGAATTTTATTAAATTATTGCTATTTTTCCATTAAATATCATATTACCGCTATAATTTTATTAAATTAATCTATTTTCATTATTTTTCCAAAAAATATAGATTTTTCTTTTTCCAATTTTTTCATTGAGTTTGACTATTTAAACTTTATTTAGCAGTGTCATGATGTTCAAAACACATCTATCAAAACGCAGGTGGAAAAGCAGGTAAAAAGCGCTGAAAACGCATCTAAAACGCGGTAACTACGCATGCGTTTTCAGTGCTAAATTTCTGAAAAAGGAAACTTTGGTCAAATCGATTAAGCCAAAAAGGTGCGTTTAGAAATGCAAGCAGATAAACGCAAAGTGGGGCCCTAGCCTAAGTTATGAATTTTTGTAATGTACCTTCATTTACCTTATTTTGCTTCCTTCTTTTACACTTTGCTGCAGTGCTGTTTCAGCGTCCAGTTTATATTCTTATATAATCAGTGTGAGAGATTCCCTGTGTGTGCTTCTCTGTGGTACTGAGAGGGGAAGAGAGACTAATACAGTTTGCAGATCTTGCTGAGCAGCAGTTAAAAGGAGCTTCTAAAAGAATGAACTGGGCATTCAAACAGATCATCTGCAGCATAGTGTTTGGGAGAGGAGACTTTGCAGAGGCTGATCTATATAAAAGAATAACGAAAATTGCTGTTTAAGATTATTCACACATTTTTCTTATAGTGGCATTTTTTTTTTTGCAATATCTTGATGCAGGACATGCAGTGATTCTAGTTGTCGTGCATTAATCACCCATATAAACATTTTAAGATTTTCTGTAATTAAAATTTCAATGCCTTAATCTGCCTCCTTGCTACTGCATTTATTTTTTTTTAAAGGAAAAAAAACAAAAAGCCACTTCTGGTTGTATTAACATTGACTCAGGTTGTCATGTGTGGACTAATGACTTTCAGATCCGTACTGCCCATAGTGTAAACAGCATGATAGGCCATATAATGTGACCACAATAATGAGTCAGTGAATAACAGAAAACAAAGATATTTTTGTAGATGACTATCCCCCACCAATGAAGGCAGGATTGTCAGGTCAGCTAAAGCCGTTGTTTCCGTTGTTGGTATGTGTGACCTTCTCTGGGTAACTTGTATGTAGCGATGCTGTAGCAGCACGTAAATACTGGAGTGTGATCACTGCGGCTCTCCAGTGTTACACTGCTGCTTTAGTAATGCTACACCTCCCTCCATATAAGAAAGCTGTATACAATTATGCAGGATAACAGAAGCTCCTGGATCCTCCAAACACCAGACATTACTATTTCTCCTACTGTTAGGACATATGGCAGAATGTTCTTTGGGCCTCTTTAAGCTCTAGATCTTCGGTCCATCCAAAGTCTTCACAGATAAACCTGTGCTCATGTATGTGTATATAAGTGTGCGCTCACACGAACGTATTACTCGCACTATTATCGGATTGCATCACCCAGCACGGCCGCATACTCTTTTGACAGGAGTGGGTCGGCTGCATGTATTTCTATGCAGCTGAGACGCTCCAGGAGAGTGTGCGGCCGTGCCGAGTGATGCGATCCGATAACCGTGCGAGTCATACGTTCGTGTGAGCGCACCCTAAAGGAAAGACACTGAAAAGGGAGTCTCTTAGCACAGAATGACTGTTCAAACTTAAGTACAGGCGCTGGGTGCACCCTTGGTGTGGCTAAAAACAAGTGCAGCTTTTACGTACTTGTTTTCTGTCTCCTCACAGACTCTATTAAGCCAAAACTGTTAAAGATATGAGATGAAAATAGAGGGAAAACAATCACTTGGGAAGATGCACTTAACTGTTTGGCCCCGCCATGATGCACCGAGTGCCTGTGCTTGGTTTGAACAGTCATTCTGTGCTGACAAAATCCCTTTAATGAAATTAGGGTTATATCATGTGTTCTTGCTATAACAAACCATCATTTACTGTTGCTCAAATAACACTTCATTTGTGAGTGCCTGGAATTGTTAGGGGGACGATGTGCGGTTAAAGCATCAAAAAGTGTCAGTGTATTGACTGTTCAGACCAAGCACAGGTGCTCGGTGCACCCTTGCCATGGCCAAAATGTTCAGTTTACTTTCCAACCGACTTGTTTTCCCTTATGTCCAAACCAGGTAGATGCACTCAGTGCACCCTTAGTGTACCAGTTCAGTGCACCTTCCCATCTACCTGTTATTCCAGCTATCGCCACACACCTCTGGTTCTTGTGAAAGCAGACCTGTCAAAAGAAGGGGCGCAGATGACTGCAAAGGGTACATAGTATCCTCTTTTTAATCTATTAAAAGGAACTTGTCAGCAGTAATTTTGCACTAAACCTAAAAGATTCCCCTTCTGCAGCTCCTAGGCTGCATTCTAGCAAGGTTCCCATTGTTATTGTGCCCCCTTTTAGACCAAAATAAATACTTTATAAAGTGGTACCTTTTCCTATGCAAATCTTGTTAATCGTACACGGGGCGGGCTGTCTGGTGTCCGTTATTCTGCCTCCTGCTGCTTTATGCCGTCCCCCATCGCTCAATTTCATACTTCAGGATGTTGCCCAGTGCGCCCGAGGTCTCGCGCATGCGCCGTGCCACTCTAGCGGGACTGTGCAACTGCTGGTGACGTGTTGCGCAGGCGTGAGATTATGGGCGGTGCTGTGATTTTCATCAGCGAGTACCCGCCCATAATCTCGTGCCCGCGCTTTCCCCTCTGCCTCCACCGTTCTGCGCAAGCGCTGGCCAGATGAACCCACGTCACCTCTTTCCCATCTTGGTAAGAGGTGACATGGGTTTATCTGGCCAGAGCTTGTGCAGAACGGTAGAGGCAGAGGGGAAAGCGCGGGCACAAGATTATGGGTGGGTACTTGCTGATGAAAATCACAGTTCCGCCCATAATCTCACGCCTGTGCAACACATCACCAGCGGTCACACTGCACAGTGCACGGTCCCGCTAGAGTGGCACGGCGCATGCGCGAGACCTCAGGCGCACTGAGCGGCGTCCTGAAGTCTGAAATTGAACGATGGGGGACGGCGTAAAGCAGCAGGAGGCAGAATAACGGACACCAGACAGCCCGCCCCGTGTACGATTAACAAGATTTGCATAGGAAAAGGTACCACTTTATAAAGTATTTATTTTGGTCTAAAAAGGGGCAAAATAACAATAGAAACCTTGCTAGAATGCACCCACGAGCTGCAGAAGGGGAAACTTTTAGGTTTATTGCAAAATTTCTGCTGACAAGCTCCCTTTAAGGGAACGCAATTGAAAATTTGAGACTGTCATGCATTAACCATTTCCAGGCAATTTTTGCTGCATAATTTAGATCCTTTTTTTTCTTTACTTGCTTTGGAAAAAAATTGTATTTGGCATTAAACATCTATTTTGTAATATGTTATGTTAATGTATATGTGTATTATGTTGTGTATGTTAAATAAAATGTTGAACAATTTTAATCCCCTCACTTTAATTTTGATACTTGAGAGATGCTATACTGGAGTATCTCAAGAAAAATAACCTTATGACAGAGTATCAACATGGGTTTATGAGGGATCGATCCTGTCAAACTAATTTGATCAGCTTCTATGAAGAGGTAAGTTCAAGCCTGGACCAGGGAAATGCAGTGGATGTTGTGTATATGGACTTTTCAAAAGCTTTTGATACGGTGCCACACAAAAGGTTGGTACATAAAATGAGAATAATGGGGATAGGGGAAAATATGTGTAACTGGGTTAAAAACTGGCTCAGTGATAGGAAACAAAGGGTGGTTATTAATGGTACGTACTCGGACTGGGTCTCAGTTCATAGTGGGGTACCACAGGGGTCAGTATTGGGCCCGCTTCTTTTCAACATATTTATAAATGACCTTGTTGGGGGCATGCGGAGTAGAATTTCAATATTTGCAGATGATGCTAAACTCTGCAGGGTAATCAATACAGAGGAGGATAATTTTATATTACAGGGAGATTTATGTAAATTGGAGGATTGGGCTGAGAAGTGGCAATTGAAGTTTAATGTAGATAAATGTAAGGTCATGCACTTGGGTAGAGGAAATAACATTTATGATTATGTACTTAATTGTAGAACACTGGGTAAAACAGACACAGAAAAAGACTTGGGTGTATGGGTGGATGGTAAACTTCACTTTAGTGGACAGTGTCAGGCAGCTGCTGCCAGGGCTAATAAAATAATGGGATGTATTAAGAGAGGTATAAGTGTTCATGAAAAAAATATAGTTCTACCTCTGTACAAGTCACTAGTGCGACCGCACTTAGAATACTGTGTACAATTCTGGTCACCGATATATAAGAAGGACATAGCTGAACTGGAGAGGGTGCAGAGAAGAGCCACCAAGATTATTAGAGGAATGGGTGGGCTGCAATACCAAGACAGGTTATTAAACTTGGGGTTATTTAGTTTGGAAAAACGAAGGCTTAGGGGGGGATCTAATCACAATGTATAAATATATGAGGGGACAGTACAGAGACCTTTCCAAAGATCTTTTTACACCTAGGCCTGCGACTGGAACACGGGGGCATCCGCTACGTCTTGAGGAAAGAAGGTTTAATCATAATCACAGACGAGGATTCTTTACTGTACGAGCAGTGAGACTATGGAACTCTCTGCCGCATGATGTTGTAATGAGTGATTCACTACTAACATTTAAGCAGAGCCTGGACGCCTTTCTTGAAAAATTTAATATTACCAGTTATGTATATTAGATTTTATGACAGGGTATTGATCCAGGGAACTAGTCTGGGACTAGGGAAATCGCCTGAAGAAGGAGCCTTTGTGCTGTGAAAGCTTGCTAATATAATTTTTCTGGTTAGCCTATAAAGGTATCACTCCTAAACTACTTTTGTCATTCTTGGGACATAGTATTTCAATTTATAAAAGTTTAAAATAAACAAATTTTGTTCAACTTCACAATTGTGTCCCACTTGTTGATTCTTCACCATTAATTTACATTTTTTTTATCTTTATTTTTGAAGCCTGAAATGTGGGAAAAGGTTGAATACTTTCGCAAGGCACGGTATATGTAATGGTTATTGAAGCAAGCGGTATAATCTGAGGAAGTACAGTAGTAGAACCTGTTGTGTTAATAAGTGCCACAAAGCCATGTCCACAACACATTTGTTATAATAAAGTGGACAACCCTTTTAAGTGGTTGTCCACTACTTAAACAATCCCTTCTCATTCCCATTTTTGCCCCTGTTAAAATTATGTACTCCCCTCCAGTGCCATTCCAGCGGTGTCTGCATTCACTCTCCCGGGGCTCATCACATGAGGTTATTGGTCACATGCGCCGGCTTTACTCTCCTTCACATGGATGGAGCATCAAGAGAAAGTCAGAGCTGCGGCTGCTCTATTGCTTCCTATTGATGTTTGATATATTTGAAAGCAAGGAGAGGGAAGCCAGCGCTGATGTGTTCAGGTGTCGCAATCTCACATCAAATGCCCCCTGGGAGAGCGAGTGATTACACTGCTGGAACAGCACGGGAAGAGAGTACAAGCTTGGGGAATGAAAACAGGTTGTTCACTTCATGATATCAAATATTTTGGTGACATGGCTTTGTGGCACTTACTAATATACAAGTATTACAGATTAAAGAAATCCTTGAAAGGACTATTGCTGTCTGGTGATGATGCACCTTCCTACTTAGCAAGTTAAGTTTTCGGCCAAGCAGTTTAGATGGGGTAGGGAATCAACTAAATATGACCCCCGTTCAAGGTGAACAAAGTGTCAAAGTATCTTCAGAAAAAAAAAAAAGTGTCGTAAAGTGGAGGCCATGATTTGGGAGGATCATCATATTAAAATCAGTCCTACATATTATGAATTAGGCATTTCAGCTGGGGCCGATTACAGTATTATTGAGGATCATTGGATGAGGTCAAAGGTCAGTTCCCAGTGGGTACCACAAATATTGATGCAGAGAAAAAAACAGGTCGCTGGCAATTTAGCCATAAAAATTTAGAAATGCTTTGGGAAAATCCTGGAAACCTCTATCCTTGAATTATTACAGGTGATGAAACATGGGCCCATTCTTTGAAGTGAATCTATCACATTGTATTTGCAGTCCTAGTAGTACCAGCATTATATGCAACAGGAGGAGCAGAAAAATGTGATTTGTGTACTCAGAGACCAAGCTGGGATGTACAGTATAGACAGTATCTCCTGCACACAAGCTAGTGGACAGCAGGGTGTAAAGCCTGAACCTCGGGCTAACGGATAAAGGTTCTGTGCAGAGAACTAGGTTTACATAGCACAGGTACTGTCTTTGGGAGGTTTTGTAGAGGTTTCAGAGAACCCCCCCCCCACTAAAGTTCACTTAAAGGGGTTGTCCATTCATATGCTTCTGATGACCTTTCTTTAGGATAGTTCAATAAGCAAACGGCTCCGGTCGAGTATTCCAGATACGCTCCCTTCATCTGGCCGCTGTCGGAGCTTAATAACAGCTGCTCATGGATAGCTCAGCAATAGTAGATGGCTGGAAAACTTCTTTAAGGCTAAGAACGCACTTTGCGTTCTCCTACTTTGCAGTTCTAAACGCACATTTTGGGCTTAATTGATTTGACCAAAGTTGCCTTTTTCAGAAATTTAGCGCTGAAAACGCATGCATATTTACCGCCTTTTAGATGCGTTTTCAGCGCTTTTTCACCTGTGTTTTGACAGATGCATTTTGAACATCAAGACACTGCTAAAAAAGTTTAATCTGTGAAACACAAGGAAAAAAGAGGGAAAAAAAAGGAACATATAGATTTTTAGAAATAATAAAGAAAATAGAAATATTGTCTAAAATTATAGCGGCAATATACTATTTATTACAAAAATAGCAATACATTTTTTTTTAATTTAATTGTCGGTCTGTGTGTGTGTGTGTGTAAAGGGACATTTGAAATCATTATTTTAATGTGCAAAAAGCATGCGTTTTGGTAGTCCAAAATGCATGTTTTCTGAACATAAAAAGCAGGTAAAACGCAGGAATTTAAAGGAATCTTGGTTTTTGCCATTTCTCATTGACTTCAATGTTAGTAAAACGCACCCAAAATGGCAAAAACAACTGACATGCTGCTTCTTTGAACGCATGGTTTTTGCCACAAAATATGCAAATTAAACGCAGCGTTTAAAAACGCAAAGTGCAGTCTGAAAATCACCATTTTCCATAGACTTTGCTGTGAAATCAAAACGCATGCATTTTGGCATGAAAAAGGTGCTTCTCAAAACGGACCTAAAAAGCACCTAAAACGCAAACTGGGGTCTTAGCCTAAGGGTATGTGCCCAGGATCAAGACTCCCCGTGTTCTGGACGCAGCAGGTCCTGACCTGTGGGGCCGCGCGTCTCCTCCGCTGGTGACTGCAGCTACTTGTACCCATGATCAAGTTTTGGGGTGCTGCGGTCTCTCGCTTGTGTTCTCCCTACGGAGGATGTATGCGAAACCACAGCAAACAATTGACATGCTGCGGTCTTTAAAGTCGCACTGCAGGTCAGTGTTTGCTGCGGAAAAAACAAGCACAGTGGGTACGGGATTTCTAGAAATCACATCCTCTGTGCTTGTACTGTACAATGCAGCATTTTGGAAGCAGCTGAAGCATGCTACGTCCAAACCGCTGCAAACACTGATCGTGGGCACGCAGCCTAAGAGTTCCAACTGGCCAGTCTAATAGGTACGCGTCTTTTATTTTAATTTCTTCATGTTCCAAATCAATGAAAAAAAATAAAAGATTTACACAATCTGGTTTTGCAGGTTTTATTTGTCATGGACAGCAGGATTACATAAAATGAATTAAACATCTACTTTGTGATCAGACTGAAAATTCTTCAAAATCATTTAAAAAAAAATTAATTCAGTCTGTATGAGGATAACATTTCCTACAAGCAGCTTATTCACAACCTTGCTCATGACAAAAGATAAATACTTTCTTTAAATATATGTAAAAATAAAGAGAAAGCACGTGGCTTTTACAACAGTCTGAGAAGACATTTTTTGCACTAAGTTGGAGGACCATTTTGACAACGCATTTGAGTCGTTTTCAAAATACACAAATCTAAGATCTTTCTGGATTTGCTGTTTTTCTAATAAGCAGAAAATTACAACTAAAATTATTTATATATATATATAAAAAAATAAATTACATTTAAAAAAAAAAAAAAAAAAGTCTACTTAAGGTCTAGCATCATAAATCCTATACTTGAACACAGTATACAGGTATAAGTCATCAGTCCTTTACTCCTGTATCACTACTTACTGAAGGTATTCTAATTAGACAGGTCTTAAAGGGAATCTGTCACCAGGTTTTTGCTCCCCCTCTGAGAGCAGCATAATGTAGAGACAGAGACCCTGATTCCAGCGATGTGTCACTTATTGAGCTGTTTGCTGTCATTTTGATAAAATCATTGTAATATCTGCTACAGATCTAGCAGTTATGCAGAGCTCATGAATGTGCTGGACTACCTGCAGCACTCCAAGTAGTCCTCTAATGATAATCTAGTGTTGATTAATCAGTAATTTTAATCAAAACTACACTAAGCAGCCCAGAAAGTGACACATTGCTGTAATCAAGATCTCTGTCCCTACATTATGCTGCTTTCAGATTAGGTGTTAAAAACCTGGTGACAGATTCCCTATAAGAGTAGGGTTACATTTCTATAGAACGTACTTACTGCCATACTGGCAGTGGTATTTACTGCTGCAGATATTATAGTGAAAATGGTCCGGAGGAGCCGCAAATTTCACCCCTTGCATTACAAGGGGTGAAATTTGGACCTACATTTGCAGCATAAATTGCCATGCTACAAATCTTAAAAGGAACCTGTCAGGTCCAATATGCACCCAGCACCATGAGCAGTTCTGGGTGTATATTGCTAATCCCTGCCTAACTGTCCCTGTATACACTAGCATAGATAAAGAGATCTTTCGAAAAAGTATTTATAAAGATCCTTTATGATGTGCTAATGAGCGAGAGTCCTAGTCCCCTGAGTGTTAGTTCCCCGGTCAGTCGCCCCCATTAGCATGTTAGCACGCCCACAGGGGTGTATTAACATGCTAAATACGCAACGTCACAGGATGATCTCACTCACCTCTCTGCTGCCATTGCTGGATTTTGGCTCAGTGCACATGACCCCGGAGTTTGGGTCACTACTTCAGTTTGAAGCCAGGACGCGTACACCCGGCTTCATAGTGTATATGACAGAACCTCCGGCGTCATGCGCACTGAGCCGAAATCCCCCATCGGACGCGATGGCAGCGGAGAGGGGAGATATCATCCTGTGATGCTGCGTATTCATTAGCATGATAGCACGCCTACATGGGTTTACTAACATGCTAATGAGGGGCGACTGACCAGGGAACAAACGCCCTGGCTCATTAGCATACGATAAAAGATCTTTAGAAATACTTTTTCTATAGATCTCTATCTAGGCTAGTGTATACAGGGACGGTTAGGCAGGGATTAGCAATATGCACCCAGAACTGCTCATGGTTCTCGGTGCATATTGGACCTGACAGATTCCCTTTAAACCCACAGCTCTTGGCAATTTTACGCTGCAGATGTCATTTGCTGCATATTTACTGAGATTTTTTTAATTACACATTGTAACATGCAGCAGATTTTCTGCACTCAGACGCAGTGGAAAATCTGTGTTTTCCCAGCATCATTGGATCTTGCCTAAGGGTACATCCACACGAGAGACTTTATGCGAGTGAGAAATCCAGTGTATTACAATATCGGTATTGAGAATGACATGTTGATAGGAAAAATAGATAGTGTGGATTCTAAACCTGCAGGATTTCATTATATGCTGCATTTGCAATGCAAAGTAAATGGCATTTTCACAAGAATATCAGCACAGTTTAGTGCACAACTGTACACTGAGGAAAATCTCCAGCATATATTATATATATATATATGGCCTGTGTGGATGGACACTTAACCAAAACAAAAAAAAACCAACCTTGTAACATTGAGAACAAATGGCTATGCCTGTCCGGCCACTTCTCCAGAGACCTGAGTGGGGGCATTCCTCTAATACCAAACATTTTGGAAGTTCTTGGGGCTTTCAGTAGCCAGACCTGCCCGCTTGTACTATTCACAAATCTAATTGACACATTTTATCCAAATACGCAATTGTTTTCATAGGGTAACCCACATAACACAGACTCATACCATATACAGAAGGAAAAAGAAAAAAAAAAACCAGGGACAAGTTTAGCTTTCTCAGTCAGAAAACTTGCATATTGTTTGTTCATATGTAATTTGGAAATGGCGTTAAGAGTAATTTCTTACAAATTAATAAAAAAAAAAAAAAAATGTAAAAACCCATTGTTATATACCATATTAAAAGGGGTTGTCCAATAAACATTTATTACCAATCTATAGGATAGGTGATAAATGCACGATTGCTGGAAGGTCTGCCACAGAGATGACCTTATATCCCAAGAATGGGGGATCTAAAGTGATCAGTGGAAATGGAACGAGCGTGTTCGAAAACCTCTCTATAGGCAATAAGTGAAGCAGAGGTCACAGAAGATTAGTAACGTAGGCGACTTGGGGTTCTTCTGATTGTTGGGGGGTCTCAGATGGTTTTTATCTTCTATGATGTGTTTAGTTTTATAAACTTGTCCATTTTGTTAAGGATCAAAAAAAAAAAAAAAAAGTGTCATTTATGTTATTAGCGAGTTTGCTACATGGAAGGAAAGTACCTATGAGTATGGACATTACCCACAAAAAAAAATCTATATACACAGTTTTCTTGCAGACCTGTACGATTATGTTCTTGGCCCCGACCATCTGATGGTGTATTTCCGATGACTCCATGAAAAGTAATTAAAGACTAGGTGACACTGCATCTCCATGTGCACAGAATGATAATCCTTTTGTGCCCATAGACTGTCACTGTTCTCGGCTGCATGTGCTGCCGAGAATGATGACTTGTAAACAAGCTTAAAGATTACTTCACATGGCAAGCTAGGTTTTGCTCATCCTTTGAATGACTGGCACTATGTTTAGACAGGGCGATAATCATGAAACAAGAGTTCCTAGGAACACTTCTTTACGATAATCAAGCAGTGTAAATGAGACTTTAATTTTAGGATGTTTTGACATCTGTACAGAAAAAAAAAAAAGGGGGGGGGTGGGGGTGACATTTGCTATAGTGAATTCCATTGCTGAAATTTACCGGCCTGATTATAAGATATGGACAGATATACCCCTTTTGCACTATTCCTTACAACCTCCTGAGTGAAACTGTGTTACGTATCAATGAAAGAAATGCAAATCCTAAATATTCTGAAGATTATGAACACCCCACTCTATAGCATGGAGACCCATCCATGAGCAGTATATATTGAAGGTGAAAGAACAGACAAGATATACTTGTTTTCATGCAGTGAGGCGTCTAATATGTGATGTGGATGATGTTGAGGAGCATGAGGTCAGGAAATCCATCCCAGCCTGAGGAGCTGACAACTGATTGACGCTTCAAGTATCTTCTATGCCTTGTATTTCTCTTTTCCATCCTCACTAATCACACAGATGTGCTGAAATAGAAAGAAAGAAGGGAATTTTGTTACTTACCGTAAATTCCTTTTCTTCTAGCTCTTATTGGGAGACCCAGACGATTGGGGTGTATAGCTACTGCCTCCGGAGGCCACACAAAGCATTACACTAAAAAGTGTAAGGCCCCTCCCCTTCTGGCTATACACCCCCCGTGGGATCACGGGCTGCTCAGTTTTAGTGCTAAAGCAAGAAGGAGGAAAGCCAATAACTGGTTTAAACAAATTCACTCCGAGTAACATCGGAGAACTGAAAACCGTTCAACATGAACAACATGTGTACCCGCAAACAAACCAAAAATCCCGAAGGACAACAGGGCGGGTGCTGGGTCTCCCAATAAGAGCTAGAAGAAGAAGGGAATTTTGTTACTTACCGTAAATTCCTTTTCTTCTAGCTCCTATTGGGAGACCCAGACGATTGGTGTATAGCTACTGCCTCCGGAGGCCACACAAAGCATTACACTAAAAAGTGTAAGGCCCCTCCCCTTCTGGCTATACACCCCCAGTGGGATCACTGGCTCACCAGTTTTAGTGCAAAAGCAAGAAGGAGGAAAGCCAATAACTTGGTTAAACAAATTCACTCCGAGTAACATCGGAGAACTGAAAAACCGTTCAACATGAACAACATGTGTACCCGAAAAAACCCAAAAATCCCGAAGGACAACAGGGCGGGTGCTGGGTCTCCCAATAGGAGCTAGAAGAAAAGGAATTTACGGTAAGTAACAAAATTCCCTTCTTCTTTGGCGCTCCATTGGGAGACCCAGACGATTGGGACGTCCAAAAGCTGTCCCTGGGTGGGTAAAGAAATACCTCATGTTAGAGCTGCGAAGACAGCCCTCCCCTACGGGGAGGCAACTGCCGCCTGCAGGACTCTTCTACCTAGGCTGGCGTCCGCCGAAGCATAGGTATGCACCTGATAATGTTTGGTGAAAGTGTGCAGACTCGACCAGGTAGCTGCCTGGCACACCTGTTGAGCCGTAGCCTGGTGTCGCAATGCCCAGGACGCACCCACGGCTCTGGTAGAATGGGCCTTCAGCCCTGATGGAACCGGAAGCCCAGCAGAACGGTAGGCTTCAAGAATTGGTTCTTTGATCCATCGAGCCAGGGTGGCCTTAGAAGCCTGCGACCCTTTACGCTGACCAGCGACAAGGACAAAGAGTGCATCCGAACGGCGCAGGGGCGCCGTGCGGGAAATGTAGATTCTGAGTGCTCTCACCAGATCTAACAAATGTAAATCCTTCTCATACCGATGAACTGCATGAGGACAAAACGAAGGCAAAGAGATATCCTGATTAAGATGAAAAGAGGATACCACCTTCGGGAGAAACTCCTGAATGGGGCGCAGCACTACCTTGTCCTGGTGGAAGACCAGGAAGGAGCCTTGAAGACAGCGCTGCTAGCTCAGACACTCTCCGAAGAGATGTGATCGCTACCAGAAAAGCCACTTTCTGTGATAGTCTAGAAAGTGAAACCTCCCTCAGAGGCTCGAAGGGCGGCTTCTGGAGGGCAACTAGTACCCTGTTCAGATCCCATGGATCTAACGGCCGCTTGTACGGGGGTACAATATGACAAACCCCCTGCAGGAACGTGCGCACCTTAGGAAGTCGTGCTAGACGCTTCTGAAAAAAGACGGATAGCGCCGAGACTTGCCCTTTAAGGGAGCCGAGCGACAAACCTTTTTCTAACCCAGATTGCAGGAAAGAAAGAAAGGTAGGCAATGCAAATGGCCAGGGAGACACTCCCTGAGCAGAGCACCAGGATAAGAATATCCTCCACGTTCTGTGGTAGATCTTAGCGGACGTGGGCTTCCTAGCCTGTCTCATGGTGACAACGACCCCTTGGGATAATCCTGAAGACCCTAGGATCCAGGACTCAATGGCCACACAGTCAGGTTCAGGGCCGCAGAATTCCGATGGAAAAACGGCCCTTGGGACAGTAAGTCTGGTCGGTCTGGTAGTGCCCACGGTTGGCCGACCGTGAGATGCCACAGATCCGGATACCACGCCCTCCTTGGCCAGTCTGGGGCGACGAGTATGACGCGGCTGCAGTCGGATCTGATCTTGCGTAGCACTCTGGGCAAGAGTGCCAGAGGTGGAAACACATAAGGGAGCCGGAACTGCGACCAATCTTGCACTAAGGCGTCTGCCGCCAGAGCTCTGTGATCGCGGGACCGTGCTATGAAGGTTGGGACCTTGTTGTTGTGCCTGGACGCCATTAGGTCGACGTCCGGCCTTCCCCAGCGGCTACAGATTTCCTGAAACACGTCCGGGTGAAGGGACCATTCCCCTGCGTCCATGCCCTGGCGGCTGAGGAAGTCTGCTTCCCAGTTTTCTACGCCGGGGATGTGAACTGCGGATATGGTGGAGGCCGTGGCTTCCGCCCACATCATAATCCGCCGGACTTCCTGGAAGGCTTGCCGACCTTGGTGATTGATGTATGCCACCGCTGTGGAGTTGTCCGATTGAATTCGGATCTGCTTCCCTTCCAGCCACTGTTGGAAGGCTAGTAGGGCAAGATACACTGCTCTGATTTCCAGAACATTGATCTGAAGGGTGGACTCCTGCTGAGTCCACGTACCCTGAGCCCTGTGGTGGAGAAACACTGCTCCCCACCCTGACAGACTCGCGTCTGTCGTGACTACCGCCCAAGACGGTGGTAGGAAGGATCTTCCCTGTGATAATGAGGTGGGAAGAGGCCACCATTGCAGAGAGACCTTGGCCGTCTGTGAAAGGGATACTTTCCTGTTCAGGGATGTTGACTTCCCGTCCCATTGGCGGAGAATGTCCCAATAAAGAGGACGCAGATGAAACTGCGCAAACGGAACCGCCTCCATTGCCGCCACCATCTTCCCGAGGAAGTGCATGAGGCGTCTTAAGGAGTGCGACTGACCGTGACGGAGAGTCTGCACCCCGGTCTGTAGTGACCGCTGCTTGTCCAGCGGAAGCTTCACTAGCGCTGAGAGGGTATGAAACTCCATGCCAAGATACGTTAGTGATTGGGTCGGTGACAGGTTTGACTTTGAGAAGTTGATGATCCACCCGAACGTCTGGAGAGTCTCCAGCGCAACATTCAGGCTGAGTTGGCATGCCTCTTGAGAGGGTGCCTTGACAAGTAGATCGTCCAAGTAAGGGATCACAGAGTGTCCCTGTGAGTGCAAGACTGCTACCACTGCCGCCATGACCTTGGTGAACACCCGTGGGGCTGTCGCCAGACCAAATGGCAGAGCTACGAACTGGAGATGTTCGTCTCCTATCACAAAACGTAGAAAACGTTGGTGCTCTGTAGCAATCGGCACGTGGAGATAAGCATCTTTGATGTCTATTGATGCTAGGAAATTTCCTTGAGACATTGAGGCAATGACGGAGCGGAGGGTTTCATCCGGAACCGCCTGGCCTCCACGTGCTTGTTGAGCAGTTTTGGGTCCAGAACGGAACGGAAAGAGCCGTCCTTTTTTGGCACCACAACCAGATTGGAGGAAAACCGTGTCTTGTTCCTGAAGAGGAACAGGGATTACCACTCCTTCTGCCTGCAGAAGAGCATCGGCTCGGTGGGGAGGTGGGGACGTTCTGAAGAATCGAGTCGGAGGACGAGAACAGAACTCTGTCCTGTGCACGTGGGCACAATGTCCCTCACCCACCGGTCTGTGACCTGTGGCAGCTAAATGTCGCCAAAGGCGAGCGAGTCTGCCATCAACCGCGGATGCGGAGAGATGAGAGAGCTGAGAGTCATGAGGAGACCGCCTTGGTAGCGGTTCCTCCGGCTGCCTTCCTTGGGCGTGATTGAGCCCCCGGAAGCTGAGCCCCTCTGAGGCTTTTCAGCTCTTTTGGACGAGGACAATTGGGACCTGCCCGAGCTTGGGAAGGACCGAAACCTCGACTGTCCTTCCAGGACAGCATTAATAGGGTAAGTCGCAATGCAGACATTGCGAGGTTACGGACGCCCCTGCGGCACAAATGTACATATGCTCAAGACCAGCTGTGCAAGAACAGCTGAAAAGCTTAGGGTGCCCACACGGCTGTAAATGCCGGAGCAACCGACACGCCGATAGCCTCATAGACAGATTTCAACCAGAGTCCATCTGTCTAGCATCTTTAAGTGAAGTCCCATCTCCACTGCAACTATGCTCTAGCCGCAAGCCTGGAGATTGGAGAATCCACCTTTGGACCCTGGGTCCCGCGCTTGACCACGTCAGGGGGAAAAGGATAACGTGTATCCTTAATACGTTTGGAGAAAACGCTTATCTGGTAAGCGTGGTGTTCCTGGACTGCTTCTCTGAAGTCAGCGTGGCCAGAAAAATACTCAATATACGTTTGAGCTACTGAAATGGGACTTTCTTTTTCGCTCCTAATTGGGAGACCCAGACAGTGGGTGTATAGCTACTGCCTCTGGAGGCCGCACAAAGAACTACACTTAAAAGTGTAAGGCCCCTCCCCTTCTGGCTATACACCCTCCCGTAGGAGTACGGATTCCTCAGTTTTAGCTTTGTGCGCAGGAGGTCAGACACGCACGCATAGCTCCATTGTTTTTAGTCAGCAGCAGCTGCTGACTATGTCGGATGGAAGAAAAGAGGGCCCATACAGGGCTCCCAGCATGCTCTCTTCTCACCCCACTGTATGTCGGAGGTGTTTGTAAGGTTGAGGTACCCATTGCGGGTACGGCGGCAGGAGCCCACATGCTGATTCCTTCCCCATCCCTTTTTACAGGGCTCTGGGTGAAGTGGGATTTACTGGTCTCCAGGCACTGAGACCGTGCTCCATCTACAGCCCCTGGAGAAGATGCTGGATGGAGCGGAGTACATCAGGGACATGGCCCTGCTTCCTCAAGGTACTCTGTGTCCCCGTGCATTTGGCGCTCACACCGCAGCATGCTGGGTGTTGTAGTGCGCCGGGGGACATCAGCGCTACGGCGCTTGTGCCATGGCCTCATTCAGCTTCGCTGAAGCAGGCACACTTCTAGGAATCGGTCGCGCCGGCCGCTGGGGCTGCGGCGCGGCTGGCACTTGTGGTGCGCCGGGGACTTCAGCGCGGCCCGCGCTTTTACGGCGGCCGCGCTGATAACTCGAGTCCCCGGCTTTTGCGGCCTGCTTCCGTTCGTTCCCGCCCCCAGACCTGCCAGTCAGGAGAGGGGCGGGACGCTGGCCACTTCTGGGAACGGTCACGCCGGCCGCTGGGACTGCGGCGCGGCTGGCACTTGTGGTGCGCCGGGGACTTCAGCGCGGCCCGCGCTTTTACGGCGGCCGCGCTGATAACTCGAGTCCCCGGCTTTTGCGGCCTGCTTCCGTTCGTTCCCGCCCCCAGACCTGCCAGTCAGGAGAGGGGCGGGACGCTGGTCAGTGCATCAGCGCTGAGGGCTGGAGTCGTTTTTACATACTCCAGCCCTCACAATAGGCACAGAGGGACACTGTTTCCCGCACTTTTGTTTGGGAACTCCCACGGACCGCCCCTCTCCACAGACACCGGCAGCCATTCCTGCTGACACGCTGAGCTGCAGAGGGGAGCCGGGGAGACCCAGACAAGGAATTCTGCGCCTCTTACCCGCTATTCAGCGGGCGGTAAGCAGCCCTCAGGGCTCACCCCCTCTTGTGCCAGTAGTATTCTTAGTATTTTGTTTCTACAAGTACTTGGTATTACATAGCGCTGGTCGCCCTTTGGCTATAGACTCTCTCACATTGCAGAGAGCCAGCAGCATGTCGTCCGTAAAACGCAAGGGTGCCAAGGCACAGACATTATATGCTTCCTGCACCGCATGTGGGACTTTTCTACCGGCAGGCTCCACGGACCCCCATTGTGTGCAGTGCTCGGCCCCTGCGGCGCCTGCACAGTCGGGACCTCTGCTGGACGTGACCCAGGGTGTACCACCTGTGAATGCTGTCCAGGTGACAGGAACTGAGTTTGCAGCTTTTGCTGACAGAATGTCTCTCACTATGTCACAAATTCTTGACACATTGCGAGCTAGGCCTGTACTTCAGGCCACGGACACTGTGCAATCATTGCCCCCTGGTCCCCCTCAGCTCCAAGCTCCGGGACGGGCATATACACCTCAGGGTGAAGACTCTGACTCGGACGATGGCCCCGGGCAGCCTAAGCGGGCTCGCTATGACGGGCCTTCACATTCATCTCAATGGTCAGGATCCCAGCGAGATGAATCTATGGGTGATGAGGCGGACGTAACTGATCAGGATTCTGATCCTGGGACCGCTCTCAATCTAGATACACCAGATGGTGACGCCATAGTTAATGATCTTATATTTAACATCAATAAGATGTTAAATATTTCCCCACCAGCTCCTCTTGTAGAGGAGTCAGCTTCGCAGCACGAGAGAATCCATTTCAGATTCCCTAAGCGTACATTAAGCACTTTTCTGGACCACGCTGACTTTAGAGACGCAATCCAGAAACCCCACGCTTATCCTGAAAGGCGTTTTCCTAAACGGCTTAAAGATACACGCTACCCTTTTCCCCCTGAGGTGGTCAAGGGCTGGACCCAGTGTCCAAAGGTGGATCCTCCAATTTCCAGGCTTGCAGCTAGATCCTTGGTTGCAGTTGAAGATGGAGCGGCACTTAAAGATGCCACTGACAGGCAGATGGAGCTCTGGCTGAAATCCATCTATGAAGCGATTGGAGCGTCATTAGCGCCTTCTTTTGCGGCCGTATGGGCACTCCAAGCTATCTCAGCCGGGCTTGCGCGAGTCGACTCAGTCACACGTGCATTTGCCCCGCAGGTAGCACCATTGACCTCGCAAATGGCGGCATTCGCGTCGTACGCGATTAATGCTGTTCTTGACGCTACAAGCCGCACGGCAGTGGCGTCAGCCAACTCCGTTGTTTTGCGTAGGGCCCTGTGGTTGAGACATTGGAAAGCAGATTCTCATTCCAAGAAGTGCTTAACCAATTTGCCTTTTTCTCGTGACCGATTGTTTGGAGAGCGTTTGGATGAAATCATCAAACACTCCAAGGGTAAGGACTCATCCTTACCGCAACACAGACAAAACAAACCCCAACAGAGGAAGGGTCAGTCTGGTTATCGGTCCTTTCGAGGACCGGGCAGGTCCCAATTCGCCTCGTCAGGGGACACCGGAAAAAAGACTCAAAAAGACCAGAGACGCTCAGATTCTTGGAGGTCTCAGTCACGCCCAAAAAGGACAGCCGGAGGAACCGTTGCCAAGACGGCGTCCTCCTGACTTGCGGTCCCCGATTCCCACACCCGCGGTCGGTGGGAGGCTTTCCCACTTTGGCGACATTTGGCTGTCACGCGTCAAAGACCGTTGGGTGAGGGATATTCTGTCTCACGGGTACAGGATAGAGTTCAGTTCTCGTCCGCCAACTCGTTTCTTCAGAACTTCTCCACCACCAGACCGAGCCGATGCTCTGTTGCAGGCGGTGGCCGCTCTAAAGGCGGAAGGAGTGGTGACCTCCGTCCCTCTTCAGGAACAAGGTCACGGTTTTTACTCCAATCTGTTTGTGGTCCCAAAAAAGGACGGATCGTATCGACCCGTCCTGGATCTAAAGTTGCTCAACAGACACGTAAAAGTCAGGAGGTTCCGGATGGAATCCCTACGCTCCGTCATAGCCTCAATGTCTCAAGGAGATTTTCTAGCATCAATAGATATCAAAGATGCGTATCTCCACGTGCCGATTGCACCAGAGCATCAGCGTTTCCTACGCTTCGTCATACACGACGAACACCTACAGTTCGTAGCGTTACCTTTCGGTCTGGCAACAGCCCCCCGGGTCTTCACCAAAGTCATGGCAGCAGTAGTAGCTGTTCTGCACTCGCAGGGTCACTCGGTCATCCCGTATCTAGACGACCTGCTTATAAAGGCACCCTCTCAAGAGGCATGCCAACACAGTCTGAAGGTGGCACTAGACACTCTCCAGAGTTTCGGGTGGATTATCAACTTTCCAAAGTCTCATCTAACCCCGACCCAATCTCTGACTTATCTTGGCATGGAGTTTCATACTCTCTCAGCGATAGTGAGGCTTCCACTGGACAAGCAGTGCTCGCTACGGACTGGAGTGCAATCTCTCCTTCAGAGCCAGTCGCACTCACTGAGGCGCCTCATGCATTTCCTAGGAAAGATGGTAGCAGCAATGGAGGCAGTCCCGTTCGCGCAGTTTCATCTGCGCCCTCTACAATGGGACATTCTACGCCAATGGGATGGGAAATCGACGTCCCTCGACAGGACTGTCTCCCTCTCTCAGACTGCCAAGGACTCTCTGCGTTGGTGGCTTCTCCCCACCTCATTGTCACAGGGAAAGTCGTTCCTTCCCCCGTCCTGGGCAGTGGTCACGACGGATGCGAGCCTATCAGGGTGGGGAGCGGTGTTTCTCCACCACAGGGCTCAGGGGACGTGGACTCAGGAAGAGTCCACCCTGCAGATCAATGTTCTGGAAATCAGAGCAATCTATCTTGCCCTGCGAGCCTTCCAACAATGGCTGGAAGGCAAGCAGATTCGGATTCAGTCGGACAATTCCACGGCGGTGGCGTACATCAACCACCAAGGGGGAACACGCAGTCGCCAAGCTTTTCAAGAAGTCCAGCGGATTTTGACGTGGGTGGAAAGCAGAGCGTCCACCATATCCGCAGTTCACATCCCAGGCGTGGAAAACTGGGAAGCAGACTTTCTCAGTCGCCAGGGCATGGACGCAGGAGAATGGTCCCTTCACCCGGACGTGTTTCAGCAGATCTGTTGCCGCTGGGGGACGCCGGACGTCGATCTGATGGCGTCACGGCACAACAACAAGGTCCCAGTTTTCATGGCACGGTCTCACGATCACCGAGCGCTGGCGGCAGACGCCTTGGTTCAGGATTGGTCGCAATTCCGACTCCCCTATGTGTTCCCACCTCTAGCATTGTTACCCAGAGTTCTCCGGAAAATCAAGTCCGACTGCCATCGAGCCATACTCGTCGCTCCAGATTGGCCAAGAAGGTCGTGGTACCCGGATCTGTGGCATCTCACGGTAGGCCAACCGTGGACACTACCAAACCGTCCAGATTTGCTGTCTCAAGGGCCGTTTTTCCATCTGAATTCTGCGGCCCTGAACCTGACTGTGTGGCCATTGAGTCCTGGATCCTAGCGGCCTCAGGTTTATCTCATGAAGTTGTTGCCACAATGAGACAGGCTAGGAAACCATCCTCAGCTAAGATCTATCACAGGACGTGGAAGATATTCTTAGCGTGGTGCTTGGCTCAAGGGTTTTCTCCCTGGCCATTTGCATTGCCAATTTTTCTTTCCTTCCTGCAGTCTGGGTTGGAAAAAGGTTTGTCGCTTAGCTCGCTTAAGGGTCAAGTCTCCGCGCTATCCGTATTCTTTCAGAAGCGCTTGGCACGGCTTTCTAAAGTACGCACGTTTCTCCAAGGAGTTTGTCATATCGTTCCTCCTTACAAGCGGCCATTGGAACCCTGGGATCTGAACAAGGTTCTCATTGCTCTCCAAAAGCCGCCTTTCGAGCCTTTGAAAGAGGTTCCCCTTTCTCGGCTTTCACAAAAGGTAGTTTTTCTTGTGGCGGTCACGTCTCTTCGAAGAGTGTCCGAGCTAGCGGCGTTATCTTGCAAATCTCCCTTCCTGGTGTTTCACCAAGACAAGGTAGTACTGCGTCCAATTCCAGAGTTTTCTCCCAAGGTGGTTTCTTCCTTTCATCTCAATCAGGATATCACTTTGCCATCTTTGTGTCCGCATCCAGTTCACCAATTTGAAAAGGGTTTACATCTGTTGGACCTGGTGAGAGCACTCAGGATTTACATTTCTCGCACGGCGTCTCTACGCCGATCTGATGCGCTCTTTGTCCTAGTCGCTGGTCAGCATAAGGGATCGCAACCTTCCAAATCCACCCTGGCGCGGTGGATCAAGGAACCAATTCTTCACACATACCGTTCTGCTGGGCTTCCGATTCCATCTGGACTGAAGGCCCATTCTACCAGAGCCGTGGGTGCGTCCTGGGCATTGCGGCATCAGGCTACGGCTCAGCAAGTGTGCCAGGCGGCTACCTGGTCGAGTCTGCACACGTTTACCAAACACTATCAAGTGCATACCTACGCTTCGGCAGATGCCAGCCTAGGTAGACAGGTCCTTCAGGCGGCGGTGGCCCACCTGTAGGAAGAGGCTGTCTGACAGCCCGTTCATGTGGTATCTTTTTACCCACCCAGGGACTGCTTTTGGCCGTCCCACTGTCTGGGTCTCCCAATTAGGAGCGAAAAAGAAGAAGGGAATTTTGTTTACTTACCGTAAATTCCTTTTCTTCTAGCTCCAATTGGGAGACCCAGCACCCGCCCTATTTGTTCTTAGGGTTTCGTTTTTCGGGTGCACATGTTGTTCATGTTGTTTCTTAAGTTCTCCGATCTTGTTATCGGATTGAATTTGTTTTTGAAACTGTTATTGGCTTTCCTCCTTCTTGCTTTGGTACTAAAACTGAGGAATCCGTACTCCTACGGGAGGGTGTATAGCCAGAAGGGGAGGGGCCTTACACTTTTAAGTGTAGTTCTTTGTGCGGCCTCCAGAGGCAGTAGCTATACACCCACTGTCTGGGTCTCCCAATTGGAGCTAGAAGAAAAGGAATTTACGGTAAGTAAACAAAATTCCCTTCTCTCCTGCTGTGAAGCTGACTCCTCCGCTGGGGGAGCTGAGGGAGAAAGATCCAACATTCCATTGATGGACGCTATAGGATCATTCCTTATGGCGTCACCATCCGGTGTATCCGGATTGAGAGCGGTGTCAGGATCAAAGTCCTGATGAGCTACGTCTGCCTCATCATACAGAGAGCCTCCTGGGACCCCCCCCCCGGAGCACCGATTTTATTCCAAATGAGGGTGGCCAGGGAGCAATGATCCAGATTGCCCATGGCCTGTCCGGACTGCAAGTCTCTATCCCATTGCAACTCCATCCCTGTCCTTGGACAGGGTTGACAGGTGGTTCCTTTGGCCACGTCTAGTAGAGACCCCGGCTGACCAAGTGCTACAGGGGAGCATTGCACACAATGGGGTTCAGTGCCGTGGAACAGTATCACATGCAGCAAAAACAGCATCGAAAGCCTGTGTTGCTTATATGCTGCTGCCGGCTAGCCATCTAGGATATAGAGCCAAGAATGGCGACCGTACAGTGCAATGTATAGCATACAAGCATAAAGTACAAATGAACACTGCAGCACATGCAATACAAGCAGCATAGAAAGCCTGTGCCTTGGCACCCCTGCTTTTCTGCTGCTGTAGACTAGCCATCTAGGGGAATATAGCCCAGAATATCGACCATACAGTGCAATGTATAGCATACAAGCATAAGTACAAATGAACACTGCAACCCCTGCAATACAAGCAGCATAGAAAAAAACCTGTGCCTCAGCACCCTTGCTTTTCTGCTGCTGTAGTCTAGTCATTCTAGGCGAAAATAGCCCAGACTAGCGACCGTACAGTGCAGTGTATAGCATACAAGCATAAATACACATGAACACTTCAGTACATGCAATACAAGCAGCATAGAAAGCCTGTGCCTTAGCACCCCTGCTTTCCTGCTGCTGATGTGTCGCCATCTAAGAGGGCATATAGCCAAAAATAGCGACCTATGCAGTGTAAGCATAAAATACAAATGGACAACTGCGGTATTTAGTGGGGTCAGCACGTCAGGTGCCGCTTACCGCCCGCCTATAAGCGGGTGTGTGGTCGCCCTAGTCCTGTGCCTGGTTGCCCAGAGTCCGATCTCTCAGCTCGGACTGCAGGAATGGCTGCCGGCGTCCTTCTCCAGCTCGTGTGGGTAGGGGCGGGCCGTGGGCGTGCCCCCAAGTCAGAGCGGGAAACCGGCGTCCCACAGTGTCCAGTGAGAGGGCTGGAGCATGTAAATAAGGCTCCAGCCCTCGGCGCTGCTGATTGTACAGCGTCTCTCCCCTACCCTGATTGACAGGGTGGGGGCGGGAACGAAGCGGAGTTAGGCCGCAAAAGCCGGGGACTGGATTTATAAGCGCCGCCGCCGTAAAAGCGCGGTCGGCGCTAAGTCCCCGGCGCACTACAAGTCCCAGCCGCGCCGCCGCTCCCGGAGCGTCCGGCGCGGTAGTTCCCAATACATAAAGTCACTCAGCTAGGCTGCAGTGACTGTAACCCTTTACTGTCCCCGGCGCACTAGCACACCCAGCAAGTCTGGAGTGTGCTGTGCCTGTGTGTACGGGGACACAGAGTACCTGAATGGTGCAGGGCCATGTCCCTGAACGGTACCCAGCTCCGTATCCAGCAGGTTCAATGGGTCTGTGGATGGAGCCCGGCCTCAGGGCTTTGGGGCCGGTAAGATCCCACTTCCTCAGAGCCCCTCAGGGGGATGGGGAAGGAAAACAGCATGTGGGCTCCAGCCGCCGTACCAGCAATAGGTACCTCAACCTTACAAACCACAAGCGGGGTGAGAAGGGAGCATGCTGGGGGCCCTATATGGGCCCTCTTTTCTTCCATCCGATATAGTCAGCAGCTACTGCTGACTAAACAGTGGAGCTATGCGTGGATGTCTGACCTCCTTCGCACAAAGCAGAAAACTGGTGAGCCAGTGATCCCACTGGGGGTGTATAGCCAGAAGGGGAGGGGCCTTACACTTTTTAGTGTAATGCTTTGTGTGGCCTCCGGAGGCAGTAGCTATACACCAATCGTCTGGGTCTCCCAATGGAGCGCCGAAGAAAAGGAATTTACGGTAAGTAACAAAATTCCCTTCTTCTTCGGCGCTCTATTGGGAGACCCAGACGATTGGGACGTCCAAAAGCTGTCCCTGGGTGGGTAACAAAATACCTCATGTTAGAGCTGCAAGACAGCCCTCCTCTACGAGGAGGCCACTGCCGCCTGCAGGACTCTTCTACCTAGGCTGGCGTCCGCCGAAGCATAGGTATGCACCTGATAATGTTTGGTGAAAGTGTGCAAACTCGACCAGGTAGCTGCCTGGCACACTTGTTGAGCCGAAGCCTGGTGTCGTAATGCCCAGGACGCACCCACGGCTCTGGTTGAATGGGCCTACAGCCCTGAAGGAACCGGAAGCCCCGCAGAACGGTAGGCTTCCAGAATTGGTTCTTTGATCCATCGAGCCAGGGTGGCTTTAGAAGCCTGCGACCCCTTGCGCTGGCCAGCGACAAGGACAAAGAGTGCATCAGAGCGGCGCAGGGGCGCCGTGCGGGAAATGTAGATTCTGAGTGCTCTCACCAGATCTAACAAATGTAAATCCTTTTCATACCAGTGAACCGGATGAGGACAAAAAGGAAGGTAAGGAGATATCCTGATTAATATGAAACGAGGATACTACCTTAGGGAGAAACTCCTGAATGGGGCGCAGCACTACCTTGTCCTGGTGGACCACCAGGAAGGGAGCCTTGGATGACAGCGCTGCTAGCTCAGACACTCTCCGAAGAGACGTGATCGCTACCAGAAAGGCCACTTTCTGTGATAGTCGAGAGAGTGAAACATCCGTCAGAGACTCGAAAGGCGGCTTCTGGAGAGCAACTAGTACCCTGTTCAGATCCCATGGATCTAACGGCCGCTCGTACGGGGGGACGATATGACAGACCCCCCGCAGGAACGTGCGTACCTGCGGACGTCGTGCTAGACGCTTCTGAAAAAACACCAATAGCGCCGAGACTTGCCCTTTAAGGGAGCCGAGCGACAAGCCCTTTTCCAACCCAGATTGCAGGAAGGAAAGAAAAGTAGGCAATGCCAATGGCCAGGGGGACACTCCTTGTACAGAGCACCATTAAAAGAAAATCTTCCACTTCCGTGGTAGATCTTAGCAGACGTGGGCTTCATAGCCTGTCTCATGGTGGCAACGACCCCTTGGGATAATCCTGAGGACACTAGGATCTAGGACGCAATGGCCACACAGTAGGTTCAGGGCCGTAGAATTCAGATGGAAAAACGGCCCTTGGGACAGTAAGTCTGGCCGGTCTGGTAGTGCCCACGGTTGACCGACCGTGAGATGCCTGTCGCCAGAGCTCTTTGATCGTCATGAAAACCGGGAACTTGCTGTTGTGCCGATTCGTGAAACCCGTCCGGGTGCAGAGACCATTCTCCTGCGTCCACGCTCTGGTGACTGAGGAAGTCTGCTTCCCAGTTTTCTACGCCCGGGATGTGAACTGCGGATATGGTGTATGCTCTGTCTTCCACCCCTAGCAGAATCCGGCGGACTTCCTGGGAGGCTCGCCGACTGCGTAGTCCGCCTTGGTGGTTGATGTATGCCACCGCTGTGGATTGTCCGACTGAATTCGGATCTGTTTGCCTTCCAGCCACTGCAGGAAGTCTTGCAGGGCAATATACACTGCCCAGAGCTCCAGACAATTGATCTGAAGAGTGGACTCCTCTGAAGAGAGTCCTTGATCGTCTGAGAAAGGGGAACGTTCGTAGGGACATCGACTTCCCCTCCCATTAGCGAAGAATGTTCTATTGAAGTGGACGCAGATGAAACTGCGTGAAAGGGACTGCCTCTGGATGAGGTGTCTCCTTGAAGGAGAGACTGCACCCCCGTCTGTAATGACCGCTGTTTGTCCAGTGGAAGCTTCACCATCGCTGAGAGAGTGTGAAACCCCAAGCTAATATATGCCAGCGATTGGGTTTAACTTTGAAAAGTTGAGGACCCACCCGAAACTCTGGGAAGTCTCCAGCGCCATATTCAGGGTGTGTTGGCATGCCTCTTAAAAGAGTGCCTTGACAAGTAGATGGTCTAAGTAAGGGATCACAGGGTGACCCTGAGAGTGCGGGAGTGGTCCCACTGCTGCCATGAACTTGGTGAAAACCCGTGGGGCTGTCGCCAGACCGAAGGGTAGGGCTACGAACCGAAGATGCTCGTCTTTAATAACGAATCGTAGCAAACGCCGGTGCTCTGGAGCAATCGGCACGTGGAGATAAGCATCCTGATGTCTATTGATGCTAGGAAATCTCCTTGAGACATTGAGGCAATGACGGAGCGGAGGGATTCCATCCGGAACCGCCTGGTTTTCACGTGCTCGTTGAGCAGTTTAAGGTCCAGAACGGAACGGAAGGAGTCGTCCTATTTTGTCACCCCGACCAGATCGGGGTAAAAAGTGTCTCTTGTTCCTGAGGAGGAACCGGGATTACGACTCCTACTGCCTGCAGAAGAGCCTCGGCTCGGCCGGTGAGGAAGTTTTTGCGACAAACTGTCTCTCACCCACCGGCCATTGACCTGTGGCAGTTAAATGTCGCTAAAGCGGGGGAGTCTGCCACCGACCGCGGACGCGGAGAGAGAGGGCTGAAAGTCATGAGGAAACCGCCTTGGTAGCGGTTCCTCCGGCTGCCTTCTCCGGGCGCGATTGAGCCCGCCAGGAACCTGCGCCCCTCTGAGCCTTTTGAGTCCTGTTGGACGAGGGCAATTGGGACGTGCCCGAGCCTGGGAAGGACCGAAACCTCGACTGTCCCTTCTCCTGATGGGTCTTGTTTGATAGCTGGGGTAAGGAAGAATCCGTACCCTTGGACAGTTGAATGATTTAATCCAACCGCTCACGAAACAGTCTGTCACCAGATAAAGGCAATCTGGTTAAGCACTTTTGTGGAAGCAGCATCTGCTCCAATCCCTTAACACTAGGAGCGTAACAACACGGAGTTGGCGGACGCCACTGACGTACGGCTCGTAGAGTCCAGGACAGCATAAACAGCTTGAGTCGCAATGCCGACATTGCGAGGTTAAGGACGCTACTTCGGCCCAGATGTACATGTGACCGCGTCCCTCTGCGCAATACTAGCTGAAATAGCTTGGAGTGCCTCTATGGCTGCGAATGCCGGGGCAACCGACCCGCCGATAGCTTCATAGACAGATTTCAACCAGAGGGCTATCTGTCTGTCAATGGCATCTTTAAGTGAAGTCCCATCTTCCACTGCAACTATAGATCTAGCCGCAAGTCTGGAGATTAGGGGATCCACCCTTGGAGCGCTTGAGCACGTCAGGGGGGAAGAGACAACGCGTATCCTCAATACGGTTGGAGAAACGCTTATCGGGATAAGCGTGGTGTTCCTGGACTGCTTCTCTGGAGTCAGAGTGACCAGAAAAGTACTCAATATACGCTTGAGATACCGAAATAGGTATTTCTTCTGCTGTGAAGCTGACCCCTCCACTGGAGGAGTTGAGGGAGAAATACCCAACCTTCCATTGATGGACGCTATAAGATTATTCACTATAGCGTCACCATCCGGTGTATCCGGATTGAGAGCGGACTCAGGATCAGAGTCCTGAACAGCTACGTCTGCCTCATCATACAGAGAGTACTGTGATGAAGTCGAGGGCCGTTCTTAGGGAGCTCGCTTAGGCCGTCTGGGACTGTCGTCCGTGTCAGAGCCTGCACCCTGGGATGCATGGGACCGTCCTGGAGCCATGATTTGTTTCGAAATCAGGGTGGCCAGGGGCATTGAATCAACATTGCCCAAGGTCTGTCTGGACTGCAAAGTCTGTAAGATGTTAGTCATAGTCACAGACAATATATCAGCGGAAACTGCAACTCCGTCCCTGTCCCTGGACAGGGATCACAGGTGGTTCTTTTGGCCACCTGTAGCAGAGACCCCGTTGAGTAATTGCACACTGGGGGTCCTGGAACAGTATCGCATGCAGTACAAGCAGCATAGAAAGCCTGTGCCTTGGCACCCATGCTTTTTTTTTTTTTTGTTGCTGTCTAGGAGCATTAGCCAAGAATAGCGACCGTACAGTGCAATGTATAGCATACAAGCATGAAGTACAATAAACACTTCAGCACATGCAGTACAAGGAGCATAGAAAGCCTGTGCCTTGGCACCTTTGCTTTTCTGCTGCCGTTGTCTAGTCATCAAGGAGCATTAGCCAAGAAAAGCGACATACAGTGAATGTATAGCATACAAGCATGAAAATAACCACTGCAGCACATGCAATCCAAGCAGCATTGAAAGCTTGTGCCTTAGCACCCTTGCTTTTCTGCTGCTGTTGTCTAGTCATCAAGGAGCATTAGCCAAGAATAGCGACATGCAGTGAATGTACAAGCATGAAAATAAACTCTGCAGTACATGCAATCCAAGCAGCATTGAAAGCTTGTGCCTTAGCACCATTGCTGTTTGCTGCCGCTGTCTAGCCATCTAGGCGGGTAGACAGCCAAGAATAGCCCTTACAGTGCAATGTAAAGCATACAAGCATAAAGGACACATGACACTGCAGCACATGCAAGACAAGCAGCATATAGAGTCTGTGCTTTAGCACCCCTGATCTTTTGCTGCTGTTTCTAGGTCTGCATCCTGAATAGCGACCGTACAAAAGTACAACAGGACACTTCGGCATTAGTGGGTCAGCACTTTGTAAGGCCCCTCCATAGTTGCCGCTTACCGCCCGCACAAAGCGGGTGTGTGGCGCCGGAATCCTGTGCTGGTAGCTCAGCGCTTGTCTCCGTTTTCCCGCTCTGCGTGCCGGAATGGCTGCCGGCGTCCAGAGGAGAGGGGCGGGCCGAGGGCGTGCCCGAGACCAAGAGCGGGAACCCGGCGCCCACTGTGTCTAGTGAAGGGGGCTGGAGATGCAAATAAGGCTCCAGCCCTCGGCGCTGCTATAGAACAGCGTCTCTCCCTTTCCCTGAGTGACAGGGAGGGGGCGGGAACGAAGCGGCGCTAGGCCGCAAAAGCCGGGGACTAAAGTTAGAAGCGCCGCCGCCGTAAAAGCGCGGTCGGCGCGTCCCCGGAGCACTACAAGTCGCAGCTGCGCCGCCGCTCCAGGGGCGGTCGTCGCGGCGGTCCCCACACGTAAAGTCCCCCAGTAATCTGCAGGGACTATAAGCCCAGCGCACAGCGCTACAGTCCCCGGCGCACTAGCACACCCAGCAAGCCTGGAGTGTGCGTGGCCTGCCATACGGGGACACAGAGTACCTGAAAGTTGCAGGGCCTTGTCCCTGAACGGCACTCCCGCTCCACATCCAGCAGGTTCTATGGGTCTGTGGATGGAGCCCGGCCTCAGGGCTTGGTGGCCGGAAAGATCCCACTTCCTCAGAGCCCCTCAGGGGGATGGGGAAGGAAAAACAGCATGTGGGCTCCAGCCTCCGTACCAGCAATAGGTACCTCAACCTTACAAACCACAAGTGGGGTGAGAAGGGAGCATGCTGGGGGCCCTAGTATGGGCCCTCTTTTCTTCCATCCGATAGAGTCAGCAGCTACTGCTGACTAAACAGTGGAGCTTATGCATGGATGTGTGCCTCCTTCGCACAAAGCTTGAAAACTGAGCAGCCCGTGATCCCACGGGGGGTGTATAGCCAGAAGGGGAGGGGCCTTACACTTTTTAGTGTAATGCTTTGTGTGGCCTCCGGAGGCAGTAGCTATACACCCCAATCGTCTGGGTCTCCCAATAGAGCGCCGAAGAAATACAGTGTTATACAGGACCGCAGTCCGCGCTGGAAAAGGGAAAGGTGTAATGTACATAAAGAACATGTATGACAGGTCTCCTGATACTGTGATTAATGTAGAGCAAGTCTAGGAAAGAATTACAAAATCTGCTCCAGTATCTCCAGTGCATGTTCCAAATGCTGCTCATTATGGCACTGAACACCAGCCACGGACCATCTTGGCTTGCAAAATGCTGATAGTTAGCACTTCTCCACAGAGGTAAGCAAATATCACTGGCTAGTCACTGAGGGTGGATACATTGTGAAAAGTGTAAAATACTTACGTTCAAGTCTCTAAAGTATTCATTGTAGTCTAATGCGTATCCCACAACAAACTTGTCTGGCACTTCAAAACCTACAACTGGAAAGTCACATGAGAAAACAATGGTTTAAATAACTGAGGAACAGGTACAAAAAATAAAAACTAAATACAGTAGATCAAACATATCTATCTACATATAGTATATACAGACACACACACGAGCATAATTCTCCTGGCCTGTTTGATTATGACGATAACAAACTAAGTTGTTTTGTGTTGTTTTTTTTTTTTTTTAACATGGTGAAATAAAACAGGGAAACATACATACACACACATATATACATACATACACATATATATATATATATATATATATATATATATATATATAATGAGACATATGTGTGTGTAAATATTATCTACACACATAATGTGTATTAACCTGTTTTATTTCACCATGTTAAAAAAAAACAAAAAAAAAACAACAACTTCGTTTGGTATCGTCATAGTCATACATTATACTCCTCTCCCCCCAGGACTACTCCTCCTATTATCCTCCTCTCCCCCCCCAGGACTACTCCTATTATCCTCCTCTCCCCCCAGGACTACTCCTCCTATTATCCTCCTCTCCCCCCATCACTACTCACTCTATTATCCTCCTCTCCCCCCAGGACTACTCCTCCCATTATCCTCCTCTCCCCCCAGGACTACTATTATCCTCCTCTCCCCCCAGGACTACTCCTATTATCCTCCTCTCCCCCCAGGAATACTACTCCTATTATCCTCCTCTTCTCCCAGGACTACTCCTCCTGTTATACTCCTCTCCCCCCAGGACTACTCCCCCTATTAATCCTCCTCTTCCCCCAGGACTACTCCCCCTATTAATCCTCCTCTTCCCCCAGGACTACCCCCCCATTATCCTTCTCTTCTCCCAGGACTACTCCCTCTATTATCCTCCCCTCACCCTAGGACTACTCCACCTTTTATACTCCTCTCCCCCCAGGACGACTACTCCCATTATACTCCTCTCTCACCAGGACTACTCCTATTATACTCCTCACCTCCAGGACTACTCCTCCTATTATACTCCTCACCTCCAGGACTACTACTCCTATTATACTACTCTCTCCCCAGGACTACTCTTCCCATTATACTCCTCTCTCCCCAAGACTCCTCCTCCTATTACAGTCCTCCTATTATAGTCCTCTCTGAGAGGTGCGCAGAATGGGGGGGGGGGATGAAGCACGATAGGGGGTGCGCACCTCCCCCCCAAAAAACACACACACCGCCACACACGCACCGCACAACACACCACACACACACTGGGAACCACAAACACCGCCCAACAGACACACAGACACCGCGGCACACACACACAACACCCAACACACAAACACCGCGGCACACACCGCGCAACACATACAAACTGCACAAAACATACCTACCCCAAAACACACACACCCCCACACAAACCGCGCAACACACACAGCACCACAACATTAACACAACGCTGCAGACACACAGTGCTCCACAAACAACGCAACACACAAACACCGCTCTCACACACCCCCCACACCCAGACAACACCCAGAACATTCACAGCTCCCTACACAAACACTTGGCAACTAAACACAACATTATAATATACAGTATTTTTCGGACTATAAGATGCACTTTTTTTCCCCCCAAATGTTGGGGGAAAGTGGGGGGTTTGTCTTATGGTCTGAATATAGGGCTGTGGGGAATGAGGGTGCTGCGGTGGAGCGGGTCATCGGGGGCATGAGCAGGCTGTGGCAGCGCCTGCCGTGAACACGTGGACCCGCTCATTTAATATGCACGCCCATCCTCCCGACCATCATCTCTCAGCGCTGAAGCAGGCACTGACAGGTGGGCGGGGTGATGGGCGAGGGATAAACAGCCGGCCCGCATGATCACCCCTGGCAACTGCAGCCTGGAGTGATCATGTGCGGCTGTATTCACTGCCCCCCGCACATCATCATCAGTGCGGGGGGCAGTGAATAAGTACACATTACTCACCGTTCCTCTGCAGCACCACGATCTCCTCCTGTCTGTGCTGGTCAGCTGACTTGCGTGGAGACTAGCGGCGCGCACAGCGATGACGTCATCACTGTGCGCACGTGTCCACACGCAGCCGCCGGCACAGACCAGAGGACATCGCGATGCTGCAGGGGAACGGGGACGGCTCCACTCAGCGGCGCTGCCGCTGACATAGACGGTAAGAGGAGCAGGGAGTGAGGTGAGGTAAGGTGAGTATGAACGTTTATTTTTTTTTATGTGCCACAGGATGCGGCCATACACCAGGATGATGGGGGTATATGAGCAGGATAGGGGTATATTATGAGCAGCATGGGGAGTATATGAGCAGGCTGGGGAGTATATGAGCAGCATGGGGAGTATATGAGCAGGACATTACCCCATAACCGTGTCAGCAGCAGTTCCTCGCCCCATAAGTGTGTCATGACCACATTTTTTGCTTAAAATTTTATTTTCCTATTTTCCTCCTCAAAAACTAGGGTGCATCTTATGGTCTGGTGTGTCTTATTTTAAAATACCCGATGCGTTAGAATCGGGCCACCATCTAGTGTATATATATATATATATATATCTCTTGTATCGCCTTGTAGTACGCATGTGCAACTGATCTTTAACCTTTCCCCGCTCATTTCAGTAGTTTGATCTGGGCACATCAGAGTGTGTAGGAGCGGAATGGAGACCTCTGTGTGGATGACGTACAACGTGTCATCCACATGGAGCTAGGAAGGAGGACAGTGATGGAAGGAAGGAGGACAGTGATGGAAGGAAGGAGGACCGTGATGGAAGGAAGGAGGACAGTGATGGAAGGAAGAGAGTCTAGTAGTCTAGAATGCTGTGTATAATAAGGGCTCATTGGTAGTGGTTGCAGCTTATAAAGGGACAAATCTGGTGACAAGTTCCCTTTAATGTCTCATAAAAATCAAAAACTACTTACAATCAGGTCTATAGCCAACACTGCGGGGAGTTCTCTTCACAAGCAAGCTATGCAAAAAAAAATAAAAATATATATATATATATAACTAATTAAAATACAACCAACTTGTTATGAGATACTGGAATCTAAATGATAAACACAGGAAATATTTACTAAACTTGTACCAAATTCTAAATTTTCACTGGGAAGTAACATATTTATATGCACAGAATGGTCAGATCTCTATAAGCCAAAGCAAAGTACAGATATGCAAACCTGTTACTGCAGCACTTTGTCAGTATGGCCCAAACTGTTAATTCTGGGCTGCTACATTTACAACAAGTGTGCGCCTCCTGCTGGCACCTGCCAAAAATATCAACTATTTTATACAAATTTGTATTTGTTAAAAAGGAGTTTTCCAGGAGCATCCAAAATGATAGAGGTTGAAAATAGTAAAAAAAAAGAAGCATTACTTAGCTGATAATTCCCTAGGCACTGCTCCGATGCCTGACAGTCCCTTTCTTTTCCTGCAGCAATTATGGTCATGTGGGCAGACTGCACACTAAACAGAATTACATGTACCATCCACTATGGCGAACCTGTGGCACTCCAGCTGTTGCAAAACTACAATTCCCATAATGCCTGGCCATTCAAAGCAAAAGCTTTGGCTGTGAAGACATGATGGTAATTGTAGTTTTGCAACAGCTGGAGTGCCACAGGTTCGCCATCACTGCGAATAGGGTGTATACTGCACATGACCGCGGCTGGAGAGGAAACAGACTGGTGTTCTAGTAGAGGGGCATTCAGACGATCAAAATAACTCCATCATAGATCAGGCTGCAATGCTAGGAATGGCTGCGCATTTCCCAACCCGAGCGTTGACGGCTGCGGGTCGGGAGAGTCATGACCAGTCCAATTATTACGTTCTGATCTTGGACGGATTTATATGATCATCAGAATGCACCATAAAAATCTTCAAAGCCCTGGTTGTTGAGAACTTTGGATGTGGGAGAGGTGGGGGTGGGGTCACAGAAGTCATAGCCTCCTCAGTGATCGTGAAGTTATCTATCCAATG
Source organism: Anomaloglossus baeobatrachus (assembly GCF_048569485.1). Taxonomy (NCBI): domain Eukaryota; kingdom Metazoa; phylum Chordata; class Amphibia; order Anura; family Aromobatidae; genus Anomaloglossus; species Anomaloglossus baeobatrachus. The sequence goes on along the minus strand of NC_134361.1, from coordinate 59,619,252 downwards.
GATAGATCATAACTACTAAACTTGAAAGTACCCTTTTTAAATTAAAATTATTTAAAGAGGTTTTCCCCATGAATAAAAAGAGAATTTTGTTTACTTACCGTAAATTCTTTTTCTTATAGTTCCGTATTGGGAGACCCAGACATTGGGTGTATAGCTTCTGCCTCCGGAGGACACACAAAGTACTACACTGAAAAGTGTAGCTCCTCCCTCTGAGCTTATACACCCCCTGGAGAACCAGATCTAGCCAGTTTAGTGCAAAAGCTGAAGGAGAATAGCCACCCACAAGTAAAAACAGAGCAAGAACCGGAACAACCGGAGACTCTGTCCACGACAACAGCCGGTGATAACACGCGGAACAAGAAACTGCCAACAGGCAACAGGGAGGGTGCTGGGTCTCCCAATACGGAACTATAAGAAAAAGAATTTACGGTAAGTAAACAAAATTCTCTTTTTCTTTATCGTTCCTATGGGAGACCCAGACATTGGGACGTCTCAAAGCAGTCCATGGGTGGGAATAAACAGAAAAACTAAGAAGTAGGCGGAGCCTAACTTCACAAATGGGCGACAGCCGCCTGAAGGATGCGTCTGCCAAAGCTCGCATCTGCCGAAGCATGAGCATGCACTTGATAGTGCTTTGAAAAGGTATGCAGGCTAGTCCAAGTGGCAGGCTGACAGACTTGCTGAGCCGTAGCCTGGTGCCTGAAAGCCCAAGAGGCACCGACAGCTCTGGTCGAGTGTGCCTTGATCCCCGGCGGGAGAGGCACCTGAGAACACTGGTAGGCATCCGAAATGGTCGACCTAATCAAACGGGCTAAGGTCGGCTTAGAAGCAGAGAGGCCCTTACGCCGACCTGTGGTTAGCACAAAAAGAGAGGTGCCCCGCCTAAGAGCAGCGGTGCGAGACACATAGATCCGGAGCGCCCGCACCAGATCCAGAGTATGCAACGCTTTTTCAAAGCGATGAACAGGAGCCGGGCAAAAGGAAGGTAGGGTAATGTCCTGGTTAAGGTGGAAAGGAGAAACCACCTTAGGGAGAAAGTCCGGAGTCGGACGGAGAACCACCTTGTCTTGATGAAAAACCAAAAAAGGTGACTCCGAAGAGAGTGCAGCCAAATCAGAGACTCTCCTGAGGGAAGTTATGGCCACTAGAAAGACCACCTTCTGTGAAAGACGAAACAAAGAAACCTCCCTAAGAGGCTCAAAGGGGGGTTTCTGCAAAACCGTGAGAACCAAATTGAGGTCCCAGGGATCCAAGGGCCGCCGGTAAGGCGGAATGATGTGAGTCGCACCTTGCATGAAGGTGCGGACCTGAGCCAGCCGGGCGAGACGCCGCTGGAACAGCACTGACAGAGCCGAGACTTGTCCCTTGAGAGAGTTGAGGGACAGTCCCAGCTGCAGACCGGACTGTAGAAAAGACAGAAGGGTCGGCAGGGAAAAAGGCCAAGGAGAATGGCCGGAAGAGCGACACCAGGACAGGAAAATTTTCCAAGTCCTGTGATAGATCTTGGCAGAGGAAGACTTACGGGCCCGAGTCATAGTGGAGATGACCTCAGGGGGGATACCGGAAGCCGTCAAGATCCAGGACTCAAGAGCCACGCCGTCAACCTGAGAGCCGCAGAATTCTGGCGGCAAAACGGACCTTGTGAGAGAAGGTCTGGACGGTCCGGAAGATGCCACGGCACCTCTACGGACAGATGGAGCAGGTCTGGGTACCAAGCTCGCCTGGGCCAGTCCGGAGCAATGAGGATGACTCGACGGCCCTCCATTCTGATCTTGTGCAGAACTCTGGGCAAGAGAGCTAGAGGGGGAAACACGTAGGACAGACGAAACTTGGACCAGTCTTGAACCAGAGCGTCCGCGGCGAAGGCCTGAGGATCGTGGGAGCGAGCCACGTAAACCGGAACCTTGTTGTTGTGACGGGATGCCATTAGGTCCACTTCCGGAGTGCCCCACTTGCGGCAGATTGACTGAAACACTGCCGGATGCAGGGACCACTCGCCACTGTCCACGGTTTGACGGCTGAGATAATCTGCTTCCCAGTTTTCCACACCTGGGATGTGGACTGCGGATGTGGTGGACTTGGAGTCCTCCGTCCATTGAAGGATGCGTTGTACCTCCAACATTGCCAGGCGGCTGCGTGTCCCGCCTTGGTGATTGATGTAGGCAACCGGTCGCGTTGTCCGACTGGACTCGGATGTGCTTGCCCGCCAATAGGTGGTGAAAAGCTAGGAGAGCCAGCAGCACGGCTCTGGTTTCCAGCACATTGATCGAGAGGGCTGACTCGGGCGGAGTCCAGGTGCCCTGCGCTCGGTGGTGGAGACATACCGCTCCCCAGCCGGATAGACTGGTATCCGTGGTGAGGATCACCCAGGACGGGGCCAGGAAGGAGCGCCCCTGAGACAGAGAGAGGGGCCGAAGCCACCACTGAAGAGAGCTCCTGGTCTGTGGCGACAGAGCCACTAACCTGTGCAAGGAGGAAGGCCGCTTGTCCCAACAGCGGAGAATGTCCAGCTGCAGTGGCCGCAGATGGAACTGGGCAAAAGGAACAGCCTCCATTGACACCACCATCTGACCCAGCACCTGCATCAGGTGCCTGATGGAATAACGGCGGGGCCTCAGCAGAGAGCGCACCGCCAGTTGGAGGGACTGCTGTTTGATTAAGGGCAACTTCACAAGTGCTGGCAGAGTCTCGAACTGCATCCCTAGGTACGTGAGCCTCTGGGTCGGAGTCAGAGTGGATTTGGGCAGATTGACAAGCCACCCGAATTGGGCTAGAGTGGCGAGAGTGAGCGAGACACTCCGCTGACAGTCTGCGCTGGATGAAGCCTTGACTAGAAGGTCGTCCAGGTAAGGAATCACTGCCAACCCCTGGAGGTGCAGAACCGCAACCACTGCTGCCATGACCTTGGTGAATACCCGAGGGGCCGTGGCTAACCCGAAGGGGAGAGCCACGAATTGGAAATATTCCTCTCCGATTGCAAAACGTAGCCAACGCTGGTGTGAAACTGAAATTGGCACATGCAGATAGGCATCTCTGATGTCGATGGATGCCAGGAAATCCCCTTTCTGTCATTGAGGCAATGACTGACCGCAGAGACTCCATGCGAAAATGCCGCACCTGAACATGCTTGTTGAGAAGCTTGAGATCCAGGATGGGCCGGAAGAAACCGTTCTTTTTGGGGACTAGGAAGAGATTTGAGTAGAAACCTCTGAACCATTCCCGGGCGGGAACCGGTACAATTACCCCGTTGGCCTGCAAGGATGCCACGGCCTGAGAGAAGGCGGCGGCCTTGGAGCAGGGGGGAGTTGACATCTGCCTTCCACTCTCTAAGCCACAAGATCGTGCGGATAGCGAGGGAATTAGCCGAAGCCACCGCAGTGCGGTGAGAAGCCTCCAGCATGGCAGACATGGCATAGGATGAAAAAGCTGATGCTTGGGAAGTTAAGGTAACCAGTTCGGGCATAGATTCCCTGGTGAGGGAATGCATCTCCTCCAGAGAAGCAGAGATGGCTTTGAAAGCCCACACTGCTGCAAAAGTTGGGGAGAACGAGGCCCCTGCCGCCTCATATACAGATTTGGCCAGAAGGTCAACCTGGCGGTCAGTGGAATCCTTAAGAGAGGTGCCATCAGCCACTGATACAACGGTCCGGGCTGAGAGTCTAGACACCGGGGAGTCTACCTTTGGTGAATGAGCCCACTCCTTAACCACCTCAGGTGGAAAGGGAAAACGGTCATCAGAACTACGCTTTGGGAAGCGTTTGTCAGGACAGGCCCTAGGCTTGGTCACAGCGGCCTGAAAACTGGAGTGGTTAAAGAACACACCCTTTGTAAAGGCATCCTCCTCGTCCTGCGAGTCAGGTTCTGAAACAGAGCCGCAAGACGAGGAAGGAGAGGGAGCCCTGCGTCTCCTTTTAGGAGGACGGGGTCTGGGACCAGATGAGGAATCCTCTGTGAGCTCCGCTGAGAGAGCCCTAGCAGCAGAGGCACCCTGTGAAGGGGGCTGATGCATGTTCAGCAAAGTCCTGGACAGATGTCCCATGGAGTCGGCAAAAGACTGGGAGATAGACCTAGAAAAGGATTCTACCCAAGCCGGGGGTTCAGCCACAGGAGCCGGAGCAGCCGGAGAGACCACTGGGGGTGCGATTCCAGGCTGAGGCATCGTCAGGTTAGAGCAGGCATCACAATGTGGATAGGTGCTCGGTTCAGGCAGTAGAAGCTTACATGCAGTGCACACATAATACAGCTTTGGAGCCTTGCTCCTCGTCTGAGACATGCTGCTAGAGTGGGGGCTCTGCCAGAATGACCCCCAGAGAGTATATACAGAGTATATACAGAGGTCCACAACCAGAGGTTGTGGCTTACCAGACCGCTGGAGCGGTGTTGTGTGCCCTCCAGATCCCGAAGCCCGGACCCCCAAGCACCTCAGCAGGGATGCTGCAGCCAGCGCTGATCGCAGAGAAAACGCTGAGAAAATGGCGCCGGAGCGAAGAGAGGGGGCGGGACCTACTCTGAGAGCGGGATCTGGAGGGCCATAGAGACTTACAGGGGAGGAGACATGTACCCAATGAGGAGTGTCCCTCCCCTGTGCAGAACGGCCGCTGGGCGGAGCCGTGCTGTCCCTCTGCATGAATGACATGCGAGGGCAGTGAAACCGAAAGTAGGCCTCCGGCGAGGCCGGGGCCTAAATTTGAGCGGTGCGGCCGGCGCGCAGGCACCATCGGCGCGGTTCTCAGGCGACAGCCAGAGAACCCGCTGGAAATGTCATAAAAATCACTCAGCACACTCTCCCACCACAAAGTACAAGGGACCCCCATATATAAACATCTCAGGTACTTAGCTTGCTGAGACGCAGGGTTCCAAGTCCCTGGGGATGGGTGCTCCGGTCCAGCAGGATCCTGAAGGGCTGCGGATGGAGACCGGTCTCCTGCCAAGCATGGAGAGCCGTGCTGGCTCCCACTTCAAGCCAGAGCCCAGGAGGGATGGTGAAGGAGCGCGGCATGTAAGGCTCCAGCCTTGGAATCAACCTTAACAGCACCGCCGACACAATGGGGTGAGAAGGGACATGCCGGGGGTCCAGGCTTGGACCCGCTTTTCTTCAAACTCTTTCCAAAAATGAAAAATCAGATGAGAATGCATGTGTGGATGTATGCCTCCTGAACACAAAGCCATAAACTGGCTAGATCTGGTTCTCCAGGGGGTGTATAAGCTCAGAGGGAGGAGCTACACTTTTGAGTGTAGTACTTTAGCTTCTGCCTCCGGAGGACACACAAACACCCAATGTCTGGGTCTCCCATAGGAACGATAAAGAAAGTTAAATTTTAAAGTTCATTAGATAGATAGATACTGTAATAATAATAATTTACACCATTGGATGTGCTCCTGTGCTCAGATCTTATATATGTGTCCCTGCTATGTACTGTGTATTATGTAATTGCAGTGTCTGACCGTACAGGGACATGGTCTGATCCTACCACAGCTCCTGGGGCGGGGATGATGCAAAAGAGAATATACAGATAGCACAGCTTGTAAGGGAATACATTTCCCTGCCTGTTTTTTTAAAAAAAAATCTTTTACCTCAAAAATTATTTGCGATCCCGTGCTGTAATTTCTTTATACTCTTTTGTGTCCTTCCCGGCCCAGGAGCTGTGGTATGATCAGACCATGTTCCTGTACGGTCAGACACGGCCATTACACAGCACGGTCACATATATAAAGATTATCTCAGCACAGGAACACATCCAAATGTGGAAATTATTATTACACGATGTATTGGTTAAAATTTACTTTGTTCATGGGAAAACCCCTTTCAAGTGTAACTGTCAATTTATAAGAAAGAAAAAAAATGTATATATTACAGGCACTGCATAGGGTTTTTGATGAGTGTAGGTCCGGGTCCCGAGACCTCCACTGATCTGACGTACACAGCTGCACGCACAGAGCAGTGTACAGGTTGCATAGTAGGTCTATAGGTCTGTACATTCACTCTCAGAGCGGTGTATGAACCCATAGACTTTGGAGCCCATACACCTGTGGGGCAGGTCATGCCGTGAGCTGCAGACTTCAGAGCAGAACACTGACAAATCAATGGGGGGTCTCAAGACCTGGACGTGCACCAGTCTACAACACTATCCAGCGCTAGTGATCTATATAAAAACTTTTATAAAATGACAGCTTCACTTTAACAAAATAATTTCAGGACAGGTTTACTTTTATCCATAATATTTGCAGAAGCATTGAGGAATATTCTCCATCAATCCTGAGAGCTCTTCTCATTGTTACCTGGCTACTTTCACCATCTTGGGATTGTACTTCTGCAGCATTGCTAGTAACGTCTTCATGGTTTTTCCCGTATCAATGATGTCCTAAAAGAACCATAAAAAAAATTAAATCACCTTGCAAATATGTATCCATTCAATAGGTGCTCCTCTTATTAAAGGGAACCTGTCACCAGATATGGAGACTATAAGCTGCAGCCACCACCAGTGGGCTCTTATATACAGCATCCTAACATGGTGTATATAAGAGCCCAGGCCACTGTGTAGAACATAAAAATCACTTTATAATACTCACCTAAACGACTGCTGCGGTGGAGTTGAGTCATTTAGGCGTCTCTGTTCTCTGGTGCCGGCGCCTCCTCTTTCAGCCATCTTTGGCCTCTTTCTTCTGAAGCCGGAGTGCATGACGTGTCCTACATCATCCACACTAGCCGGCATTGAGGTCCTGGGCAGATCAAAGTATTGTAGTGCGCCTGCGCGGGACCGGCGAGTGTGTATGACATAGGACGAGTCGCACACACAGGTTTCAAAATGAGGACGAAGATGGCCGAAAGAGGAGGCGCCGGCAACGGAGACGCCCATATGACCCAACTCCACCGCAGCAACCGTTTAGGTACATATTATAAATTGATTTTTACGTTCTATACAGCAGCCTGGGCTCTTATATACAGCATGTTAGAATGCTGTATATAAGACCATACTGGTGGTGGCCGCAGCTTAAAGGCCCCAAAACTGGTGACAGATTCCCTTTAATGTTACAAAGTTTTAATGACAGCATATTCATTCCAGCACCTACAGTGGCTACAAGTAGTATTCAACCCCCTGCAGATTTAGCAGGTTTGATAAGATGCAAATAAGTTAGAGCCTGCAAACTTCAAACAAGAGCAGGATTTATTAACAGATGCATAAATCTTACAAACCAACAAGTTATGTTGCTCAGTTAAATTTTAATAAATTTTCAACATAAAAGTGTGGGTCAATTATTATTCAACCCCTAGGTTTAATATTTTGTGGAATAACCCTTGTTTGCAATTACAGCTAATAATCGTCTTTTATAAGACCTGATCAGGCCGGCACAGGTCTCTGCAGTTATCTTGGCCCACTCCTCCATGCAGATCTTCTCCAAGTTATCTAGGTTCTTTGGGTTTGTCATGTGGACTTTAATCTTGAGCTCCTTCCACAAGTTTTCAATTGGGTTAAGGTCAGGAGACTGACTAGGCCACTGCAACACCTTGATTTTTTTCCCTCTTGAACCAGGCCTTGGTTTTCTTGGCTGTGTGCTTTGGGTCGTTGTCTTGTTGGAAGATGAAATGACGACCCATCTTAAGATCCTTGATGGAGGAGCGGAGGTTCTTGGCCAAAATCTCCAGGTAGGCCGTGCTATCCATCTTCCCATAGATACGGACCAGATGGCCAGGCCCCTTGGCTGAGAAACAGCCCCACAGCATGATGCTGCCACCACCATGCTTGACTGTAGGGATGGTATTCTTGGGGTCGTATGCAGTGCCATCCAGTCTCCAAACGTCACGTGTGTGGTTGGCACCAAAGATCTCGATCTTGGTCTCGTCAGACCAGAGAACCTTGAACCAGTCTGTCTCAGAGTCCTCCAAGTGATCATGAGCAAACTGTAGACGAGCCTTGACATGACGCTTTGAAAGTAAAGGTACCTTACGGGCTCGTCTGGAACGGAGACCATTGCAGTGGAGTACGTTACTTATGGTATTGACTGAAACCAAGCTCCCCACTGCCATGAGATCTTCCCGGAGATCCTTCCTTGTTGTCCTTGGGTTAGCCTTGACTCTTCGGACAAGCCTGGCCTCGGCACGGGTGGAAACTTTCAAATGCTGTCCAGGCAGTGGAAGGCTAACAGTAGTTCCATAAGCCTTCCACTTCCGGATGATGCTCCCAACAGTGGAGACAGGTAGGCCCAACTCCTTGGAAAGGGTTTTGTACCCCTTGCCAAGCCTTGTGACCCTCCACGATCTTGTCTCTGATGGCCTTGGAATGCTCCTTTGTCTTTCCCATGTTGACCAAGTATGAGTGCTGTTCACAAGTTTGGGGAGGGTCTTAATTAGTCAGAAAAGGCTGGAAAAAGAGATAATTAATCCAAACATGTGAAGCTCATTGTTCTTTGTGCCTGAAATACTTCTTAATACTTTAGGGGAACCAAACAGAATTCTGGTGGTTTGAGGGGTTGAATAATAAATGACCCTCTGAATAAACTTTTCACAATTTAAAAAAAAAAAGAAATAAAAAAATAAATAACATTATTTTTTGCTGCATTTCACACTTCCAGGCTGATCTACAGTCCCAAATGTCACAATGCCAAGTTAATTCCGAATGTGTAAACCTGCTAAATCTGCAGGGGGTTGAATACTACTTGTAGGCACTGTAGTTTCTGACATGACCTGGCATGGAGAGATCACTACAAGATGCCTTATTACTTATTAAATAATTATTTGTCACATTAGAGAAGAAGTTTGAGGGCCCAAGAGATTGTCGTAGTCCCTTTATTTGGAAATAAGAGAATTTGCCTTTATTTTATATTACAGCCTATAGTTTAGTATACTATCTACAGTACTATTTGTGTTCTATACATTCCATACACCTGATTAATAATGACTGACACATCCAAGAGAACAATAAGGCTATGTGCCCACGGGACTCTGTATCTGCAGATTTTTCTGCATCAAAATCCGCAGCTTTCCCCTGGAATCCGCACCTTTTCATAGATGCGGATTTGACGCGGATTTTGCGTTGTTTTTTTTTTTTTTTTTTTTTTTTTTTAATTTAATTGAATAGGCAAAATCTGCAACAATAATTGACATGCTGCAGATTTTTCCGCACGAAAATCCGCACGATTTCCGCTGCGGAAAAATCCGCAGCGTGGGCACAGCATTTCCCAAATGCCATAGAAATGGCTAGGGAGTAGCTGTGCTGCAGAATTCTGGAAAATCCGCAGCTTTTCCGCGAGAAATCCGCGGCAAAATCCGCGCATTTTCCGCAGCGTGGGCACATAGCCTTAGAAATGTACATCAACTTGTTCGGCGCCTATAACGAGCATCTTTAGTATTTTCTAACTGGCAGCATGTGAAGACTTTAGGGAACATGTAACCAAGGCCCTTAGATGATCATATTTGATCTCTGCCCCCCACAAAGCACCAGATCCTAGTAGGTCTTGCTAATCCAGAGCCATTAATATTATGTAGCTAATAAAGCTTTCTTTGAGAAGTACAATGAGATTTAATGTGAACTCACCTCAACAATTAACACATTCTGCAAAAAAAGAAAAGATGTGTAAAACACTTAATTCAAGTAAATCGTAATATAGTAATATAGCAGATACACACACGAAGGCCCAAATTCATCAAAGCCTTTGCACCTTTTTTTCTGGAGTAAAATTTCTCTTAATATTGACTTTAAGACTTTTTTTTTTATAAAGGTAACTTCACTTAGTTTGTTTTCTTTAATTTCACAATGTAGGCGCAGTTTTCCTTATCCAGAAATTTTAGTCCAATTCCTTATTTCTAAAGTTTCCAAAAAAAAAAAAATTACAAAGTTTGTGCACAATCGTACTTCAGGATTCTCCTGGAGAACAAAGTCTGCCCAATGTTATTTTTTACACAAAAGGAAAATAAAACATTCTAAAAGGGTCAAGGGAATTTTTTTCTTAAAATTTATCTTCCTAAAAGCAGCATTTAAAAAAAGAGAATTTTGTTTACTTACCGTAAATTCTTTTTCTTATAGTTCCGTATTGGGAGACCCAGACATTGGGTGTATAGCTTCTGCCTCCGGAGGACACACAAAGTACTACACTCAAAAGTGTAGGTCCTCCCTCTGAGCTTAAAAACCCCCTGGAGAACCAGATCTAGCCAGTTTAGTGCAAAAGCTGAAGGAGAATAGCCACCCACAAGTAAAAACAGAGCAAGAACCGGAACAACCGGAGCCTCTGTCTACGACAACAGCCGATGATAACACGCAGAACAAGAAACTGCCAAGAGGCAACAGGGAGGGTGCTGGGTCTCCCAATACGGAACTATTAGAAAAAGAATTTACGGTAAGTAAACAAAATTCTCTTTTTCTTTATCGTTCCTATGGGAGACCCAGACATTGGGACGTCTCAAAGCAGTCCATGGGTGGGAATAAACAGAAAAACTGAGAAGTAGGCGGGGCCTAACTTCACAAGTGGGCGACAGCCGCCTGAAGGATGCGTCTGCCCAAGCTCGCATCTGCCGAAGCATGAGCATGCACTTGGTAGTGCTTTGAAAAGGTATGCAGGCTAGTCCAAGTGGCAGCCTGACAGACTTGCTGAGCCATAGCCTGGTGCCTGAAAGCCCAAGAGGCACCGACAGCTCTGGTCGAGTGTGCCTTGATCCCCGGCGGGAGAGTCACCTGAGAACACTGGTAGGCATCCGAAATGGTTGACCTAATCCAACGGGCTAAGGTCGGCTTTGAAGCAGAGAAGCCCTTACGCCGACTTGTGGTTAGCACAGAAAGAGAGGTGCCCCGCCTAAGAGCAGCGGTGCGAGACACATAGATCCGGAGCGCCCGCACCAGATCCAGAGTATGCAACGCTTTTTCAAAGCGATGAACAGCAGCCGGACAAAAGGAAGGTAGGGTAATGTCCTGGTTAAGGTGATCGAAAGTGACGCACATCCGGTGCCAGTAACGATGTCACAACGTGTAAAGCCTAGAAGCACCGATAAACAATCGCAAAAGCGTCGAAAATCGGTGATCTGTGTAGTGTCGGTCATTTCCATAATTTCGCTGCAGCGACAGGTACGATGTTGTTCCTCGTTCCTGCGGCAGCACACATCGCTGTGTATGAAGCCGCAGGAGCGAGGAACATCTCCTTACCTGCGTCCCGCCTGCAATGCGGAATGAAGGAGGTGGGCGCCTGCCGTCTGACGTCGCTGTGACGCCGCACGACCCGTCCCCTTAGGAAGGAGGCGGGTCGCCGGCCAGAGCGACGTCGCAGGGCAGGTAAGTCCATGTGAAGCTGCTGTAGCGATAATGCTCTCTACGGCAGCTATCGAAAGATATCACATCTGCGACGGGCGCGGGGACTATTGCGCTCGGCATCGCTACAATCGGCTAGCGATGTCGCAGCGTGCAAAGTACCCCTAAGTCTTGATTTTTTTCTCAGGCTTGCATTAGATGCAAAAAATCCGCAGGTAAAAAATGCAAATGCATTTTTAGTCCATTTCCAATGCGGAAACCCATACAGTTTTCTCCAAGCCAAATACCAGGAGGTATCAAAAACAAAGCAGTTTTGTTTACAGCTTGACAAACCAAAAAGAGACAAAACAGTAGCATCAAAAACACGATAAAAACTAAAAACAAATAAATGCAAGTAAACTAATTTACACGGAATACTCTATGTGGATTTGTTACTCCACTCTCCTGAGGATATATGATGAAACGCGTTGAGAGAGAGAAATCCCTTCCATATGTATACCGGAGCTGATTATAAGTGGATCCTTTGAATACCTGGTGGAACCAGGGGATCGCTTTTAGCCTTTGGCTAGCTCCATCATCTGATCATTGGGGAGGAACGTTCGTCCATAAGTAACCAGAAGACTGGTGAGATTGTTCCTCTTTCATTCCCTATCCAGCTCATTGGGATTAGGGTCTGTCTGCTGCTGTCTTTTAATATTGTCCTCCTGTGAGTGAATATCCCTACCAACACAATTACAGGACATCACAGATAGTGACAATTTTTATGTGCATTTTGCACCATAAGTGTTGTTAGTCCTTTTTATGCATACCATATTAAAAGTTATATTTTAGGCGTGTTAATTTTGCTGGGTTACCTAGCTATTACTAATATTGTGAGATATCAAAGAGACTCACTCATTGACTGAATGGCCAGTGCACATTCTGGAAGGCTGCTCAATTATAGAGTCTATGGGACTGATGAGGATAGCAAAGCGCTATACTCGGCTGTCCCTGGCATTCTTAAAGACATTGAATGAGGAGGCGATGCACTTAAGCGGGCTTTACACGCTACGAGATTGCTACAGCGATCTCGTTGGGGTCACAGATTTTGTGACGCACATCCGGCCGCTGTAGCGATACCGTTGCGTGTGACACCTATGAGCGATTTTGCATCGTCGCAAAAACGTGCAAAATCGCTCATCGGCGACATGGGGGTCCATTCTCAAATATCGTTACTGCAGCAGTAACGAAGTTGTTCCTCGTTCCTGCGGCAGCACACATCGCTCCGTGTGACACCGCAGGAACGAGGAAGCTCTCCTTACCTGCCTCCTGGCCACAATGCGGAAGGAAGGAGGTGGGCGGGATGTTCGTCCCGCTCATCTCCGCCCCTCCGCTTCTATTGGGCGGCGGTTCTGTGACGCTGCAGTGACGTTGCTGTGACGCTGAATGAACCGGCCCCTTAGAAAGGAGGCAGTTCGCCGGTCACAGCGACGTCACAGGGAAGGTAAGTAGTGTGACGGGTCCGGGCGATGTTGTGCGACACGGGCAGCGATTTGCCCGTGTTGCACAACAGATGGGGGCGAATACGCACGATGGCGATATCGGTACCGATATCGCAGTGTCTAAAGCGGCCTTTACTCAAATGCTGTTTCATTCAGATAGGGAGATTTAGGGCCCCTTTTCTGATAAAGTGGTGTGACCCCTGGCAGTCAGACACTTGATATCTATCCATTCATTTCTATGAGATTGAGATAAATAAGAAACCACCTTAGGGAGAAAGTCCGGAGTCGGACGGAGAACCACCTTGTCTTGATGAAAAACCAAAAAAGGTGACTCCGAAGAGAGCGCAGCTAAATCAGAGACTCTCCTGAGGGAAGTTATGGCCACTAGAAAGACCACCTTCTGTGAAAGACGAAACAAAGAAACCTCCCTAAGAGGCTCAAAGGGGGGTTTCAGCAAAACCGTGAGAACCAAATTGAGGTCCCAGGGATCCAAGGGCCGCCGGTAAGGCGGGATGATGTGAGACGCACCGTGCATGAAGGTGCGGACCTGAGCCAGCCGGGCGATACGCCGCTGGAACAGAACTGACAAAGCTGAGACTTGTCCCTTGAGAGAGTTGAGGGATAGTCCTAGCTGCAGATCGGACTGTAGAAAAGACAGAAGGGTCAGCAAGGAAAAAGGCCAAGGAGAATGGCTGGAAGAGCGACACCAGGACAGGAAAATCTTCCAAATCCTGTGATAGATCTTGGCAGAGGAAGACTTACGGGCCCGAGTCATAGTGGAGATGACTTCAGGGGGGATACCAGAAGCCGTCAAGATCCAGGACTCAAGAGCCACGCCGTCAACCTGAGAGCCGCAGAATTCTAGCGGGAAAACGGACCTTGTGAGAGAAGGTCTGGACGGTCCGGAAAATGCCACGGCACCTCTACGGACAGATGGAGCAAGTCTGGGTACCAAGCTCGCCTGGGCCAGTCCGGCGCAATGAGGATGACTCGACGGCCCTCCATTCTGATCTTGCGCAGAACTCTGGGCAAGAGAGCTAGAGGGGGAAACACGTAGGACAGACGAAACTGGGACCAGTCTTGAACCAGAGCCTCCGCTGCAAAGGCCTGAGGATCGTGGGAGCGAGCCACGTAAACCGGAACCTTGTTGTTGTGACGGGATGCCACTAGGTCCACTTCCGGAGTGCCCCACTTGCGGCAGATTGACTGAAACACTGCCGGATGCAGGGACCACTCGCCACTGTCCACGGTTTGACGGCTGAGATAATCTGCTTCCCAGTTTTCCACGCCTGGGATGTGGACTGCGGATATGGTGGACTTGGAGTCCTCCGTCCATTGAAGGATGCGTTGAACCTCCAACATTGCCAGGCGGCTGCGTGTCCCGCCTTGGTGATTGATGTAGGCAACCGCTGTCGCGTTGTCTGACTGGACTCGGATGTGCTTGCCCGCCAACAGGTGGTGAAAGGCTAGGAGAGCTAGAAGCACAGCTCTGGTTTCCAGCACATTGATCGAGAGGGCTGACTCGGACGGAGTCCAAGTGCCCGGCGCTCGGTGGTGGAGACATACCGCTCCCCAGCCGGATAGACTGGCATCCGTGGTGAGGATCACCCAGGACGGGGCCAGGAAGGAGCGCCCCTGAGACAGAGAGAGGGGCCAAAGCCACCACTGAAGAGAGCTCCTGGTCTGTGGCGACAGAGCCACTAGCCTGTGCAAGGAGTAAGGCCGCTTGTCCCAACAGCGGAGAATGTCCAGCTGTAGAGGACGCAGATGGAACTGGGCAAAGGGAACAGCCTCCATTGACACCACCATCTGACCTAGCACCTGCATCAGGTGCCTGATGGAATAACGGCGGGGCCTCAGCAGAGAGCGCACCGCCAGTTGGAGGGACATCTGTTTGACTAAGGGCAGCTTCACAAGTGCTGGCAGTCTCGAACTGCATCCCTAGGTAGGTGAGCCTCTGGGTCGGAGTCAGAGTGGATTTGGGCAGATTGACAAGCCACCCGAATATGGGCTAGAGTGGCGAGAGTGAGCGAGACACTCCGCTGACAGTCTGCGCTGGATGAAGCCTTGACTAGAAGGTCGTCCAGGTAAGGAATCACTGCCAACCCCTGGAGGTGCAGAACCGCAACCACTGCTGCCATGACCTTGGTGAATACTCGAGGGGCCGTGGCTAACCCGAAGGGGAGAGCCACGAATTGGAAATGTTCCTCTCCGATTGCAAAACGTAGCTAACGCTGGTGTGAAACTGCAATTGGAACATGCAGATAGGCATCTCTGATGTCGATGGATGCCAGGAAATCCCCTTGGGTCATTGAGGCAATGACTGACCGCAGAGACTCCATGCGAAAATGCCGCACCTGAACATGCTTGTTGAGAAGCTTGAGATCCAGGATGGGCCGGAAGGAACCGTCCTTTTTGGGGACTAGGAAGAGATTTGAGTAGAAACCTCTGAACCGTTCCCGGACGGGAACCGGTACTACTACTCCGTTGGCCTGCAAGGATGCCACGGCCTGAGAGAAGGCGGCGGCCTTGGAGCAGGGGGGAGTTGACAGAAAAAAACTGTTTGGCGGGCTGGAAGAGAATTCTATCCTGTAGCCGTGGGAGATGATATCCCGCACCCACTGATCGGAGACGTGTTGAAACCACACGTCGCCAAAGTGGGAGAGCCTGCCACCGACTAAGGACGTTGCTGGCGCGGACAGATAGTCAAGAGGAGGCTGCGTTAGTGGCAGCAGCTCCTGTGGTCTTCTGTGGACGCGCTTTTGTGCGCCAGCTGGATTTTTGGTCCTTGGCTGAGTTAGTGGACGAGGCCGAGGGCTTAGAGGACGACCAGTTGGAGGAACGAAAGGAACGAAACCTCGACTGATTCCTACCCTGGATAGGTTTCCTGGTTTTGGTTTGTGGCATGGAAGTACTCTTCCCGCCAGTAGCCTCCTTAATAATTTCATCCAGCTGTTCACCGAACAGCCTGGACCCAGCAAAATGGAGTCCAGCAAGGTACTTCTTTGAAGAAGCATCTGCCTTCCACTCTCGAAGCCACAATATCCTGCGGATAGCGAGGGAATTAGCCGAAGCCACCGCAGTGCGGTGAGAAGCCTCCAGCATGGCAGACATGGCATAAGATGAAAAAGCTGAAGCTTGGGAAGTTAAAGCAACCATTTCGGGCATAGATTCCCTGGTGAGGGAATGCATCTCCTCTAGAGAAGCAGAGATGGCTTTGAGAGCCCACACTGCTGCAAAAGTTGGGGAGAACGAGGCCCCTGCCGCCTCATATACAGATTTGGCCAGAAGGTCAACCTGGCGGTCAGTGGAATCCTTAAGTGAGGTGCCATCAGCCACTGATACAACGGTCCGGGCTGAGAGTCTAGACACCGGAGGGTCTACCTTTGGTGAATGAGCCCACTCCTTGACCACCTCAGGTGGAAATGGAAACCGGTCATCAGAACCACGCTTTGGGAAGCGTTTGTCAGGACAGGCCCTAGGTTTGGTCACAGCGGCCTGAAAACTGGAGTGGTTAAAGAACACACTCTTTGTCCTCTTAGGCGAGGTAAACTGGTGCTTTTCTGCCAGAGAGGGTTGCTCCTCTGATACTGGCGGATTGAGATCCAGTACAGAATTAATGGACGCAATCAAATCACTAACATCTGAGTCACTTTCAGACAGATCAATGGGGCACATGGAGTTAGCCTCCGAGCCCCCTGTAAAGGCATCCTCCTCGTCCTGCGAGTCAGCTCCTGAATCAGAGCCGCGGGACGAGGAAGGAGAGGGAGCCCTACGTCTCCTTTTAGGAGGACGGGGTCTGGGACCAGATGATGAATCCTCTGTGAGCTCCGCTGAGAGAGCCCTAGCAGCAGAGGCACCCTGTGAAGGGGGCTGATGCAGGTTCAGCAAAGTCCTGGACAGCTGTCCCATGGAGTCGGCAAAAGACTGGGAGATAGACCTAGAAAAGGATTCTACCCAAGTCGGGGGTTCAGCCACAGGGACAGGAGCAGCCTGAGAGACCACTGGGGGGGCGATTCCAGGCTGAGGCATCGTCAGGTTAGAGCAGGCATCACAATGTGGATAGGTGCTCGGTTCAGGCAGTAGGAGCTTACATGCAGTGCATACTGAATACAGCTTTGGAGCCTTGCTCCTCATGTGAGACATGCTGCTGAAGTGGGGGCTCTGCCAGAATGACCCCTAGAGAGTATATCAGAAGGTCTACAACCGGAGGTTGTGGCTTACCAGACCGCTGGAGCGGTTTGTGTGCCCTCCAGATCCCAAAGCCCGGACTCCCAAGCACCTCAGCAGGGATGCTGCAGCCAGCGCTGATCGCAGGGAAGAACGCTGAGAAAATGGCGCCGGAGTGAAGAGAGGGGGCGGGACTCACTCTGAGAGCGGGATCTGGAGGGCCATAGAGACCTACAGGGGAGGAGACATGAACTCAGTGAGGAGTGTCTCTCCACTATGTAGAACGGCCGCTGGGCGGGGTCGCACTGTCCCTCTGCATGAATGACATGCGAGGGCAGTGAAACCGAAAGTAGGCCTCCGGCGAAGCCTGGGCTTAAATTTGAGCGGTGCGGCCGGCGCGCAGGCACCATCGGCGCGGTTCTCAGGCGACAGCCAGAGAACCCGCCGGAAATGTCACAAAAAACACTCAGCACACTCTCCCCAACAATAAAGTACAAGGGACCCCCATATATAAACGTCTCAGGTACTTAGCTTGCTGAGACGCAGGGTTCCAAGTCCCTGGGAGCGAGTGCTCCGGTCCAGCAGGATCCTGAAGGGCCGCGGATGGAGACCGGTCTCCTGCCAAGCATGGAGAACCGTGCTGGCTCCCACTTCAAGCCAGAGCCCAGAGGGATGGTGAAGGAGCACGGCATGTAAGGCTCCAGCCTTGGAATCAACCTTAACAGCACCGCCGACACAGTGGGGTGAGAAGGGACATGCCGGGGGTCCAGGCTTGGACCCGCTTTTCTTCAAACTCTTTCCAAAAATGAAAAATCAGATGAGAATGCATGTGTGGATGTATGCCTCCTGAACACAAAGCAATGAACTGGCTAGATCTGGTTCTCCAGGGGGTGTATAAGCTCAGAGGGAGGAGCTACACTTTTGAGTGTAGTACTTTGTGTGTCCTCCGGAGGCAGAAGCTATACACCCAATGTCTGGGTCTCTCATAGCAACGATAAACAAAATAGATACAGAAATAAATTTTTATATTATATTATTATATATATATATATATATAGTCCATATAAGAAATGGGATGTATTCCATCTGTCTAGATTTTGGCGGTTGGTGACTGTTCACATTAAGTCATCAGGCTTTGTCCACAGGCTATTTACTTCATGCAGCATTTGCTTGGACCTGTCCCGCCCACAGCCATGACTCAGTCATGGGTACGGGATTGAAATAGACCAGGTGAGTGCTGCTGAGAGCAGTTCTACTATTCATATGTGAGGCCGTATGGCACATTTTATAAAAATATTTTAGTGTAGGACTGCTTCAAATGAGATTTGCCGTGACGTGGCGAAGCAGCTCAAGAAATTGCAATTTTTTGCCAAAAATCTCAAAATTTTTAAAATAAGTACAGTTTGGAATGTTTAGTGCTGTAGTGCACATTTGGTGCTGGCTTTTTGTTTTTTCTTCATATAAGAAATGTGCAGTATATCTGTAGTGTGCAATCATACCCCCTAATGTTCAAAATCTGGTGTGTGTATAAATACTGTGAAATGCAGAAAATTAATGCATTAAGCTACTTTCACACAAACATAGAATACTGCCTTTATTATATGTAACACAGAGCAGCTGTTCGTGTAAGGGACTACTCACATGGTGAATAAAATACACAGTACCGTGAGTATGGCGCAGTAGCTGAAACGTGTAGGTTTTTGCCCCTCTAGGGATAGGATCAGAGACTGCTTTTATGTATCGATGTAAAGCTTTTTAACCACAAACAATAAATGTGACGTCTTATGGATATCCTCGGACTGGGTCGCTTCACTTGCATCGATGGTTTTGCAAACCTGGTTTACTAAGCACTCCGCCCAGATCAATCAGTGCATAGCAAGTGGGGAGGAACAGCCCAAAATGTGAGCTGATTAGGTTTTTTTGTGCAGTTTGCAATAAAATACACTGCGCTACCTCATTTCTGAAATCTAAGCTCCTACTAAATGGACTCTTCAGTATTAAAAAAACAAACATAAATAAACACATACCTTGCCGGTCAAAGTTGAAAGATCATCTCCACCTATAACTTTAATGTCTCCTGTAGACTGATCATTCTGTAAGAAAAATAAATAACCATTTGATAGAAGCCGGTTTATTATTACACTGAGACTTGGCTTTCACATAATAGGAGACAATGAAGGCTACTCAAACAGGGAAGTTCAATTCTGTTTTCCTCTGAAAGACCAGGCTGCTATCCATCTTAGGGCTCATGCGCATGTTGCATAATTGCATGCATTTACGCTGCGTATTGCACTGCAGCCTAAATGCATGCGTCCTGCATCCCCAGCACAAGCTATGTAGATTGTGTATAATCCGTGCGCATGTTGCTTTTTTGAACGCAGCGATTTGGGTGGTAAAATTTTAACCCAAATCCATGCATACAAAAAAGGAGCATGTCAATTAATTTGTGCGCTTTGGATGCAGCTCCCACTCTGTCTATGGTAGGGGCAGCATCCCGAGCGCATGAATTCGGCATTTATTCTGCTGAAACACTGCATCCATTACGCAGTGTTTCTGCAGCGATTTGAAGCGCAAATGTGCTAAATCGCTGCTGAAATTTCAGCATGTACGTGCAAACAAGCCCTTAAAAAAGTTGTCCCACAAATAAATGTATGTTTGGTGAGAATAAGACTGCTAGGACCCCCATTGATGCCGATAAGTGCCAAATGCACCTGCATAGAGATACACAACTCCATTCACATCTATAGGACTGACCTCCCTTCCAGCAGTCCCATAGCAGTGAATAACACAATGGCCAATATGTGCACTACCATTTTCATTCATACTTAGTGGGACAACCGCTTTAATAATATGGCATTGCCTTAAACACATACATCAGTCAAGTGCAATGACCTTGTTATCCAAGTCATCAATGCAGAATAATTAGGCATGAAAATAAATGACAATAACATACTGAGAAGAAAGAATATCAGCATTCACAGATAGACATAAGGGTGCTTTACACGCTGCGACATCGCTAGCGATAGCGTGCGCGATAGCACCCGCCCCCGTCGTTCGTGCGACATTTGGTGATCACTGCCATAGTGAACATTATCGCTACGGCAGCGTCACACGCACATACCTTTTCAGTGACGTCGCTGTGACAGCCGAACAATCTCTTCTTCAAGGGGGAGGTGCATTCGGCGTCATAGCGGCGTCACTAAGCGGCCGCCCAATAGCAGAGGAGGGGCGGAGATGAGCGGCAAGAACATCCCGCCCACCTCCTTCCTTCCGCATTTCCGGTGGACGCAGGTAAGGAGATGTTCGTGGTTCTTGCGGTGTCACACATAGCGATGTGTGATGCCGCAGGAACGACGCACCAACGACGATATGAAAAGGAGCGACGTGTCAACGATCAACGATTTTTGACGTTTTTGCGATCGTTGCTCCTTTGTGTCACACGCTGCGATGTCGCTAACGACGCCGGACGTGCGTCACTAACGGCGTGACTCCAACGATATATCATTAGCGATGTTGCAGATGTAAAGCACCCAATAGTAAAGCTATGTGCGCACACTGCAAAATTGTTTCTCCAGAGAAAAACGCACCAACCTGTGGAAAAACCGCACCAAAAAAGCATGCGGTTTTACCGCAGTTTGGAGCGTTTTTGGTGTTTTTGTCTATGGTATCGTCCCTGTGGTTTTTTAAACGAAAAACGCAGAAAATAAGTGACATGCTATTACTTTTTGCTGCAGAAATTCTGCAGCAAAACCTGTAAGGAAAAAAAAAAAAAACGCAGTGTGCGCACAGCATTTTGGATTTCTCATAGACTTTGCTGGGGAAGGACTGCTTGAAGCTTATGAACAAAAACCGCACCAATTCTGCAGTAAAAACCACGGCAAAAAACGCAGTGTGCGCACAGGGCCTTAGACATTGTAAATTTATACTTGCCATTTGTTTTATAATCTTGTAATTAGCTTTTTGCTCACTAGATGGCGCTGCCACCACGAGGCCCTTGTCGTTACTTACACAGTAACTTTTCAATCTAATGAAGTCTACAGTCATGGGGATCGATCGGTCGCTGTTTCTATTCAGTGCCTTGATGTAGTCAAGAAGATCTGCAAAGAACTTGTATCCACCCTTTAAAACGCAGAGTGCAACTATGTGGTGACCCCCCATATCTTTCATTATGTCTCGAGCTAATCTTTCAGTCCTGGGCAAGGGGAGAAGGAGACAAAAAAACATGTATACAAGCAATTTTATACAGGTTCTTTTAAAGGAATGTAAGAGGAAACTTTAAAACAAAATAAGGAACATTTCCATGATGACAGCACATACAAATACATATCAAGTAAAGGGAAACTTCCAACATTGTGACAAATTCCTCAGTGACTGCAGCTAATCATCTCCATCAGAGCAGCTACACAATGTCCACAAGAAGAGTTGTGTGGCAGTAATCTGTGGATACTAGACGGGAGCTGTGAGAACTGTCTTCTATCGTACAGTGTCAGCGGCTTTTATTTTGATTAGTGTGCTGTCACTATTGGCGTGTGAAGCACATGTCATGTCACACCAGGACGACTAACCAAAATAAGAGCCGCTGATGGTGAGAGAGGAGAGCCGCTTCTCAGGGCTCCTGCCCGATAGTCACAGATCACTGATGTTGCCCTGGACCGGGTCCTGTAAACAGATTTGCAAAAATCAATCTTTAAAAGGAAAAATATATATCTTTGTACTGTGTTAGCCAGGAGAGATAAAAAAAAAAATTCTGACCTTTGACACATTCGGAGCAGGAATGAATGTGTCACATGGATTTATGTCTTTTTACATCAATTAAGAAATGTGTTCCTCAGACCATCGGGGGGCATCACAACTCTGGATAAGACCTCAATGAGAGGTCAATAAAACTTTTACACTCCTTATCTATGAACTGCTGCAATATTTACTGCCACAACAGTTTGTCCTCTTGCCATACTGATAGTTCTGCTACACATAAATTGTCTTATTTACTGCTCCATTCTATATCCTGTTGTGTATAAATATGTGACTCTTCAGAATTTGTGTTATACTTGGCCTGATGAAGAGACCTGAGTAGTCTCGAAAGCTTGCTATATATTACCATCTTTTCTGTTAGCCATTAAAAGTATCAATCACTAGCACTAGGACTCTTAGGGTTACTTTGCACGCTACGACATCACAGGCCGATGCTGCGATGCCGAGAGCGATAGTCCCCGCCCCCGTCGCAGCTGCGATATCATTGTGATAGCTGCCGTAGCGAACATTATCGCTACGGCAGCTTCACATACACTCACCTGCCGTGCGACATCGCTCTGGCCGGCGAACCGCCTCCTTATTAAGGGGGCGGGTTGTGCAGCGTCACTGCGACGTCACACAGCAGGCGGCCAATAGGAGCGGAGGGGCGGAGATGAGCAGGATGTAAACATCCCGCCCACCTCCTTCCTTCTGCATAGCCGACGGGAGCCGCGGTGACGCAGGTAGAAGTTCCTCGCTCCTGCGGCTTCACACACAGCGATGTGTGCTGCCGCTGGAGCGAGGAACAACATCGGACCGTCGCGTCAGTGTAATTATGGAATTCGCCGGCGCTACACCGATGATACGATTATGACTTTTTTGCGCTCGTTAATCGTATCATCTAGGATTTACACACTACGATGTCGAGAGCGACGCAGGAAGTGCGTCACTTTCGACATGACCCCACCAACATCGCACCTGCGATGTCGTAGTGTGCAAAGTACCCCTTAGTTCTTTTAAACAATTTTTTTATCCTTAAAAAGGAACTTGTCTCCAGGTTTTTCCCACGTAAAGTGCGGCCACCATAAGTGAGCCCTCTGTTACAGCATACTAGAAAGCTGTAAT
The DNA here is from genome assembly GCF_048569485.1 of Anomaloglossus baeobatrachus. NCBI lineage: Eukaryota > Metazoa > Chordata > Amphibia > Anura > Aromobatidae > Anomaloglossus > Anomaloglossus baeobatrachus. The sequence goes on along the minus strand of NC_134361.1, from coordinate 59,596,511 downwards.
ATATATATATATATATATATATATATATATATATATATATATATATATATATATATATATATATATATATATATATATATATATGTATATCCCCAATCCACTCTACATAACATAAAAAATAGCATTTATTATACTCACCAATGGGGCGGTCCGGTCCGACGGTGTTGATTTGCCGCCTTCTCTTCTTGCTTCATGTGAATGACATCCTTCGTTATCCACACTGTGTCCCCCATTGAGCACCTGAGCAGGCGTACTTCTCTCTACTCTGCCGTAAACAGAGCGAAGTGCTGTAGTTTCGCATGCGCGGGCGCTCTTTGGTCTTTCTCAGCGCAAGCTCAATACAGGACTTTCAGCTGTCCTTGGCAGGGCATACAAAAGTTCGCCTGCACAGGAGTGCAATGGAAGACAGTGTGTGGATGACATAGGATGCATCATTCACACAAAGCAAGCAGAGAGGAGGTGCCGGATCAACCCCAGTGGACTGAACCGCCCCATAGGGGAGTATAATGAAACGTTATTTGTTACGTCAAGCAGAGATTAAACTCTCCATCTTCTCCGCACCTGTGCTCCTATTTTCACATGCAATAGAATGGGTTCACAGTGAATGACGCCCGGGTCACGCTCCCTGCAGAGTTTGAGCCGAATGTCATTTACTTATAGCATACAATTTTCCTGTATGAGAGAATCATTGGATGTTCTGCCGGTGTGAGCGTACCCGTACACCACCTCTTGGCAAGAGGAAAGCTGTAAGGCGGAGTAGCGCTGTGCTTCTGAACAAAAGAGGAGAAAAGCCCTTTAATATATTGCACTAAATATAGGTTTAATTTTATGTAAATATAACTGTAAAACATTTAAATGCAAATCGAGAAACAGCAGCAGCATCCACCGTCACATAAATCCCATCCACAGCTCTCGTCATATCCAGTCTGATGGCCTGCACAGCAAAGAGTCAGTGAGGAAGCTCCAGTGTAACACAAGATATGGAAACCTCCTAATGTACAGCACAGATGAGGGTCACACAAACAGGAAGAGCACATGACGGCGGCGTTCTGCACAATATCACAAAGCGCATCCATGTCATCACATCATATACGAGCCGAGCAGCAACGTTCACCGAATAGAGATGTGCGCGCAGGAAAATCATTCATTTTCCACTAAGCAGGAGATCAGAAAACATTCTTATATGTTCAGTGCAGCCTCAGGAGACTTATAGGCCAAAAGATCCCTCTGAAATCTTACTACAGAAATGCAACAGCTACTTGTAAGAAAGTGATGGGTTTTAAGGATGACATGTCACCAGTAGTGTTGAGCGGACCCGGATCTGAAAAATCCGGATCCGTACGGTTCAAGGTTCCGATCAGAGTCCAACCAGTACCCGGATCCGGTTGTGTGTGTTTGTTTGTTTTTTTGTTTTTTCACTCTCTCACTCTCTCTCAGGGGTGGTCCACTGCTCTACAATATACCACATCTCTGTAAAACTGATAGGGAAAGTTTTACAGAGATGGAAGTTGATGCGACATCACCGGATCTCACAGGTCATGGAGCCCGGAGGAGTCACGCAGTGGGGATGAGCAGACCACCATTGCGTCACTCACAGGCAGAATTGGCAACACAAAGTATTTAGAAAAAGCCTTCCCTATCAGTGTTACAGAGATGTGTCCGCTATTGCAGAGTAGTGAAACACCCCTTTAATTCCTGCTGCTCCCCTGATTAGTACATTACAATGTAATCAGATCAGGCATTGCACTCTCCACAGTTTTACCCAAATGCGCTGCTTTATATTCCAGAGAAAGTGTGCAGAATGCAAAGAAAATGGATTATAATGAGAAAAGCAATTACGGCTAAAAATAAAATTACGGTACTTATCTCTCCTTTTGTCTAAATGTGCAATGACTCACTCACACTACAAGAATGAGATGGCATCATTTTACCGTAATGAAAAAACAGGAATTGCCAGCTTACCGCTAGTAAATGTCCATGATGTATGCCATCCTCCCCATTAAAGGGTCAGAAACAGATAAAAGAGGCAGGAGCTCCAGCCACACTTGATATGAAAGACACCAAGGAAAATTTTCCAGCGAGCCTGCAGAGGATGTAAAAATCAGGTAAATACTTTATTCCAAAAGATATTAAAAAAATCCACATACATATAGTAAGTCAGACGAAGGGGAAAAATTATGTGCAAGGAGTGAAAATGAGACGCGTTTCGGCTACGCCTTCTTCACAGAGACTGTCTTCATCTGTGAAGGCGTAGCTGAAATGTGTCTTATTTTCACTCCTTGCAGATAATTTTTTTCTTCTCAGTCTGACTTACTATTTGTATGTGGACTTTTTTTTAATATCTTTTGGAATAAAGTATTTACCTGATTTTTACATCCTTTATGGGCTTGCTGCAAAAATGTTCCTTGCTCGCTTTCATTTTAATGTAAGGCCCAATGCACATAATTGTACTGGAGACTCTGAATACAGCAGCCATAACCAGTGTGGGCAATGCTAGGTAGATTGGAACGATGCCACTTTACATGGCAGCCCATTCATTCAATGGTGCCATACAACACAATGTGTGGCCGCCAGCCGTTACTTCTGCCCACCACCTACACAATTAGCTCGCTAACAGGGGATTTAGCATCCTGACTTTTGGCTGATCACATTGCTCATTTACAAAACAGGGTTATCATTCTCCCTGATAACCCCCATATGTCTGTGCCATAATTCTGGCCGGGGAGTGGATGTAACAAGAAGGGAATTTTGTTTACTTACCGTAAATTCCTTTTCTTCTAGCTCCAATTGGGAGACCCAGACAATTGGGTGTATAGCTATTGCCTCCGGAGGCCACACAAAGTATTACACTTAAAAGTGTAAGGCCCCTCCCCTTCTGGCTATACACCCCCAGTGGGATCACTGGCTCACCAGTTTTAGTGCCAAAGCAAGAAGGAGGAAAGCCAATAACTGGTTTAAAGACCAATTCAATCCGAGGAAACATCGGAGAACTGAACCATACCACATGAACAACATGTGTACCCGAAAAAAACAGAAAAACCCCGAGAAAACAGGGCGGGTGCTGGGTCTCCCAATTGGAGCTAGAAGAAAAGGAATTTACGGTAAGTAAACAAAATTCCCTTCTTCTTTTTCGCTCCTAATTGGGAGACCCAGACAATTGGGACGTCCAAAAGCAGTCCCTGGGTGGGTAAAAGAATACCTCGTGATAGGGCCGTCAAACAGCCCTTTCCTACAGGTGGGCAATCGCCGCCTGAAGGACTTATCTACCTAGGCTGGCGTCTGCCGAAGCGTAGGTATGCACCTGAAAATGCTTGGTAAAAGTATGCAGACTCAATCAGGTAGGTGCCTGACACACCTGCTGAGCCGTAGCCTGGTGCCGTAATGCCCAGGATGCACCCACGGCTCTGGTAGAATGGGCCTTCAGCCTTGAGAGAACCAGAAGCCCAGTAGAACTGTAGGTTTCAAGAATTGGTTCCTCGATCCCCCGAGCCAGGGTGGATTCAGAAGCTTGCGACTGTTTACGCCGACCAGCGACAAGGACAAAGAGTGCATCCGGGTGGCGCAGGAGCGCCATGCGGGAAGTAGAACCTGAGTGCTCTCACCAGAACCAACAGATGCAAATCCTTCTGAAATTGATGGACTGGACGAGGACACAAAGAAGGTGAGGTGATATCCTGATTGATATGAAAGTGGGATACCACCTTAGGGAGAAATTCCGGAATCGGACGCAGAACTACCCTGTCCTGGTGAAGGACCAGGAAGGGAGATTTGTATGAGAGCGTTGCTAGCTCGGAAACTCTCCTAAGAGACGAGACCGTTACTAGAAGGCCACTTCCCGAGAAAAGCGGGAAGGGAGACCTCTTTCAAAGGCTCGAAAGGCGGCATCTGGAGAGCAATTAGAACCTTGTTCAGATCCCAGGGCTCTAACGGCCGCTTGTACGGAGTGCTGAGACGACAAACTCCCCGTAGGAACGTGCGTACCTGAGGAAGTCGTTTCTGAAAAAATACAGATAGCGCTGAGACTTGTCCCTAAAGGGAACTGAGCGACAACCCTTTTTCCAACCTAGATTGCAGGAAGGAAGGAAACATAGACGATGCAACCGGCCAGGGAGAAACACCCTGCGCCGAGCACCGAGATAAGAATATCTTCCACGTCCTGTGGTCAATCTTGGCGGACGTTGGTATGCTAGCCTGTCTCATGGTGGCAACCACGTCCTGAGGTAATCCTGACGACACTAGGTTCCAGGACTCAATGCCACACCATCAGGTTGAGGGCCGTAGAATTCAAATGGAAGAATGGCCCTTGAGACAGCCAGTCTGATTGGTCTGGTAGTGCCCCCGGTTAGCCTACCGTGAGGCACCACAGAACCGGGAACCACAACATCCTCGGCCAATCTGTAGCGACGAGGATGGCGCGGCCGCAGTCGGTCCTGATCTAGCGCAGCACTCTGGGCAACAATGCCAGAGGTGGCACATAAGGTAGCTGGAACTGCGACCAATGCTGAACTAAGGCGTCTGCCGCCAGAGCTCGATGATTGTGAAACCGTGCCATGAAGCTGGCACATTGTTGTTGTGCCGTGACGCCATTAGATCGACGTCCGGCCTCTGTCAGCGGCGCCAGATCTCCCGAAACCCGTCCGGGTGAAGAGACCATACCCTTTCGGCCACACCCCGGCGACTTAGGAAGTCAGCTTCCTAGTTTTCCACGCCTGGGATGTGAACTGTGGATATGGTGGATGCCGTGTCTTCCACCCACATCAGAACCTGCCGGACTTCCTGGAAGGCTTGCCGGTTGCGCGTTCTTCCTTGGTGGTTGATGTATGCCACCGCTGTGGAGTTGTCCGACTGAAGTCGGATTTGCTTGCTGTCCAGCTGCTGTTGGAAGGTTTGTAGGGCAAGATACACTGCTCTGTGTTCAAGAACATTGATCTGAAGGGTGGACTCTTGCTGAGTCCACGTACCCTGAGCGCTGTGGTGGAGAAAAACTGCTCCCCACCCTGATAGACTCGCGTCTGTCGTAACTATCGCCCAGGATGGGGATAGGAAGGACCTTCTTTTTGACCATGAGGTGGGAAGAAGCCACCACCGTAGAGATTCCTTGGCCGCCTGAGAAAGAAAGACGACTCTGTTGAGGGAGGTCGACTCCCCGTCCCATTGGCGGAGAATGTCACATTGTAGTGGACGCAGATGAAACTGCGCGAAAAGAACTGCCTCCATTGCTACCATCTTACGTAGGAAGTGCATGAGGCGTCTCAATGTGTGCGACTGGTTCTTAAAGAAGAGATTGCAGCCCGTAGTGAATGCTGTTTGTCTAGCGGAAGCTTCACTATCGCTGAGAGAGTATGAAACTCCATGCCTAGATATGTTAGCGATAGGGTCGGGGTCGGATCTGACTTCAAAAAGTTGATGATCCACCCAAAACTCTAGAGAGTCTCCAGCGCAACGTTCGGGCAGTGTCGGCATGTTTCCTAAGAGAGTGCCTTGACAAGTAGATCGTCTAAATATGGGATCACAGAGTGACCCTGAGAGTGCAGGACTGTGACTACTGCTGCCCTGACCTTGGCGAAGACCAGTGGGACTGTCGCTAGCCGGAAGGTAGAGCTACGAACAGAAGGTGTTCGTCTCCTATAACGAAGCGTAGAAACGCTAGTGCTCTGGATCAATCGGCACGTGTGGATAAGCATCCTTGATGCCTAATGATGCTAGGAAATCTCCTTGGGACATTGAGGCGATGACATGGCGGAGGGATTCCATCCGGAACCGCCTGGTGTCCACGAGCTTGCTGAGCAGTTTTAGATCCAGAACGGGACGGAACGGCCCGTTCTTATAGGCACCGCAAATAATTTGGGGTAAAAACCGTGACCTTGTTCCTGAAGAGGAACGGGGGTCATCACTCTTTCTGCCTATAGAGTGCACCCTGTTTGCAGAAGAGCAGCGGCTCGGCCGGGAGGTGGAGAAGTTCTGAAGAATCGAGTTGGAGGACGAGAAGTGAGCTCTATCCTGTACCCGTGAGACAGAATGTCTCACACCCAACGGTCATTGACCTATGGCAGCTAAATATCGCCAAGGCGGGTGAGCCTGCTACCGACCGAGGATGCGGAGAGAGGAGGCCGCAAGTCATGAGGAAGCCGCCTTGGAAGCGGGTTTTCAGACTGTCTCTTTTTTGGGCGTGACTGAGCCCGCCAAGAATCTGAGCTCCTCTGATCCTTTTGAGTCCACATTGGACGAGGAAAAATGGGACCTGCCCGAGCCTCGAAAAGACCGAAACCACGACTGCCTCCTGCTCTGTTGGGGTTTGTTGTGTCCGGGCTGAGGAAAGGATGAATCCTTACCCCTGGACTGTTTAATGGTTACATCCAAACGCTCACCAAACAGTCGGTCAGCAGAAAAAGGCAACTGGTTAAGCAACCTTTTTTGGAAGCAGAATCTGCCTTCCATTCACTTAACGAGCAGACCAGGCTCTGCTTAAAAACACGGAGCAGCGGAGGCTACTGCCGTACGGTTCGCAGAGTCTAGGGCAACCTGAATCGCGTAAGAAACAAATGCAGACATTTGAGAGGTTAAGGATGCCACCCGCGGCACAGATGTACGTGTAACCGTGTCAATCTGTGTAAGACAAGCTGAAATAGCTTGGAGTGCCCCAAGGGTGAGAATGCTGGAGCCAACGGTGCGCCGACAGTCTCATAGATGGATTTAGACCAGAGATCCATCTGTCTGTCAGTGGCATCTTTAAGTGCAGCTCCATCTCCCACTGCAACTATGGATCTAGCTACAAGCCTGGAGATTGGAGGATGCCGCTTGGGACACTGGGTCCAGTCCTTGACCACGTCAGGGGGCAGGGATAACGTGTATCCTAAGCCGTTTGGAGAAGCGCATATCTGGATAAGTGTGGTGTTCCTGGACTGCCTCTCTGAAGGCAGAGTGGTCCAGAAAAATACGTGAAGCTGACTCCTCCACTGGAGGAGCTGGGTGAGAAATAACCAACATTCTATTGATGGACGCTATAAGATTATTCACTATGGCGTCACCATTAGGTGTATCCAGATTGAGAGCGGTCTCAGGATCAGAATCCTGAGCCGCTACTTCCGCCTCATTACACAGAGAGTCCTTCTGCTAGGACCCTGATGAAACCGAGGGCCGCTCATAGTGAGCCCGCTTAGGCTGTCGGGGACTGACGTCTGTGCAGAGCCGTGACTCTGGGATGCGTGTGACATTCCCGGAGCTGTTAGTTGTTCACACTGAGGGGGGCCATGGATCAATGATTCAACAGTGCCCATGTTGTGAGAGACATGTCCGGACTGCTAGGCTTCTAGTATCATAGCCATAGTCTCAGAAAATCTGTCAGTAAATACTGCAGACACCGTCCTCATCCTCTGGCCATTAGCAGAGACTCCGGCTGAGTTGGATATAATGGGGGTCTATGTAACCTGCCGGCCGTATAGCCGTACATGCTGTACCGGCTGCATAGAAAAACATGTGGTTCTGCACCTTTGTTTTACACAGAGAATATGCTGATAACTCCTCCGCACAATCCAGGAGGGTATATACAACGTGCGACCAAACAGTGCAATGTATATAGTACAAGCATATCTATAAGTGCACTTCTGCACTAGTGGGGTTAGCACCACAGGTGCTGCTTAACGCCTGTTGCAGCGATTGTGTGACTAACAGAATGCCAGGGTCTTCCACACTTGTCTCTGTATCGTACAGAAACTGACACTAATGGCTGCCGGCGTCCTTGTAGAGAAGGAAGCCGTGGGCGTGCCTGAGAAAGTGCGGGAATCCGGTTTCACAGTGCACACAGTGAGAGGGGTGGAGTATGCAAAACATACTCCAGCTCTCAGCGCTGCTGTGCTATGCAGCGTCACGCCCCTACCCTGACTGTCAGGCCTGTGGGCGGTAACGAAGGGAGACTAGGCCCAGAAGCCGGGGACTCGAGTTAATAAGCGCGGCCGGCATATCAGTGCTGGCCGGCGCGGAAGTCCCCGGCGCACCACAAATCCCAGCGGCGCCTTAAATAAAAATGGCAGCGGCGGTTAGCGCAGTAGTCACCCAATACACTAACACACCCAGCAACGCTGTGGTGTGCGATGGCACTAGTGCGGACAGCGCCGCTGTCCCTGGCGCACTAACACACCCAGCAGTGCTGCCGTGTGTCTGCGCGGTCCCCACAGGGACACAGAGTACCTCCATGTAGCAGGGCCATGTCCCTGAAGATACTCCGCTCCATGTCCAGCAGATACCAGGGGCTGTGGATGGAGCACGGTCTCAGTGCCTGGAGACCGATAGAATCCCACTTCACCCAGAGCCCTGTAAAAAGGGATGGGGAAGGAAGCAGCATGTGGGCTCCAGCCTCCGTACCCGCAATGGGTACCTCAACCTTAACAAACACCTCCGACATGAAGTGGGGTGAGAAGGGAGCATGCTGGGAGCCCTGTATGGGCCCTCTTTTCTTCCATCCGACATAGTCAGCAGCTGCTGCTGACTAAACAGTGGAGCTATGCGTGGATGTGTTGCCTCCTTCGCACAAAGCACAAAACTGGTGAGCCAGTGATCCCACTGGGGGTGTATAGCCAGAAGGGGAGGGGCCTTACACTTTTAAGTGTAATACTTTGTGTGGCCTCCGGAGGCAATAGCTATACACCCAATTGTCTGGGTCTCCCAATTAGGAGCGAAAAAGAAATAGGAGACCGTTGCCCACTGCAGTGTAAGATATGTGTAACAATGAATATGGGAATATAGACATGCATTACTGCTAGGAATAGATTGTATGTATAAATTGAGATACTTAGCACACAAAATTGACCAAATTTTGTGAGAACCCAACAACCAGAGGCAAGGCGACCTCATTTTTGTTGGGTCCCTATAAAACTAATGCCCCTCTTTGGGTTAAAAAAAAAAAACCCTACAATTTATGGGCGGACAGGAACCTGCAAATAGAGAATTAAAATTGCCTGAGGATGAAGAACAGGAGTGCTCAATCAGAACGTATGACCCTGTAATCTAAGAAAAATATTGATGGCAAAACCTACCTTTCTAATGTGAACAGGTGCAAGCTGAACATGAAACATCAGACAGGAACCTGCAAATGGAGAATTCTGATTGAGCGCTCCTACTCTTCAGCCTCAGGCAATTAAGTCTCCATTTGCAGGTTCCTGTCCGCTCATAAATTGTAGGGTTTTTTTTTAACCCAAAAAGAGGCATTAGTTTGATAGGTACCCAACAAAAATGAGGTTGCCTTGCCGTCGGCTGTTGGGCTCACATAAAATCTGGCCATTTTTGTGTGCCAAGTATCTCAATTATTACATGTTTTTTCATAGCAGGAATGAATGTCTATATTCCCATACTCATTGTTCCCCAATCTTAGCTTTGCAGAGTGCAACTGCCTCCTTTATGTTACTATGTTTCATATTCAGCTTGCACCTGTTCCCATTAGAAAGATAGATTGTGCCATCAGTCTTTCTTAGAATACGAGGCATGGATGGGGCTGGAAGAACTGGCCACAATGGTAACACATACTCATTTAGCTGCTACACAGGATTCTGTACAGAAATAAACAGTCTTGACAGGTTTCCTTCTTAGGTACTGGACAAGGTGGGAGGAGGGGGCGAGAACTCATGCATACCTTGAATAAACACATTGTACTAATCTGGTCTGAAGATCTGCCAGAAACAGGGATGGACAAACCACCGGGGCCGACTACCTCCTTAACACTAGAAGTCCCAGAGAGGGGTCATTTAACATTTCTACCTTTGGAACCCAGAGACGGGTCGAATGACCTGAAGGATTTTAGCTAACATCCTATAATCACCGTCTTTTGTTCTGTAATGAAGGCCATTATTGTCGCACCACAGGAGGTTGTTGTTTTCCATTGAGTTTAGCCATTTAGTTTCTAGTTAGTTCTATTCAGTTTGGACTGAGGGTCATTTGACCCTCTTTCGGGACTTCAGGGGGAGCTCGAAATTTCTGGGACTTCTAGTGTTAAAAGCCATAAGCACCAATATATCACTATATTATATAGAAGAGGCAGCAGGAATGGCTCACAACTTCTGGTGGATAGTTAGGGAGATAGCAGGGGCACAAAGGCTACCCTGGTACCTCCTAGTTTAAAAGGGAACTTGGTACATTGTGCATTCAATCTGAACTTTGGACAGCATGTTTTTAAGAAGGAGAAGCGGAGCAGAATGATATAGATTTGCTGAAGAAGATTCACTCTAACTTCTATATTATTCATTGAAATCCCGGTTGTCTGTATACATAGGAGTCCAGTGGGCGGTCCCCCTGCATGCAAAGCAGGGCTGTGGAGTCGGAGTCGTGGAGTCGGAGTCGGAGTCGGAGCTCATTTTGGTGGAGTCGGAGTTGGAGTCGGTATAAAATGCACCGACTCCGACTCCTAAAATATATAATAAATTGGGGACAGGGCAATGCAGAATGTGCTGAATATTTTACTAAATAATAACATTTAGTATAATGCTTATATTTAAGTGAAAAATTTATTGTAGTATAATGTGAACATCAGACATTTAATTGTTTTTATGATACAATAATCAAGATATTTGGATAGAACATAAAATATTTATTGGATACAACTTTAGAACACAAAAAACTAATAAATTGTAAATATGTAATATTATATATATATACACAGTGTATATACACACACAAGATATATATGTAATCTACTGTATATTACATAGTGTATTACATATTTACAATTTATTACAGTTTTTTGTGTTCTAAAGTTGTATCCAATAAATATATTTTATGTTCTATCCAAATATCTTGATTATTGTATCGTAAAAATTATTAAATGTCTAATGTTCACATACACATATTCATGTACTACAATAAATTTTTCACCTAACTATAAGCAATATATGTAGGAGCCGGAGTCGGAGTCGGAGCCGGAGTCTGAGTCGGTGCAAGAGAATTTGAGGAGTCGGAGTCGGAGTCGGAGTCGAAGGTTTGGCTTACCGACTCCACAGCCCTGATGCAAAGTCATACAAAGTCTACCCACTGGACTCAAAACACCTGGGACTTCAATAAAATGTAAGTTTTACTAAAACGTTTCCTATAAAAATGTATGTAGATCTGATCAGCTCCTCCTGTTCTATAACATTCTGCATGCAGATCACAAAATCTTTAACATGGCTTACAGGGAACCTGTCACCGGATGTTTATAATACTCACCTAATGGTCGGTGAGTTGCAGACTGGTCGGATGGGCGTCTCCGTCCTCCGGGTCCACGTCTCCTCTTTCGGCCATCTGAAGCTAGCGTGGATGACGCGTTCTAAGTCATCTACACTAGCCGACATTGAGGTCCTGCGCAGGCGCATTTTTATCTGCCCCGAGAAGAGCAGATCGAAGTATTGTAGTGCGCCTGCGCGGGACCTCAATGTCGGCTAGTGTAGATGACTTAGAACGCGTCATCCACGCTAGCGTCAGAAGGAGCACAAAGATGGCTGAAAAAGAGGAGGCGCGGCCTTGGAGAACGGAGACACCCATCTATTAGGTGAGTATTATAAACATCTGGTGACAGGTTCCCTTTAAGACACTCTAAAAACACGGCAAGTATTGCAACCTACCTGTCCATTATTAATCCGTGGGGAATGTAGACCTTTTCCAAATCCGCTGCATAATGCTTAGGAATACAGAACAGGTCAAGGTCGTATCCTTGTTCATCATCAGCAAGCTGCAGAAGAGAAGAACATATATTTGAATAAGTAATCCTGGCGATAAACCTCCACGTTCTGGCGGGTGCAGCGGATACTGAAACGCGTGCAAATGTCATATACGTCTAGGCATGTTGCAGAACTTTGCCAAAAGCGTCTTCATTATCAGAAGGCTTTATTACTTCATGAGCGAGCATTGTTAGAAAACTTCTAACAATCTAATCATCGCTCCAGGACGGCACGTCAATAGCAACCAGTCGGTCTTAAATAACGGATGGTAAACTGGACTTGAGCTAAGAAAGCAGTTAGGCAGGAATCCGTCCACATCCTCTATCGTTTACGGACATAATAGACAGAAGGTTGTAAAACAAGCTGTAATATGGACACCAGATACTGACTATGAAACACAAGTAGGTTGATTTTTTAGCTATAAATATATTTATTCTAAAAAAGTCTCTTGTGGTGTGAACATACCCCAACTGGATTTTGCTCTTTACGTCCCCCCCTTCCCCCCCCAGTACTATTTGAGCAGGTCTGGTCTTAAAAATGCGTGAAAAAGTACAATTCTAGCTTTAGATTTTTTGGGGTTATTTTTCAGGGCCGGAGTGGTGCTTTAAATCTAAGCCCTCTGCCCAAGGTATTCTACTCACTCTTTGGCGGTTTCACCTTTTACCAACTCCACTCCTGTCCCGCACTGCCATCTTGTGCTGGTAACTTCTGACTGGCTGAAAGTCAGAAGTTACGTCACAAGCGCTCAATAAAAGTCTATGAGAGCAAGAACAAGGCCAGAACGAGGTTATCATAGATTTGTATTGAGCTGTGATCATACCCTTACAGTATGCATTTTGTTTTACCTTACAACACATGGCAAAATATATAGAATCACCATGCTTAGGATAGACACCCAGCTTTATTACTTCATGGCAAAATCAAAAGTCAGGAGAATGTGTCAGCAGGATTTCACCCCCTAAATAAACTATTCATATTTGCCTTCAAAGACAAGTCCAGCAAGACCTTTACATGGCCGGCCCATTCCTCCATTGGTGAGAAATGAGAGTTTGAATTTGCATAACTGAAGCCGCCTCTGTCACTCCAGCTCTGTTCACAGCTCAGCATTGCCTCCTCCTGCTTGACTGACAGTTCCTTAGTTAGAAGTGGCACAATATATGAGGGGCAACTGATAAAGTCTTTGGCTTTACCCAGAAAGAAACGAGATAGGATGATGAAACTTTACATTTATTCCACATACTCTCCACTGATGACAACAACACACTTCTTACATCGGTATTCCAAGTTCTGTAAGTCTAGCAAAAAGAAGGATTTCAGTTGTGCCTCAAACCAGGCATCCGTAGCTGCCATGGCATCAGAAATGGTGTGAAATTTGGTACCCTTGAGGTGTTTCTTCAGGTTTGGAAACATCTAGATGACAGTCGGAGGGAGCTAGATCTGGTGAATAAAGTGGGTGGTCAACCAGCTGGAAGCCCAGCTCTGCCAGTTTTTGCCGTGGTTGCTTGTGCAGTGTGAGCGGAGGCGTTGTCTTGCAGGAACAAGATTCCTTTTGACACCTTGCCGCACCTTTTGGCCTTCAGAGCTGCCTTCAATTGGTCCTAAAGTTCAATGTAATACTTTGCATTAATGGTGGAACCCTTTTGAAGGTAGTCCACTAGCAGCACTCGCTCCTTATCCCAGAACAGACGCCATCACCCTGCACCCTGAACTTCTTTGGACGAGAAGAACCACTGTGCCTCCACTCTTGACTGCGCCTTGTTTTCAGGGTCATATAAATAAATCCAGGTCTCATCCATAGTGACCAGTCGATCCAGGGAGTTCTTATCAGTCTGGAAACGCTGACAAATGGCCCGGGAAGTTTTCACTCGCATGCTTCTCTGATCTGTTGTCAAAAACTTTGGGACCCACTTTGCAGATCTCTTCCTCATGTCCAAATGTTCATGGATAATGACACAAACACGTTCATGGGAAATCCCCATGATGTCTGTTATTGCTTTAGCTGAAATTTGTCGATTCTCTAGTATGAGGTTGTGCACAGCAGACGATCCCCGGAAGAACAATCACTCTTGGTCATCATCATTGGTGCTGAAGTTGCCGGTTTTAAATTTGACAACGCTGTTCTTAACTGTGGAATATGAAGGGCATTGATCCCGCAATGTCTGCGACACATCACCATGAATATCCTTTGCGGACTTTCCTTGCAGAAACAAGAATTTTACCACTTCTCTGCTCTCAGCTGTGAATATCGCATTAGACTCCACCATGTTGTTTTCCCGCGTGCATAGAACACTGTTGCCATAAGTAACAAACACAAAATTTTGAAAACCTATATTAGACACATAAGGCTTTCATGTGATGGAACATTCGTTACCATAGAAACAAAAAGATTACAAAGCCAAAGACTTATCAGCAGCCCTCGTAGAGGCTGCCAATCAAGCAGGAGGAGGCGGTGCTGGGTGGTGAATAGAGCTGGAGTGACCGAGAACTGTGATCCATCACTCCAGAGAACACATTTCCACTGTCTGGAGTCCAGTGGCTGCGGAATTACACCACTGTCTGATGTTTAGCATTGTGCTTGGTGATGTAAGGCTTCCATGTAGCTGCTTGGCCGTAGAAATCCATGCAATGAAACACTTAGCATTCAGTTTCTGTGATGATGTGAATAGCAGAGGAGGTTTGGACTCTGCACAGCGCTGGTGACTTTCTTGACCCCGCTCTCTAACTTTACATGGTCTCCACTTTCTTACATCTTACCTTCTAAAATGTCTCAGCTCTGTCTCTACAGTATATAAAGTTTGTTTTATCACGTGCCATTCTTCTCAAGGGCACTGCGACAAGTTCTGGGAAATATGCAACCTTGAAAGTTTCCATACCTACAGCAAAGCACCTTCACCGAGCGCCTCCCGAGTGATTAGGAACAGAACAAACTAATAAAACGAGAGAACTCAGCCCCAGCGCGGGTAGAGCTGTCAGAGGGCTAAGCCCAGAGAGAAAGTGGCACGGGGCACTGCACCACGCACCACATACTGAATGGTCTACTACACAATAGTGTCAATTTATGGCTTATAGGAAAAAGCAGAAATACAGGGCTAGAGGAAAGGAAGAACTGCACAATGCAAGGATAGCAAATGTGATTGATGATCTGGGCGTGGAGGTGCTTTATACTCGTACTTGATAAATCAGTGGGAACATGTGAAAAATGACACATTTTTACACATATGCTCTGCCCCCTACTATATAGGAAATTCCTCGAAAAACACCCTACGGGAGAGCCCGGGCACCAACACCTTCAATGGCTGACCACCTGGGCACACAGGACCACCTTGTGCCAACTGTAAACCACAGCGGCATTTTGGAGCCCCCTCTACGTATAGGACCATAGCGTCGGGTCCTCCCGTGTTGTTCCGAAGGCCACCCCTTATTATAGGAGAGTAGGTAGCCCTGCTTATAGCTTCACTAACAACATCTCAGACATAATACTGATTACCCTCCTCTCATTCTGAGAGCTAACACTACTATATACTATACTATACTATACTATACTACTAAGGCCGCTTTCACACATCAGTTTTTTGCCATCAGGCACAATCCGGCAAAAACATGAAAAAACGGATCCGGCGTCTGTTGCCGCCGGATCTGTTTTTTCCCCCATAGACTTTGATTAGTGCCGGATTGTGCCTGATGGCCTTGCGTTTCATCCGTTTTTTGCCGGCAGCCGGCTGAAACGTTGAAGTGAACGTTTTTGTGTCCGGCAAAAAAAACGGATTGCGCCGGATCTGGCGCCATACGGCGTGTTTTATAATGGAAGCCTATGGACGCCAAAGCTGGCAAAAAAACGGATCCGGTCGCCGTATCCGTTTTTTTTTAACTGAGCATGCTCAGTATCACACCGGAGCTGTCAAAACACTGAAGGAACTGATGGAAAAAAAACTGATGCAACTGATCCGTTTTTTCGCCGGATCAGTCGCATCAGTTTTTTTTGCCGTATCGTGCCTGATGCCAAAAACCTGATGTGTGAAAGCAGCCTAATATAACGCGGCATGTCTGAGGTCTATGGGGTTAAATAGAAGAGGTCACAGATTTTGCACCGCAGTAGTCACTCACAACTACCGTGCAAATCACTGCACGTTTAGGCTACTTTCACACATCCGGTTTGAGCCCTGCGGCTCAATCCGGCTGTGAAAACTATGCAACGGATGCGGCGAAAACACCGCATCCTTTGCATAAGTTTTTACATGCGGCCCGTCCGGTTTTTTCCGGTTGCGGCATGCTACTGAGCATGCGCAGTGGAAAAAACTGCATGCGGCGACCGGATGCGTTTTTTTTCCGCATCGCGCCGCATCCGGCCTCCATAGGTATGCATTGAAAAATGCGCCGCAGCGGCCGGATGCGGCGCAATGCGGTGTTTTTTGCCGGAGCAAAAAACGTTGCAGGGGACGTTCGATCCGGCCGCCGCATCGGCTAAATCTGCCGCATGCGGCCAAAACCGGACCGAAGGCAAGCCCCTGCGGCACAATACGGCACTAATGTAAGTCTATGCAAAAAAAAACCGCAACCGGCGTTATAAAAGCCGGTTGCGGTTTTTCTGCAGAACGCCGTATTGTGCCGCAGAGCAAAAATCCGGATGTGTGAAAGCACCCTGACACACATAGTGACATGTACTGGGGCAGGAAGGAGTTAAAACTAACAAAACCAATCAGTCAAGGCAGCCGCAGGACAGTCACACAGGTCTGATATAGGAGACACTGCAGTTCCAGGAACCCAGTTACACACGATGTGTATCTGTATATCCTGTGCTCCATAAATAGAGAATATCCCATTGAGTGCGCACTGCAGAGTATCCCCCCACTGCTGGGCCCCCGCCGCCGGTCAGGAGACCCGCTCTGATGTCCACAACATGAACGGCATGTTCTTCAAGGCATAAAATAGCTTTCATGGGACCTACAGCACAGGCTCAGTAGTCACACACGAGTAATTGAGACGGCTTTGAGAAAAGCAGAACCGTGTACAACACCAGAGTACGGAAAGGAGAGTGCAAACTGCAGAGTGCATTCACCAGAGCCAGGACTATTAGTGCACAGCGCAGGTACAGAGACCTACGGACATCAGATGACGGGCACAGAAAAACTGACCACATCATAAGCTGAAGAGTGGTGATGAGCGAGCACTACCATGCTCAGGTGCTCGTAACTAGTGATGAGCGAACACTACCATGCTCAGGTGCTCAGTACTTATAACTGGTGATGAGCGGGCATTACAAATGCTTGGTACTGGTAACTAGTGATGAGCGAGCACTACCATGCTCGGTACTGGTAACTAGTGATGAGCGGGCACTACCATGCTCGGTACTGGTAACTAGTGATGAGCGAGCACTACCATGCTCGGTACTGGTAACTAGTGATGAGCGGGCACTACCATGCTCGGTACTGGTAACTAGTGATGAGCGGGCACTACCATGCTCGGTACTGGTAACTAGTGATGAGCGAGCACTACCATGCTCGGTACTGGTCACTAGTGATGAGCGAACACTACCATGCTCGGTACTGGTCACTAGTGATGAGCGAACACTACCATGCTCGGTACTGGTCACTAGTGATGAGCGGGCACTACCATGCTCGGTACTGGTAACTAGTGATGAGCGAGCACTACCATGCTCGGTACTGGTAACTAGTGATGAGCGGGCACTACCATGCTCGGTACTGGTCACTAGTGATGAGCGAACACTACCATGCTTGGGTGCTCAGTACTCGTAACTAGTGATGAGCGGGCACTACAAATGCTTGGTACTGGTCACTAGTGATGAGCGGGCACTACCATGCTCGGGTGCTCAATACTCGTAACTAGTGATGAGCGAGCACTACCATGCTCAGGTGCTCAGTACTTATAACTGGTGATGAGCGGGCATTACAAATGCTTGGTACTGGTAACTAGTGATGAGCGAGCACTACCATGCTCGGTACTGGTAACTAGTGATGAGCGGGCACTACCATGCTCGGTACTGGTAACTAGTGATGAGCGGGCACTACCATGCTCGGTACTGGTAACTAGTGATGAGCGGGCACTACCATGCTCGGTACTGGTAACTAGTGATGAGCGGGCACTACCATGCTCGGTACTGGTAACTAGTGATGAGCGAGCACTACCATGCTCGATACTGGTCACTAGTGATGAGCGAACACTACCATGCTCGGTACTGGTCACTAGTGATGAGCGAACACTACCATGCTCGGTACTGGTCACTAGTGATGAGCGGGCACTACCATGCTCGGTACTGGTAACTAGTGATGAGCGAGCACTACCATGCTCGGTACTGGTAACTAGTGATGAGCGGGCACTACCATGCTCGGTACTGGTCACTAGTGATGAGCGAACACTACCATGCTTGGGTGCTCAGTACTCGTAACTAGTGATGAGCGGGCACTACAAATGCTTGGTACTGGTCACTAGTGATGAGCGGGCACTACCATGCTCGGGTGCTCAATACTCGTAACTAGTGATGAGCGAGCACTACCATGCTCGGGTGCTCGGTACTCGTAACTAGTGATGAGCAGGCACTACCATGCTCGGGTGCTCGGTACTCGTAACCAGCAGCCGAACGCGTGGATGGGCACGACTTGTCTACCGAGTATAATGGAAGTCAATGCTCGAATTCCTTATTGACTTCCATTATATTCGGTACACGAGTTTTGCCCGTCTGAGTATCCAACTACTCACTACAAGCACCCGTGCATGGTAGTGCTCGTTTATCACTATGTGAGAATGCTGGGAGCTCACAACCAGTGGCGGCAACTCCCACACTTCATCTTCAGAGATGACATTCAAATAAAATTCAATGAACGTCAAATGTTTGGCACCAGCGGTGTTTAGAGGTGGTCGTGGACTTACTACCTCTGCCTCCTGCGGTTTTCTCCAGCTATGTGCCATCACAAAATTACCTACTATTTCAATTTTTTTTCTATTTAACAAAATTTTTGTTTTTCATATCTGTATTTAAATAAATAAATCTTGCAATTCTCACACTAGGCCTAAAATTAGAGCACTACTTCCCGTTGAGGCTCACAATTTACTTCCCCTATTAATATGTCTTTGCAGTGTGAGAGGAAACCCACAAAAACAAAAAGGAGAACAGAATCTCTGCAGATATTGTCTTTGGTGAGATTTGACCCCAGTGCTGCAAAGTAACAGAGCTAACCTCTGTGCTGCCTTAGTATGTAGTTTATCTATTGTAATCCTGTATGTGATGATAATGAGACTCCTGAAACATCTTCTGTAAAGAACAAGATGTGATTTATTTTTAAATAGATATATGAAAAATGAAGTACAGTATATAAAAAATTAGCGTAAAACACTAGATTATTTTCTGATGACACATTGCTTTCAGAATCATACCTTAGCTACAGTCATATGAATAAGTTTGGGCACCCCTATTAATGTTAACCTTTTTTCTTTATAACAATTTGGGTTTTTGCAACAGCTATTTTAGTTTCATATATCTAATAACTGATGGACTGAGTAATATTTCTGTATTGAAATGAGGTGTATTGTACTAACAGAAAATGTGCAATCCGCATTTAAACTAAATTTGACAGGTGCATAAGTATGGGCACCCTTATCAATTTCATGATTTGAACACTCCTAATTACTTTTTACTGACTTACTAAAGCACTAAATTGGTTTTGTAACCTCATTGACTTTTGAACTTCATAGGCAGGTGTATCCAATCATGAGAAAAGGTATTTAAGGTGGCCACTTGCAAGTTGTTCTCCTATTTGAATCTCCTATGAAGAGTGGCATCATTGGCTCCTCAAAACAACTCTCAAATGATCTGAAAACAAAGATTATTCAACATAGTTGTTCAGGGGAAGGATACAAAAAGTTGTCTCAGAGATTTAAACTGTCAGTTTCCACTGTGAGGAACATAATAAGGAAATGGAAGAACACAGGTACAGTTCTTGTTAAGCCCAGAAGTGGCAGGCCAAGAAAAATATCAGAAAGGCAGAGAAGAAGAATGGTGAGAACAGTCAAGGACAATCCACAGACCACCTCCAAAGACCTGCAGCATCATCTTGCTGCAGATGGTGTCAATGTGCATCGGTCAACAATACAGAGCACATTGCACAAAGAGAAGCTGTATGGGAGAGTGATGCGAAAGAAGCCATTTCTGCAAGCACGCCACAAACAGTCGCCTGAGGTATGCAAAAGCACATTTGGACAAGCCAGTTACATTTTGGAAGAAGGTCCTGTGGACTGATGAAACAAAGATTGAGTTGTTTGGTCATACAAAAAGGCGTTATGCATTGAGGCAAATAAACACAGCATTCCAAGAAAAGCACTTGCTACCCACAGTAAATTTTGGTGGAGATTCCATCATGCTTTGGGGCTGTGTGGCCAATGCCGGCACCGGGAATCTTGTTACAGTTGAGGGTCGCATGGATTCAACTCAGTATCAGCAGATTCTTGACAATAATGTGCAAGAATCAGTGATGAAGTTGAAGTTACACAGGGAATGGATATTTCAGCAAGACAATGATTTAAAACACCGCTCCAAATCTACTCAGGCATTCATGCAGAGGAACAATTCCAATGTTCTGGAATGGCCATCCCAGTCCCCAGACCTGAATATCATTGAACATCTATGGGATGATTTGAAGTGTGCTGTCCATGCTCTGCGACCATCAAACTTAACTGAACTGGAATTGTTTTGTAAACAGTAATGGTCAAATATACCTTCATCCAGGATCTCATTAGAAGCTACAGGAAGCGACTAGAGGCTGTGATTTTTGCAAAAGGAGGATCTACAAAATATTAATGTCCCTTTTATGTTGAGGTGCCCATACTTATGCACCTGTCAAACTTTGTTTAAATGCGGATTGCACATTTTCTGTTAGTACAATAAACCTCATTTCAATCCAGAAATATTACTCAGTCCATCAGTTATTAGATATATGAAACTGAAATAGCTGCTGCAAAACCCAAATTGTTCTAAAGAAAAAAGGTTAACATTAATAGGGGTGCCCAAACTTTTTCATATGACTGTATCCGCAGGATACGTGTTTGATCACTGAGACCCCCACTTCCCACCTAAGGTCCCATATCCACTGTTGAATGCTGTGGCAGTGAAGCGTACTGTTTAACTTCTCCATTATAAGTCTATAGGAATGATGTAGACAGGTAAGTATGGCGTTCGGCTGTCTCCCTAAGTCCCATAGGGGCAGCAAAACTGCTCAGCCACCGGTCTGCTCAGACAGTTTCAAGAGACCGCCAATTATGGAAGCAGTGGGGTCCTAGCGATCATGCAAGTTGGTGTAGATTCCTCAGAAATCCCTTTAAAGACATAATAGTGTATTGATGCTCACCAGTATGTCACCTCAAATAAGCCACTCACGAGTCTAGGAGAGCTGGATAGCAATGTGTAATCGCAGTGATATTAGTTGTCACCCCGCTCCGCCAAATCAGAATGAATGGAGACATACTAACTGGAGGTTCCGGGAGTCAAAGCTACTTCTCCATGACAATAGGCCCATAATATATATATATATATATATATATATATATATATATATATATATATATATATATAATCAGTATAATGTATAGAGGGCTAAGGAGAAGTGCTCGGCTGTACAGAGACCACCACCTCTCCATAATCATCACCAAAGTGATGTGTGCAGTACGAGAAGATGGCACATACCTGCTATGTCTGATCAGAGGAGACAACCCAAAAAATGGACTGGAGCAGTGGATACATTTTTTTATTTTGCTATATGTATTTTTTGCACAGGGCCCAGGGGTTACACATGATAGAGGGAGGCACACAGCATAGGACCTAGGAGGCGCACCCGTAAGAGAGGGCACACGGCCCGGGGGGTGCCCAGAGAAGACGAGGGCCGCACACGAAGGAGGGCACACGGCACAGGTGGCTCACATGGAAGAAGAGGGCGCACGCCACGGGGGGGGGGGGGGGGGCAAACAAGGAAGAAGAGGGCGCACGCCACAGGAAGGGGGGGCAAACAAGGAAGAGGGCGCGCGCCACGGGGGGGGGGGGGCAAACAAGGAAGGAGAGAGAGAGAGAGAGAGAGAGAGAGAGAGAGAGAGAGAGAGAGAGAGAGAGAGAGAGAGAGAGAGAGAGAGAGAGAGAGAGAGAGAGAGAGAGAGAGAGAGAGGCAGACCCAGACCCTGTACCGGGCATGCTCAGTACAGAATCAGGATCCTGTTATAACGCAACTGAACGACCTGTGACATACGTTAATTTGACAAAGCCAAAAAACGCTACATGTTGCGTTTTTGAAAGATGTTAAATTAACGCAAAATGACGGATCCTGCGTCTAACGGACGCAAAGGAATGCAAACGGAAGTGGACGTGAGTCCATTGAAAATGCATTAAACACAAAACGGATTTGCACAGGATCCGTACTTCCGTTAAAAAAACGTTTTCAACGGATGTTAAAAAGACGTAGTGTGAAACCAGCCTTACTCATCTTTCCCAGACATGCGGGATCCTGCAGGTCGATGACCAGATTGTTCCACATTCAGCCCCCGGGATCAGTGTAGACATGGAAAGACCCCATAGACCTAGGTAACGCTTCTGCTAGTATAGCGTCCCAGGAGCACAGTGGCGCCATCTAGTGAGCATCCTCATCATGGCAGGCCTCATTCTCGCAGCACGTGCTCCAGTCATGACACGCGCTTTGGTCCCTGTTACGCCCCAACACATTGTATGGGCTCCGGTCACAGCTTCTCCATAATCCCCTGTATATATAACACTACAAACTGCTCACATATCCCAACCCTCTATGTCGCGATACAGCCGCACACCTGACACTGGTTGTTCTCCTGCCAAACACGGACTTCCAATACAAATAAACCTAAACGCTCCCCGACCATTGTAACCTACTCCCTCTATCACGATATTTTCCCGATATCTCCAGTTACAAAAGTCTTATCCTCTTTTTATCATGACATGCCCCGATAGTTGTAAACCTCTCATTAATCTTCCTTATGGCAGGGAATTGGCAGGACACACACTTCTAACCAACCCCTTCATTACTAGCGATAGTCCCTGGTCACACATTATCTGACATTACCAGCTTCTATCACGATACAAAATGACTCTCTTCTATATATCACAGCTTGCATTCTCCTGGTGACACAGCTCTGCGGGCGTCCCCAAAACACTTCGTTCTCCCACCCCATATCGCGACATAGCGCCCCGTGCAGCAGGTGAAGCTGAGGCGCCGGCAGTTGCCATGGCGCCTGATGTCACAGCCCGCGCTGCTGCTGCTGCATGGAGGCTCCCGGTGCGTCCTGTCCCCGCCCGGTGTCTCCTTCCCCTCCAGACACGAGCAGAACCGTTACCAGGACCGGAGTCCCCGGGAGCCGAGCACCGGGCCCGGCCTGACTCACCACCACACAGGGGCTCGCCATGTCTGCTGCTCCGGCCGCGTCAGGCTGCGTGTGACTGCCCCGCGCTCACTGCTCACAGGCCGCAGCCTGCAGACACACATGGCCGGGGCCGCCCGGGAGGAGGAGCACAGGGCAGAGGCCGGGAGGATCACACAGTGCACATATACACACTGTGTATTAGCTGTGTATAAGCTGTGTATTAGCTGTGTTTGTGCATGGATATAGCTGTGTATTAGCTGTGTATTAGCTGTGTATAGCTGTGTATTAGCTGTGTGTTAGCTGTGTATAGCTGTGTGTTAGCTATGTGTGTGCATGGGTTTAGCTGTGTATAGCTGTGTATTAGCTGTGTATTAGCTGGGTATAGCTGTGTATTAGCTGTGTGTGTGCATGGATATAGCTGTGTATTAGCTGTGTATAGCTGTGTATTAGCTGTGTATAGCTGTGTGTTAGCTATGTGTGTGCATGGGTTTAGCTGTGTATAGCTGTGTATTAGCTGTGTGTTAGCTGTGTATTAGCTATGTGTGTGCATGGGTATAGCTGTGCATTAGCTGTGTATAGCTGTGTGTGTGCATGGGTATAGCTGTGTATTAGCTGTGTGTGTGCATGGGTATAGCTGTGTATTAGCTGTGTGTGTGCATGGGTATAGCTGTGTATTAGCTGTGTGTGTGTGCATGGGTATAGCTGTGTATTAGCTGTGTGTGTGCATGGGTATAGCTGTGTATTAGCTGTGTGTGTGTGCATGGGTATAGCTGTGTATTAGCTGTGTGTGCATGGGTATAGCTGTGTATTAGCTGTGTGTGTGCATGGGTATAGCTGTGTATTAGCTGTGTGTGTGTGCATGGGTATAGCTGTGTATTAGCTGTGTGTGCGCATGGGTATAGCTGTGTATTAGCTGTGTGTGTGTGCATGGGTATAGCTGTGTATTAGCTGTGTGTGTGCATGGGTATAGCTGTGTATTAGCTGTGTGTGTGCATGGGTATAGCTGTGTATTAGCTGTGTGTGTGCATGGGTATAGCTGTGTATTAGCTGTGTGTGTGCATGGGTATAGCTGTGTATTAGCTGTGTGTGTGTGCATGGGTATAGCTGTGTATTAGCTGTGTGTGTGCATGGGTATAGCTGTGTATTAGCTGTGTGTGTGTGCATGGGTATAGCTGTGTATTAGCTGTGTGTGCGCATGGGTATAGCTGTGTATTAGCTGTGTGTGTGTGCATGGGTATAGCTGTGTATTAGCTGTGTGTGTGCATGGGTATAGCTGTGTATTAGCTGTGTGTGTGCATGGGTATAGCTGTGTATTAGCTGTGTGTGTGCATGGGTATAGCTGTGTATTGGCTGTGTATTAGCTGTGAATAGCTGTGTGTGTGCATGGGTATAGCTGTGAATAGCTGTGTGTGTGCATGGGTATAGCGGTGTATTAGCTGTGTGTGTGCATGGGTATAGCTGTGTATTAGCTGTGAATAGCTGTGTGTGTGCATGGGTATAGCTGTGAATAGCTGTGTGTGTGCATGGGTATAGCTGTGTATTAGCTGTGTGTGCGCATGGGTATAGCTGTGTATTAGCTGTGTGTGTGTGCATGGGTATAGCTGTGTATTAGCTGTGTGTGTGCATGGGTATAGCTGTGTATTAGCTGTGTGTGTGCATGGGTATAGCTGTGTATTAGCTGTGTGTGTGCATGGGTATAGCTGTGTATTGGCTGTGTATTAGCTGTGTATAGCTGTGTGTGTGCATGGGTATAGCTGTGTATTAGCTGTGTGTGTGCATGGGTATAGCTGTGTATTAGCTGTGTGTGTGCATGGGTATAGCTGTGTATTGGCTGTGTATTGGCTATGTATCAGCTGTGTATAGCTGTGTGTGTGCATGGGTATAGCTGTGTATTGGCTGTGTATCAGCTGTGTGTGTGCATGGGTATAGCTGTGTATTAGCTGTGTGTGTGCATGGGTATAGCTGTGTATTAGCTGTGTGTGTGCATGGGTATAGCTATGTATTGGCTGTGTATTAGCTGTGTATAGCTGTGTGTGTGCATGGGTATAGCTGTGTATTAGCTGTGTGTGTGCATGGGTATAGCTGTGTATTAGCTGTGTGTGTGCATGGGTATAGCTGTGTATTAGCTGTGTGTGTGCATGGGTATAGCTGTGTATTAGCTGTGTGTGTGCATGGGTATAGCTGTGTATTGGCTGTGTATTAGCTGGGTATAGCTGTGTGTGTGCATGGGTATAGCTGTGTATAGCTGTGTGTGTGCATGGGTATAGCTGTGTATTGGCTGTGTATTGGATGTGTGTGTGCATGGGTATAGCTGTGTATTAGCTGTGTGTGCATGGGTATAGCTGTGTATTAGCTGTGTGTGTGTGCATGGGTATAGCTGTGTATTAGCTGTGTGTGTGCATGGGTATAGCTGTGTATTAGCTGTGTGTGTGCATGGGTATAGCTGTGTATTAGCTGTGTGTGTGCATGGGTATAGCTGTGTATTAGCTGTGTGTGTGCATGGGTTTAGCTGTGTGTGCATGGGTATAGCTGTGTATTAGCTGTGTGTGTGTGCATGGGTATAGCTGTGTATTAGCTGTGTGTGTGCATGGGTATAGCTGTGTATTAGCTGTGTGTGTGCATGGGTATAGCTGTGTATTAGCTGTGTGTGTGCATGGGTATAGCTGTGTATTGGCTGTGTATTAGCTGTGAATAGCTGTGTGTGTGCATGGGTATAGCTGTGTATTAGCTGTGTGTGTGCATGGGTATAGCTGTGTATTAGCTGTGTGTGTGCATGGGTATAGCTGTGTATTAGCTGTGAATAGCTGTGTGTGTGCATGGGTATAGCTGTGAATAGCTGTGTGTGTGCATGGGTATAGCTGTGTATTAGCTGTGTGTGCGCATGGGTATAGCTGTGTATTAGCTGTGTGTGTGCATGGGTATAGCTGTGTATTGGCTGTGTATTAGCTGGGTATAGCTGTGTGTGTGCATGGGTATAGCTGTGTATTGGCTGTGTATTAGCTGTGTATAGCTGTGTGTGTGCATGGGTATAGCTGTGTATTGGCTGTGTATTGGATGTGTGTGTGGATGGGTATAGCTGTGTATTAGCTGTGTGTGCATGGGTATAGCTGTGTATTAGCTGTGTGTGTGTGCATGGGTATAGCTGTGTATTAGCTGTGTGTGTGCATGGGTATAGCTGTGTATTAGCTGTGTGTGTGCATGGGTATAGCTGTGTATTAGCTGTGTGTGTGCATGGGTATAGCTGTGTATTAGCTGTGTGTGTGCATGGGTATAGCTGTGTATTAGCTGTGTGTGTGCATGGGTATAGCTGTGTATAGCTGTGTGTGTGCATGGCATTCAGAAATACTATGGATATAGTTATGTTACACACACACTTTTTTCCCTCACAGTTTGTTCTCATATATGTATATATACTGTATATACAGCTCTGGCAAAAATTAAGAGACCACTGCAAAATTATCAGTTTTTCTGATTTTTCTCTTTATAGGTAGATTTTTGAGTGAAATGTAAATTCTACTTTTATTCTGTTGACATCGTCTCTGAATTTCCAAGCAATACATTTTGTATTTATTTTCTGAAAATGAGAAATGGTCAAAATAACAAAACAATGCATGGCTTTCACACCTCAAATAATGCAAAGAAAAGAAGTTCATAATCGTTTAGAAACAACAATACAAAGGTTTTATCTCAGGAATAGTTCAGAAATCAATATTTTGTGGAATAACCATGATTTTGTAATCACAGCTTTCCTGCGTCTTGGCTGCTTTCCATCAGTCTGTCACACTGCTTTTGGATGACCTTATGCCACTCCTGGCGCAAAAATATAAGCAGCTCTTCTTTGTTTGATAGCTTGTGACTATCCATCTTCCTCTTGATTACATTCCAGAGGTTTTCAATGGGTATCAGGTCTGGAGATTGGGCTGGCCATGACAGGGTTTTTATGTGGTGATCCTTCATTCACACATTGATTTACCTAGCTGTGTGGCATGGCGCATTGTCCTGCTGGAAAAAACAGTCCTCGCAGTTGGGGAACATTGCCTGAGCAGAAGGAAGCAACTGTTTTTTCAGGATAGCCTTGTATGCTGCTTGATTCATGCGTTCTTCACAAAGTTTAATCTGCCCAATTCCAGCCTTGCTGAAGCATCCCCAGATCATCACCGATCCTCCACCAAATTTCACAGTGGGTGCAAGACACTGTGACTTGTACACCTCTCCAGGTCTCAGTCTAATGTTTTAGACTCTAAACATTAGACGACCAGGTGTTGGGCAAAGCTGAAAATTAGACTCATCAGAGAAGGTTACATTACTCCAGTCCTCTACGGTCCAATCCTTATGGTCTTTGTCAAACTTCAGCCTGGCTCTCCTTTGCTTCTCATTGATGAAAGGCTTTTTTCTAGCTTTACATGACTTGAGCCCTTCCTCTAGGAGCCTGTTACAAACTTCTTGTCATGAACTACACCCCAGCTGCCATTTGCCATTCCTTTTGTAGGTCACATGATGTCATAATGCGGTTGCTGAGTGACATTCGAATAAGATGATGGTCATCCCGGTCAGTGGAAAGTCACGTTTGCCCTCTGCCTGTCAGACATGTAGAGAAGAGACGTTTTATAAAAATGTGCAGTGGTCTCTTAATTTTTGCCAGAGCTGTATATATATATATATATATATATATATTATTTTTTTTTCCTCCCATTAGTTTAATAGTTCTTTTTCTTTGCATTATTTCATTAATTGATAACATTTTTTCCACACCTGCCTAAGGCTTCCTTCACACATCCATGTCTTCGGTACGGTACGTATGACGTCCGCTTTCACATGTTCGAGAGACACGGACACACATAGACCCAATAAAATCAATGGGTTTGCGCACACATCAGTGTTTTCACACAGACCATGTGTTCGTGTGGAGCACATGTGTGTCCATGTGACCAACAGAGCGACATGTTAGATTTCTGCCAGCAGCACGTATGTCGCACGGACCAGACCCTGATGTGATCCGTGTGATATCAGTGTGACACGTACTGGAGAAAACAAAAGTCGCATAAAAATAAAGAATTTCTATACTTACCTGTCTCTGCCTTTGCTGTTGCTTCCGGGTCTCGCTCATTATGCTCATGAATATTCGCTGCAATCACCACCACCCGAAGTAACAGCAGTGCCGGGGACCGGTAAGTATACCAAGTCATGCTGTCCATGTGCTATCCAGATGTCACACGGATAGCACAGGGACCACACACGTAACACACACACGCACACACATACGCACCTAAACCACAGATCATGAAACAAGTTTGTGATTTAGGCCACTTTCACATGTCCGGTTTCACACATACCGGAGACACAGACAAACATAGATCCATTAAATTCAATGGGTTTGCGCACATGTCCGTGCACATGGTGACAAGTCCGTTTTTCTCTGGCAGGACGGATGTCACATGGACTGCACCCTGATCTGTTTCGTGTGACATCAGTGTGACACATACTAGAGAAAACAGAGGTCACATAAAAAGAATGACCTTTTATACTTACCTGTCTCTGCCTCTGCTGTTGCTTCCGGGCCCCGCTCATTATGCTCATAAATATTTATTGCACTCAGCACAGACCCGGAAGTAACAGCAGCACCAGTGATAGGTAAGTATACCAGCTCATGATGTTCGTGTGCTTTCCAGATGACACACGGATAGCACAGGGATAGCACACGTAGAAGAGACACACATACACACCAACAACACGGATCAGGAAACACGTTTGTGATTTAGGCCACTTTCACACGTCCGTGTTTCTGGTACGTGTCACGTATGTGTACACTGCAACATGTCTGTTTTTCTTGGGTGTCACATGGACCGCACACTGATGTGATCCGTGTGACATAAGTGTGACACGTAAACAGAGGTCGCATAAAAATAAAGAATTTTTATACTTACCTGTCTCTGACGCTGCTGTTACTTCCACGCCCGCTCATTATATATTCACTGCACTGACCATGGACCCGAATTAACAGCAGCATGGTAGACATCTCCGCCGGAGACAGGTAAGTATACCAGCTCATGCTTTCAGCGTGCTATGCGGATGTCACACGGATAGCGCACGAACAGCACATGTAGAACATGCACACACACCACGGACCCTGAAACGTGTGTTTTACACGGACGTGTGAAAGAGGCCTGAAGCTTTTAAATATAAATGTGTATGTGTCTGTATATATAAACAGGTAAATATTGTTTTGAGGGTTTTTTTCTTCATATTTTTTTTTATGATCACAGAGGCCTGCTAAAATACAACTGCAGTCATGTTCTACTTTCTATAACTCTATTTTCTATATGTGACTGTGTTGTAGCTATTAATCAGCTATTCAGTGATTCTGACTAATAAATGCTTTCTATTTTTAATTCATTCAGATTTTTTTTTTTATACTTTTTTTTTATCGAACGTATCTCAAACAAAAGACCTTTGGGGGCATTTCAACATTTTTCAGAATTTTTTTTTGTGATACATCAGATCCCAACCTATCCAATACACATCGCACAACAATATAAAATGCATCTTGCCTTTATTTACTGGAGGTAAGGCCAGAGTCACACTTGAGAGTTTCACATCGGCCTCACCTGGCACGGTCGCACACTCTCCAAACAGGAGCATCTCAGCTGCATACAAATACATACAGCCAATCCGCTCCTGTCAGGAGAGTGTGCGGACGTGCCGGGTGATGCCGATGCGAGACTCCCTGAGTCACTTGCAAGTGTGACTTGGCCTAAATCTTGGTATCAGGCCTTGGGAGGGTAGACGTGCGCATAACCTAATCCTTTAAACAGCTTTTGACATGTAACTCAGCATGTGGATGAAGGTGATTGAAGGCCTTCTCTGGCCTGTCTGCCTGGGTTGTGTACCAATGAAGCCCCCTACAAAGAAGAACAATGGTACACATCCCCCTCCCCAGGTGCAGGCCAGGTGAAGCCCCCCAAAAGTTTATTTTTCATTAAGTTAGTCTATATGTATGCAGTGTAGGGCATTCATTTACAGCCGCTGCATCCTGAACTAGCTTTCCTGTGAATGTTCTCTTGCTGCCAATCACCGAACAAATTAGCAAAAAGCTCATTCATCAGGTGCCATTGTCCAGTACAAACCTGCCCTTACAAGGGGCAAATTCAGCCTCCTGCTTTCTGAAGGGCTGATGTGGGTCTGTTAGATTGTTAGGCTATGTGCGCACGTGTACGCTCTGCACTGCACCTAAAAGGTGCGCCTCAGAGCGCAGCTGAAAAGCTCCGTTCTGAAGCGCATGGTGCCAGCGAGAACGTGCGCTCTGCCTGCAGCTCCTGCCATAGACAGAGCAGGGGCTGCCGGCAAAACACACGGAAGAAGTGACATGTGACACGGGCAGCAGCCGAATCGCTGCGTTCTAATATGCGACGTGCGCACGGCCCCTGCACAATCTCCATAGATTGTGCAGGGGACGCAGGACGCATGTACAAAGCGCAGCGTAACTGCATGAATTACGCACACGTGCGCACATAGCCTTAGATGCCAGTAGCTCCTGCTTCACCCCAGCAACATCTCCTCAGATGATCGCAAAGATGGCAGGAGGAAACGCTGTCAGTGTTTCCTAAACTGTACACACAGTGCTAATCCAGTGCTGGGTATACAGAAATCAGGAAGGCAGAGACTGTAATAAACCATCTCTGCCCTCCCTATGAGTAGTCTTGCAAATCGCCCTGAATTTTTAAGTTGTTGGGCTAATTGCAAGTAGTTAAAGCGCCCTTGTCCCAAAAAAAGTGGCTAGTGTTTGCTCTTATTTTATTCCTGTTGCTCCCCTGCTTTGCCAGATAACATGGTTTTAGGTTACTCTGCGATCTTAGGCTATGTTCACACAGGGCTTTTTTGGTAGGTTTTTGCTGCATTTTTTAGCTGCAGATTTGCCTTAGTTTTATGCAGATCCATGCTAATAAAAAGCTGCTATATACAGTCCCAGCAAAGTCTATGAGATTTCTGAAATCTCATATACACACAACACACACACACATCAGTTTTTTTTCCTGACTGTTTTGTCAAATATCTGCGTTTTTGGTCAGGTTTTTAAAGAATGAGCATGTCAATTCTTTGCTGCAGATTTGCTGCGCTTTTTCATTGATACAACCCATTTTGTAGAAAAAAAAGCAGCAAATCCGACGCAAATCTGCAGCAAAAACGCCACTAAAAAACGCATGAAAAACACACCAAAAACGCAGATGACTCAAAGGAGATTTCCTGCCACAAGATCAGGTTTTGGTCAAGAAAAAAAACTTACCAAAAAAAAGCCCTGTGTGAACATACCCTAACTCCATGATCCACACCTTCTACATAAACACTATGCAAATCAGCACCATCATAAACCATAGCAAAAGATAAAAAAAATATACAAGCAACACTTGGGATAAAATGAGAGCAAAAACAAAAATGGTCACTTCTGATCTGGTGACAAGTCCCCTTTAAATAATTAAACACAACTAATTTTACAATTGGTTTCTCTAAATTCACCTCAAAATGCCACTTTTTCTGACAACTGCAGTCCCAAAATTATTCACCCCTTCATGACTGGCCATGTCTAGGACTTAAGGGGGCTTTATACGCAACTACATCGCTTTCAAGATGTCGTTGGGGTCATGGAATTCGGGACGCACATCCAGCCTCGTTAGCGACATTGTTGCCTGTGAAACGTACGAACTTTCGCTAACGATCAAAATTACTCACCTAATCGTTGATCGTTGACACGTCGTTCTAATCCCAAATATCGTCGCTGTTGCAGGACGCAGGTTGTTCGTCGTTCCTGAGGCAGCACACATCGCTACGTGTGACACCCCAGGAACGAGGAACAACAGCGTTCCTGCGTCCTCCGGCAACGAGTTGGGCGTGTCTTTCCTTCGGCTGCTCTCCGCCCCTCCGGTATTGCGGTAATTGTTCCCAGGTAATTTTGACTGCAACAGTTAACACTATAATATCGAAACAAACAAAAAAAACAGAAACGTGGAATTGTGTGATTTCCCATTTCACCTCACTTGGAATATTATTCCACATTTTTCTGTGCACTATATGGAAAATCTAATGGTAGCTTTTAAAACTACTAGTCCCAGAAAAGAAAAGCCCTCTACATCTACTGTATGTTGACAGAAAAAAAATGTTCTAGCTCTTGGAAGAAAGGGGGAAAAAAAAGAAAAAACACAAAAATTGGCGGCTCCCTTATATGATTCAATACTGATATTCCTCAATTGACCACCAGTATGTGATTTGGAGGGCGCAGCTATAGCGATGCAGGTTACAGCAGGGACTGAGTATGTCATGTAAATGCTGGGTCACATTTCGGTTTTCTCTCTGGTAATGTACTTATTTGCATGAATAAAAGCTAACACAATATTCCCGAGGGAAAAGCAAATGAGCTCACCACGTGCATCCCAGTGTAGACATTTCAATAACTGAGACTAATAGACTAATAGCAATAGATTCAATAACTGAGCACTCTGCTGCTACGAGGATGTGAACAGTGGCTGCATTAGTTTCCAAAATTCAATATTCCGACATTTAGGGATAATAAATTATTCTAATTACAAAAGTTATTTTATACAATCGTACATTTCTGTTAGATTACAGTTTCAACAACACTTTTTTGGAGGCTGCATTTAAGGATGCTTGTAAAAAATATCTCATGCCTTAAGTATTTTTGGTGACCCTTTCTTTAAAAAAAAAAAAAAAGACTGATGGCACACGCTACCTCTCTAATGTGAACAGTTACAAACTGAACATGAGACATAGTAACAAAAAGGAGACAGTTGCACTCTGCAGTGCTAAGATATGTGGAACAATGAATATGTGAATATAGACGTGCATTACTGCTAAGAAAAAACATGTAAAAATTGAGATACTTAGCAGACAAAAATGGCCACTTTTATGTGAGCCCAACAGCCAACAACAAGGAGACCTCTTATTGTTGGGTCCTTATCAAACTAATGCCCCTGTTTAGGTTAAAAAAAACCTACAATTTTGGGGTGGAAAGGAACCTTCAAATGGAGAATTAAAATCGCCTAAGGCCTCTGCCACACTTACGTGACAAAACGTAACGTTTTTGTCACGTACGTGTTAAAGGGGTGGTTTTGTCCCAGTGTGCCGTGTTTATGGCACGTACGTGTTCTCCGTATGTTATACGTAATAACACACAGAGAACGGAAAGCCCCACCTTACCTGCACTATCCAGCGCTGTCTGTGGTGCTGAATGACAGTGTCTGGCACAGGCCACGCCCCGCTGACGCTGCTTCCGGCCCCCAGTGAAGAAGAAGTGTTGTTCAAATTCACTGGGGGACGGATGCAGGGGACAGCCGCGGCAGAGACTGCAGGTATGGTGGAGGTGAGTATGTGTTTTTATTATTTTTACACTGACAAGTGTCTTTCTCCGGGGCATGTCACACGGGCCCGCATCCATACTACATCCGTGTGGTACGGGTGCGGGCTGTGTGACACCCGTGCTGCTGGAGCAACACGGACATGTCAGCGTTTTTAAAAAACGGACACACGTAAGTACGGAACGGACACAAGTTCCGTTCCTGAATACTTACGTGTGTCCAAAACAATAACAATACATAGGACCACGTGGGCCCGTGTCTCCGGTACGTGAAAAAAAAAAACACAAACGTACCGGAGGCACGTGAGTGTGGCATGACCCTGTAATCTAAAAAAAAGACTGATGGGACATCCTACCTTTGTAGGATGAACATGAAACATAGTAACAAAAAGGAGACAGTTGCACACTGCAGTGATAAGATATGTGGAACAATGAATGTGGGAATATAGACATGCATCACTGCCATTACTGCTATGAAAAACATGTAAAAATTGAGCTACATAGCACACAAAAATGGCCAGCTTTATGTGAGCCCAAAAGCTGTATCTCAATTTTCCATGTTTTTCATAGCAGTAATGCATGTCCATATTCCCAGATTCATTGTTCCACATATCTTAGCACTGCAGTGTGCAACTATCTCCTTTTTGTTACTTTTTTTTTTCTAAAAGTCTTGTAAAGAAGCAAATGGGAAAAATACCATTTATATTCCATATCTAGTACAAGCTTAATTTTAAAGACCAGTGCTCAGTAAACTATACCTAAGAGACCTCAGGTACTGTGGTATAAAGCATTTGCAACTATACCGATTCTGTTCCTATTTGTTGCTCCATTAGGCTGAAATTCATATTTTAATGATATGTAAATTAGGCTCACAAGTGCACCAGTGGGTATATCAGTGCACTTGCAGTACACAGCACATCTTTACTTCTCCCCCTCCATTGACAGCACGTCTGCTTCTTGATAGACAGTGGAGACGGAGGATCTGCTACACAATGTCAACTCTGCTCTTAAGGTGGCTTTACACACTGCAACATCTCAAACGACATCGCTGTAACGTCACCGGTTTTGTGACGCAATAGCGATGTTGTTTGCGATGTTGCAGTGTGTGAATCACATCAGCGACCTGGCCCCTGCTGTGAAGTTGCTGATCGCTACAAATCGTTCAGGACCATTCCTAGGTCCTTTGTTTCCCGCTGTGCAGCATGCATCGCTACAAAGTTTCAGTGTGTGAAGACTTTGCAGCGACTTTGTTAGCAACTTCCCTTTCAAACGGCTGCTTATCAACGTCCCCAACACCCAGCTAGGTCGCTCTGCAGGTCCGGATCGCTGTTGCGTTGTTGGCCAGGTTTGCCTGTTTGACAGCTCACCAGCGACTCACCAGAGACTTAGGGAGGTCGCTGTTACGTCACAAAACCGGTGAAGTTACAGCGATGTCCTTTGCGATGTTGCAGCGTGTAAACCCAGCTTTAACTGCCAATCAAAAAGCAGGGGTGTTGTTGGTGGGGGAGAAGAGAGGAGCTGAGGGGTGCAAGTGCGCTGATATCACCCACCATTGCACTTGTGAGCCTAATTTACATGTGAATAAAACATGAATTTCAGCTCAAGGAGTGCCAGATACTTACAGAATAGGTATTGTTGGATAAGCATTTCCCTGACCTGTCCTTCAGTACATCAGGTTTTCTAGGCACATTGTTCCTGACCTTTTCACCTTACAAAAGCTGACTACAAGTCTTTAAACTTCTCCACAACAGTCTCACAGACCTGTCTGTTGTGTTCCTTGGTCTTCATGATACTCTCTGTGCTTTAAACAGACTATCACAGAGCAGGTGCATTCATACAGAGACTTGATTACACACTGGTGGCTTATATTTATCATCAATGAACTTCTGGGGTGAGTTTGCTGCACTGCAAGTAAAGGGGCCGAATATTATTGCACGCCCCAATTTTCAGTTTAATATTTTTTATAAACGTTTAAAATAAGCAATAAATGTCGTTCAACTTCACAATTGTGTCCCACTTGTTGTTGATTCTTCACCATAAAATTGTTTATCTTTATGTTTAAAGCCTGAAATGTGGGAAAAGGTTGAAAAATTCAAGGGGGCCGAATACTTTCGCAAGGCACTGTGTGTGTGTGTGTGTATATATATATATATATATATATATATATATATATTTATTTATTTTTTTTATTTTTTTTTTAAATGTTATAGCCCCCATTAAGTAGTGGTAAATTAAAGGGCAGAAAAGGATAGACCTTCTATTTTGTGTGTACACCATGCTGAGTGTTTCTACCCCTTGGTTTAAGCAATTGGTTAGGAATCTTAACTTAGGATCTCAGGGCTTGGAAGCCCAACAATCAACACTACTTAAGACTATGCATAATTAAAAGAATGTTCTACAGTTTAGTTTCCTTTTTTATTTACTTTTTACAACTTTAGGATAAATACATTAAAACAATGCACATGGGTCAATCTAACCCAAAAGAGTTTTCCAAAATCCCACCAGACCTCTGAAATCCACTCTAGTGTATGTGCACACTACGTCTTTCAGGCAAATTCTGCCTGAAAAAGCTCCGCAAAATCACTCAAAAAAATTGGTGCACAGCAATGTAAAAATGACATTACTGTGAGCATGCTTAGTCTATTGTTACT
Source organism: Anomaloglossus baeobatrachus (assembly GCF_048569485.1). Lineage (NCBI taxonomy): Eukaryota > Metazoa > Chordata > Amphibia > Anura > Aromobatidae > Anomaloglossus > Anomaloglossus baeobatrachus. Next base: position 59,560,434 of record NC_134361.1, on the reverse strand, counting down.
ACTTTTACCCTCTTCAAAGTTTGGAAACGGAAACGGCTAAAAGCAATAACATATTCATTCTTCAGGTGTCTTAGTTTGGAAGCCGCCTTCTTTTTATAGTTTAAAGTATAGGGAAAAGACTCCGGCACAAAAACACTAAAAACGAAAGCGACATCACTTCTGGAAAAAGGCCACATGGTAGTTTTGGATACAGATTTTGAAGTGGATTTGCTTCAAAATCCAAATCAGAAATCACTTATAAAGTCTTTCTGAATGTCCTTGGTATTGAAAATGTGCAACCAACATTGCATGCGTTTTGTTTTTTTCCCACAAGGTTTTAAACTAAGGAAACAATAGCATCTTTGATACAAATTCCTTGTGGACGCTATCATATAAAAACTTTGAAAAAAATATCCTTAATAACCGTATAAAATATAGCCCAAATGTATTCCTGATGTGGATTTCATTTGCAAACCATATTGGGGGTTTTTTTCTGCCTCAGAAAATCACTGTGCTGGATTATGGGGGGTTGTGTATAATTTTGTGTATGTTCGTATACTAGGCGTGGTGCTCTGTCCCTACTATGTATTCCTTGTGTGTACATTGTCCTGTTTGCAGGTTAATAACCCCCTGCTAGGCTTTTTTGCCTAAATCTGGGGGAGGGGGCCTGTGGTCTATCTAAACTCTCTGATACCTGGGCGATTATACATTCTGGCTGACAAAGACAAGAGAAAAGGAGTAAGGGGTACTTCTCACATAGCGAGATCGCTAGCGAGATCGCTGCTGAGTCACAGGTTTTGTGACGCACCAGTGACCTCATCAGCGATCTCGCTGTGTGAGACACTAAGCAGCGACGTGGCCCCTGCTGTGAAATCGCTGATCATTACACACTGTTCTGGTTCATTTTTTGCTCTTTGGTCTCCCGCTGTGCAACACACATTGGCGTGTTTGACTGCGGGAGACCAACGAGCACCGACTCTGTGTAAGCAACGTACGCTGGTAACCAGGGTAAATATCGGATAACTAAACAAAGCGCTTTGCTTGGTTACCCGATATTTACCCTAGTTACCAGTGTACGCCGCTTACAGGTTGCCAGCGCTGGCTCCCTGCACACGTAGCCAGGGTAAATATCGGGTAACCAAACACTATAGGGAGTAATTACCTACAGACAATACAATGTACACTCAAGCAATACAAATAATGGACAGTGAACCAAACATAAAATACAAACCTACACAGCATGATACACAGTACACCATATTCCACCATCACAGTATGATATAAGAGAAGAACCCCGTGACAATCACCTTGGAAATATACTATAAGTTTTACTCATAGCGGACGTTTCGGGAAAAAAATATATACACTACAGTTCAACTGTTTGGGGTCACCCAGCCAATTTTGTCTTTTCCATGAAAAATCATACTTTTATTTATCAAATGAGTTGCATAATGAATAGAGAATATCATCCAGACATTGACGAGTTTAGAAATAATGATTTTTTACTTAAAATAATAATTTTCTCTTTCAAACTTTGCTTTCGGCACAGAATGCTCCTTTACAGCAATTCCAGCTTTGCAGACCTTTGGCATTCTAGCTGTTAATTTGCAGAGGTAATCTTGAGATATTTCACCCCCATTCTCCCTTCCCCCCACAAGTTGGATTGGCTTGATGGGCACCTTTTGCGTACGATACGGTCAAGCTGCTCCCACAACAGCTCTATAGGGTTGAGATCTGGTTGCTGGGCTGGCCACTCCATTACAGATAGAATACCAGCTGCCTGCTTCTTCCCTAAATAGTTCATGCATAATTTGGAGGTGTGATTTGGGTCATTGCCCTGTTGCAGGATGATATTGGCTCCAATCAAACGCTGTCCACAGATTATGGCATTGCAAATTAAGTGATAGCCTTCCTTATTCAAAATCCCTTTTACATTGTACAAATCTCCCACTTTACTGGCACCAAAGCAACCCCAGACCATCGCATTACCTCCACCATGCTTGACAGATGGCGTCAGGCACTCTTCCAGCATCTTTTCAGTTGTTCTGCGTCTCACAAATGTTCTTCTGTGTGATCCAAACACCTCAAACATTGATTCATCTGTCCATAACACTTTTTTCCAATCTTCCTCTGTCCAATGTCTGTGTTCTTTTGCCCATATTAATCTCTTCCTTTTATTGCCAGTCTCAGATATGGCTTTTTCTTTGCCACTCTGCCCTGAAGGCCAGCATCACGGAGTCACCTCTTCACTGTAGACATTGACACTGGCGTTTTGCGGATACTATTTAATAAAGCTGCCAGTTGAGGACCTGTGAGGAGTCGATTTCTCAAACTCTAATGTACTTGTCTTGTTGCTCAGTTGTGCAGCGCAGCCTCCCACTTCTCTTTATACTCTGGTTAGAGCCTGTTTGTGCTCTCCTCTGAAGGGAGTAGTACACACCGTTGTAGGAAATCTTCTGTGTCTTGGCAATTTCTCGCATGGAATATCTTTCATTTCTAAGAACAAGAATAAACTGTCGAGTTTCACATGAAAGTTCTCTTTTTTTCTGGCCATTTTGAGAGTTTAATGGAACCAACAAATTTAATGCTTCAGATTCTCAACTAACTCAAAGAAAGGTCAGTTTATAGTTTCTCTAATCAGCAAAACTATTTTCAGCTGTGCTAACATACTTGCACAAGAGTTTAAGGGATTTCTAAACATCCATTAGCCTTCTAACACAGTTAGCAAACACATTACACGTTACCATTAGAACACTGGAGTGGTGGTTGTTGGAAATGGGCCTCTATACACCTATGTACTGTAGATATTGCATTAAAAAACAGAGTTTTGAAACTAGAATAGTCATGTATCACATTAACAATGTATAGAGTGAATTTCTGTTTAATTTAATGTTAGCTTCATTGAAAAAGAAAAAAAAAAAGTGCTTTTCTTTCAAAAATAAGGAAATATCTAAGTGACCCCAAACTGTTGAACTCTAGTGTATATATAGTTCTTGCAATTTTTTTTTTATTTTGCTTTTGTGACTTTTTACTTTTACAAATTAAATATGACCGAAGTATAAAATACTTGAAATAATTGTAAAAAAAAAATAATTTTTTTTTGTTTTTTTTAACTAAACATTTTTTTGTAAAAGTGAAGTGTGAAGTCAACCTTTGTAGGCCAAGAGCTTGGTCCATTTGTAAGGTCATATGTACACAGCCACAGATAAGCTCTTGGCTCAGGAGAGTTAAAAAGATAAAAAGTCTGGATTGGCTTAGCTCAACTTTAGTAAATGATGAGAAAAAAAATAGACAGCAAATCCAGGACTTTGGCCGTGCCTGAATAGGTCAATGATTAATATCCATTCTCAACAGTTAATTGCAAAATCTGCAGTTGTAATGGTTACGTTTATTAGGAGTTTCCTCAGCATTAGCTATCAATATGTGATTTGTTGTCCCCTCTGATCACTGGAAGGAGGGGTCTGCGGTTTTCAATGGTGACGTCTGGTAGAGGAGATCAGTCCCTCCATTCCTTGCGCACCTCCGTAGAAGTTGTGAATTAATCTGTAACCTTTCTTCAGTCATGACTTTGGATCCACAACCGCTGCTTCTGTAGCATTCCGTAGAATACATTTGAGCAGAAAGATATTATTTATTATTATTATAGCGCCATTTATTCCATGGCGCTTTACATGTGAAAAGGGGTGTACATAGACAAGTACAATAATCATAAACAAAACAAGGCACAGACTGGTACAGGAGAAGAGAGGACCCTGCCCGACAGGGCTCACAGCCTACAGGAGGAGGGAGGACCCTGCCCGCCAGGGCTCACAGTCTACAGGAGGAGAGAGGACCCTGCCCGACAGGGCTCACAGTCTACAGGAGGAGAGAGGACCCTACCCGACAGGGCTCACAGTCTACAGGAGGAGAGAGGACCCTGCCCGACAGGGCTCACAGTCTACAGGAGGAGAGAGGACCCTGCCCGCCAGGGCTAACAGTCTACAGGAGGAGAGAGGACCCTGCCCGCCAGGGCTAACAGTCTACAGGAGGAGAGAGGACCCTGCCCGCGAGGGCTCACAGTCTACAGGAGGAGAGAAGACCCTGCCCGCGAGGGCTCACAGTCTACAGGAGGAGCGAGGATCCTGCCCGCGAGGGCTCACAGTCTACAGGAAGAGAGAGGACCCTGCCCGCGAGGGCTCACAGTCTACAGGAAGAGAGAGGACCCTGCCCGCGAGGGCTCACAGTCTACAGGAGGAGAGAGGATAGCAGTGCTATAGTGGACTGAAAGTTATGGCAGGTTGTAGGCTTGTCGGAAGAGGTGGGTGTTCAGGTTACTTTTGCAGCTTGTCAAATAGACGAGAGTCTGATGTGTTAGGGTAGAGAGTTCCGGAGTATGGGGGAGGCACGTGAGAAATCTTGGATGCAATTGTGGAAAGAGAAAATGCAATGGGAGTAGAGAAGAAGATCTTGTGAGGATCGGAGGTTTCGTGCGGGTAAGTACCGGGAGACTAGGTCACAGATGTATGGAGGAGACAGGTTGTGGATGGCTTTGTAGGACATGGTTAATGTTTTGAACTGGAGTCGTTGGGCAATGGAAAGCCAGTGAAGGGATTGACAGAGAGGAGAGGTCAAGGAGTAGTGCGGGGGACAGGTAGATTAGTTGGGCAGCATAGTATAGAATAAATTGTAGAGGTGCGAGACTGTTAGAAGGGAGGCCACAGAGCAGGAGGTTGCAATAGTCCAGACAGGAGGTAAGAAAGGCATGCACCAAGATATGCGCTGTACTGGTCCAACATCTGGTCTGGTTTTCCGATGCTGCTTGAGCAGTTTTCACGACTGTGCCCAGTATCCCAGGGCACCTTTTGCCCGTTGGCATCCAGTCTCCATGGTAGATCAGTGCACATCTGCACCTGGTACCTTGGATGCTTTCTACCCTTACTAGGCCCATGTGTCCAAATACATAGGGCCATGGATGTATGCTGGGCAGAGACATGACTACGAGAGACACTGGTGGAGTTAACTCTCTCCCTGTGTACTCTGATATGTATTTCCTGGCCCTTTAGCATAGTCCTGCACTATGCACCTTTTATTATATTGTTCTGTATGTATTGCCTGCATTAATGTTTAATAAAATGTATACTGATTTTCCTAACCTTGGTTATATCTACATATGTCTATAGGTTTAGTCATAAAGACTTGTAGCAAATAACCTCTGAAAAAAACCCAAAAAGCAAATACGGTATATATTTGGCCTTTGGGTAAATTTTCAGGATGATCCTAAAAAGCACGATAACATTTTCAGGTGAACTGAAAAGAGGTTGGCCACTACTTTATATATTTTGCCCATCTACTGTAATCAATAAGCCAAGTGTATTGAGAAATACCTTCTTTTATCAATATTGGCACCGAGCGGTGCTATCACTGTAGCTCAGTGCCAATCACGTGACCCCTGGCTGCTGTGTCCGAGGTCACGTCAACTTCCAGGCTATAGCAGTAAACGTGACATCACCCTATCGTGCGGCCTTTAACCCGGATTGACTTTTCTGTAGCCGGTTGTATAGGGAGGTATTGCGCAAGTGCGAGATTTTCATAATTACTGACATCAGCGCGGAAATAGGGAGGGAATGAATATGGGCAGGGGTAGGGGTGAATATTTGGATATTATTTACATAACCTTGACTAGCCAGTGCACACCAGTAATTGCGCGGACTAGTCCCCGCCGCATTTGTGCCCTGTAAGAAGATGCTTACAGCAAGAAAGCTACAGAGGGTACATTAATGAAATTTACATATTCTGAAAGGGATGTCCAAGCACATACTAATAGTATCCTACTGACCCTACAGATTCTCTTTAAAGAGAATGAATATTCACTGCTCCTCACGCCCATAATCCCAGGCATGGGGAGCAGTGAATATGCCGGCAGCTGATGTCACCTTGGAGTGAACAGATGTTTAATAGGAATGCGTTTAGGATCCAAAAGATCTGGCTTTTTTGTGAGCAGAACCAAGGGAGATGGATCACCAAAAAGAGCTGGACTGCCCATCACTAGTGGGCGCGCATGGCAGTGCTTGCACTGTCACAAGATGCAGGAGGTTCCGGATAGGGCAAGGAGGGGTTTGGGTGGAGTTTTGAGTGGGTGTGATAGGTGCTGGCTTACAGGCCACTGCAATGTATAATGGAACTTCTAGTGTTATGATTCAGGGACCGAGGAGGATCAAGAAATGCGGAATCCCAACAAGGTAACAGAGTGGCTGGAAACTTAACGGACTGCAGACCTAAGCCTGACACATAACTAAACAGTAGCCGTGGGGCGTGCCTACGATGACCTGGACGCCTCGACAAAGCCGGAGAACTAAATAATCTCACAGATAGAAATATAAGAAAGCTAATCTACCGCGGAGTAGTCCCCAAAGAGAAATAGATAGATAGCCCCCCACATATAAAGGCTACAGTGATATAGAAAAATACAATACAAAGCCAGAAAAGACAGATTCAGCAAAGGTGAGGCCCAAACTATATAGAAAAGGATAGGAAGGAGCACTGTCTGCAACCGTAAAAATCCTAATATATACTAGCACTACTGATATGGAAAAATCCTGAGGTCACACAACCTCTCCCCCACTGTATCAGCACTCAGATGTTACTGGGATCCAAAAACACTAATACAGATGAGGGACTGAATTAATACCAAGCATGACAAACACAAACCTTGCAGAATCATGGAGCTAAGTATACAGACACTCCCAGCAGGGAATGATCCCATTCCACCATGAACTCCACACAGACAAAATAGAAATCATGCATTAGTATCAAAGCAGAAAAAGCAACAAGAAAGTGTAAAACAAACAGCAGAGGTACAGTCATGGCCAAACATTTTGAGAATGACACCAAAATTATAATTTCACATGATCTGTTGCCCTCTGGTTTTTAATTGTGTTTGTCTGATGTTTACATCACATACAGAAATATAATTGCAATCATGAGTACCAAAAGGTTATATTGACAGTTAGATTGAGTTAATGCAGTCAATATTTGCAGTGTTGACCCTTCTTCTTCAGGACCTCTGCAATTCTCCCTGGCATGCTCTCAATCAGCTTCTGGATCAAATCCTGACTGATAGCTGTCCATTCTTGCATAAGCAATGCTTGCATTTTGCCAGAATTTGTTGTTTTTTGTTTGTCCACCCGTCTCTTGATGATTGCCCACAAGTTCTCAATGGGATTAAGATCTGGGGAGTTTCCAGGCCATGGACCCAAAATCTCTATGTTTTGTTCCATGAGCCATTTAGTGATCATCACCTTTGCTTTATGGCAAGGTGCTCCATCATGCTGGAAAAGGCATTGTTGGGCGCCAAACTGCTCTTGGACAGTTGGGAGAAGTTGCTCTTGGAGGACATTCTGGTACCATTCTTTATTCATGGCTGTGTTTTTAGGCAAGACTGTGAGTGAGCCGATTCCCTTGGCTGAGAAGCAACCCCACACATAAATCGTTTCAGGATGCTTAACAGTTGGCATGAGACAAGACTGGTGGTAGCGCTCACCTCTTCTTCTCCTAATAAGCTGTTTTCCAGATGTCCCAAACAATCGAAAAGGGGATTCATCTGAGAAAATGACTTTACCCCCGTCCTCAGCAGTCCACTCCCTGTACCTTTTGCAGAATATCAGTCGGTCCCTGATGTTTTTTTCTGGAGAGAAGTAGCTTCTTTTCTGCCCTCCTTGAAACCAGGCCTTGCTCAAAGAGTCTCCGCCTCACAGTGCGTGCAGAAGCACTCACACCAGCCTGCTGCCATTGCTGAGCTAGCTTTGCACTGCTGGTAGTCCGATCCCGCAGCTGAAACAGTTTTAAGATACGGTCCTGGCATTTGCTGGTCCTTCTTGGGTGCCCTGGAGCCTTTTTGGCAACAATGGAAGCTCTCTCCTTGAAGTTCTTGATGATGGGATAGATTGTTGACTGAGGTGCAATCTTTGTAGCTGCGATACTCTTCCCTGTTAGGCCATTTTTGTGCAGAGCAATGATGGCTGCACGTGTTTCTTTAGAGATAACCATGGTTAACTGAAGAGAAACAATGATACCAAGCACCAGCTTCCTTTTAAAGTGTCCAGTGGTGTCATTCTTGCTTAATCATGACTGATTGATTGCCAGCCCTGTCCTCATCAACACCCACACCTGTGTTAATGGAACAATCACTAAAACAATATTAGCTGCTCCTTTTAAGGCAGGAATGCAATGATGTTGAAATGTGTTTTGGGGGTTAAAGTTCATTTTCTTAGCCAATATTGACTTTGCAAGTAATTGCTGTTAAGCTGATCACTCTTTATGACATTCTGGAGTATATGCAAATTGCCATTAGAAAAACCTAAGCAGTAGACTTTGTAAAAATTAATATTTGTAGCATTCTCAAAACTTTTGGCCATGACTGTACAAAGATCACTTATCAGAGTAGTTCTAGAAGTGAGCAGAGCTGGTTACACTCAGGAGCAATTGACCACCGGCTAGTAACCAGAGAAAACTACTCAGTTAAATAGCACAATCTGACCCTGATTGCCAGTCCTCTGCAGGTGTGTCACTTTCATTCCACACATCAACAATGCTGCTAGTGCATGATGAACGGTAATACTGCTAAAATAAGGTATTGGATGTTTTGAGTGGCACAAAATAAGATTCTATCACCCCCCAACCCCATCTGTTATGGTACTGGGCAACCACTAATGTGACCGTCTGTAATCTTTTGGATGCATATGTCCAACGGTTCAGTGTTTCAGTATTTTATGCACAACTTGCTGTTCTTTAACAAGGAGCTTAATGGCAAAAATCGCAACAGGTGATTGATCCATGAATCAGCCACTAAATTACAGGGTTCAATTAGAATTGGCATTTAAACAGTCCTCATCATCATGCTGTTCGCATTTTGATTTCAAAAGACCAAGACCTAACAATAGATCAGCAGTACCGCGCCATTGTGAGGCTTCAAGCAGGATGTTTTCAGATGGAAATGGCCTCTGAGCTTAGAGTGTCACCAGCAGGTTGCAAAAGACATACAGAGAGACTGGAAGAGTTACAGAAAGGTGGAGAAGTGGACGTCCTTTCGCCACATCCCACACTGCTGACCACTTCATTGCGAACAATGCGCTTCAGAACCGGATGATAAATGTCCCACAACTCCAGACACAAGTGAGGTGAGAAGCAACCAAGTGTCACGTGAATCCATTCAAAACGGTTTATATCAGCATGGTCTGTGTGGTTGACAACCTTTAGTGGTACCTGATCGCACCACCAGGAACAGGCATAATTTACGCTGGATGAGGGACCAGTGGGCCTCAGTGCTGTTCACTGATGAAAGTCGATTCAAGCTGAGCAGAAATGATGGCCACCAATGATGTTGGAGATGACAAGGAGAGCACTATGCATCAGCCGCTGCTGTCATAAGACGAGCCTTTGGATGGTGGTGGCGTTCGTGTGGGCCGGTGTGTCTAGTCAATACAGAACTGCCCTACACTTTGTGAATAGTACAGTGAGAGCCCCTACTACTGGATTATCGTTAATCAAGTCATTGTGCCTCTGCACCACCAGCCTAATGTCATCTTCATGGCTGACAATTCTCCAGCTCATCGCGGTCGCTTCATTAGGGAACAGCTGCTGGAGACTGGGGGACCTCAAATGGAACGGCTGCACTTTTTCCAGGCCTGAATCTCAATAAAACCTATACTATCAGATGCATTGCCATGTAGAGCAGGGGTCTCAAACTCAGCTGGGTGTATGGGCCATATAGATAGATAGATAGATAGATAGATAGATAGATAGATAGATAGATAGATAGATAGATAGATAGATAGATAGATAGATAGATAGATAGATAGAGAGACCGCAGTCTCTGCAGGATAAAGTGACATTTTTAATGAATCCATTTTTTTTTTTACTATACATCTTTGGTTCACTTTTTTGAACATTTTTTTGCTTGTTTATTAGAACACACTTTTGTTTAGTTAAGTTTATATATAAAAAAAAAGCATATTTAATGGCGCAAAAAATATATTTCATGCTTTACTTTGAATTTTATCACCTTCTTGTAAAATTGTTTTAAAATTAGCTGCATCATATAGTAATCTTAGCCAACATATTGTAGTAATGTCCCCATCTGTGTGCCTTGTAGTAATATCCCCCATCCTTGGTATTGTGCCCAGTGGTATTGTGCTCATCCTTGTAGTATTGTGCTCATCCTTGTAGTATTGTGCCCAGTGGTATTGTGCTCATCCTTGTAGTATTCTGCCCAGTGGTATTGTGCCCATCCTTGTAGTATTGTGCCCAGTAGTATTGTGCCCATCCTTTTAGTATTGTGCTCATCCTTGTAGCATTGTGCCCAGTAGTATTGTGCTCATCCTTGTAGTATTGTGCCCAGTAGTATTGTACCCATCCTTGTAATAGTGCCCAGTAGCATTGCGCTTATCCTTGTAGCATTGTGCCCAGTAGTATTGTGCTCATCCTTGTAGTTTTGTTCCCATCCTTGTAGTATTGTGCTAATCCTTGTGCCCTACAGTATTATGTCCTGCAGTACTGTGCTCATCCTTTTGGTATTGTGGTCATCCTTTAGTAATACGTAAAAAAAAAACAAAAAAACTCATCTTTCCTCAGTTTCCTGTGTGCCCATGATCAGTGTTTGGAGCGTATTGGATGTAGCGTTTCAGGTGTATCCAAAACGCTGCGATGTACAGTACAAGCAGAGTGGATGGGATTTCTAAAAATCCCATGCCCACTGTGCTTGTGCAGCCAGCAGTGAAAACTGACCTGCGGTGCTGCATTCAGAGGCTGCAGCATGTGAATTTATGCTGCGGAGTCGCATGCCCTCCCTAGGTAGAGCACAGCGAGGAGACCGCAGTGCCCCGAACCCCGATCGCGGGCACGGGCAGCTGCGGTCTCCACCCGCCACATCCAGAACGCAGCGGGTCCTGATAGTGAGCATGTACCTGCTTGTTATGGCCCAGGACCATCGCAGCTCTCGGCACCGGACTTTACTACAATTGAATCATTTGCAGTGCCACGCTGAGGAGCTGTCTGCGTTATACCAATGGCTACCGCCGGCCAATCAGAAGCAAGGAGGTGACGTCATACAGCGACGTCACTTTCTTGCATCTGATTAGCGGGCAGCAGCCATTGGTATAGTGCAGAGAGCTCCTCTGTGCGGCACTACAAATGATTCAACTGTAGTAAAGTCTTGCCGGCACCGGCCCTGGGCATAGAGCTGCGATCATCATGGGGGTCTGCGGGCCGCAACAAGCAACCTCGGGTTCCGCATGCGGCCCGTGTGTTTGAGACCTCTGATGTAGAGGCTGTAACTCGGTACCCGACAACCTCAATGACTTGAGAGCCGCCCTTCAAGAAGAGTGGGGTGCCATTGCCACGTTTTACTTCCGTACTTGAATGCCAATTAAAACGGCTTTTTTTTTTAAACCAAATAAAGAACAATAAACCTCAGTAAATCTTTTGTAATCATTTTAATTTATAAAAAAAAAAAGTCATTACCATAGCTGTTAATAAAATTAATCCTGTACAGTAAAGCCTTTCGCACAACTGCGGTCAGTTGTGCACTTTATCAAGGTTTCTACACTTGCTGAACATCAATAGGAAAAAAAACCCACGACAAACCGCTGCCATTATACCTCTACTTACCCAGAGCCGAGCTTTAGTAAGCCCTAGTAATAGTTTACGTGAGAAATTTATAGATATAAACTGATGGCAGAAGTGGAATAAATGTAAATGTTACATACCACTAGAAATAAATTCTTCATGCCTAAGTAGTACGACTACCCTGAAAGACACAACACTATATGCATCATACTAAAACAGTCACTATCCAAAAGATGCTCGTCAAGGATATACAAATACAGGTATATACATGGTAAGGCACTTATAAAGAACAAGAGCACGTTATTATAATAGCAGGGGGTCTCCTGATCCATCCCCTAATCTTTAGAAAGCAGCTCCTAAGGGGGTCCATATAGAACATGCATGTGCCCTTATATCCTGGCTGCTCACAGTAAACCTGTTACCTTGCAGTCATATTTTGGCTGTAGAGTAATGAGCATGGGAGTCTGCGTGGTACATAGTTAGCAGTACATGCACCTCTAGCGGTCTATTACTGGGATATATGTATTCTTTACAGCCATAGATTACATTTGTTTTGGAACGTGATGCAAAACCAAGCACAAGTGTGTATAGGCGTTATGTAGGCGGCACGGTGGCTCAGTGGTTAGCACTGCAGTCTTGCAGCGCTGGGATCCTGGGTTCAAATTCCAACAAGCACAAGTGTGTATAGGGGTTATGTAGGCAGTATGGTGGCTCAGTGGTTAGCACTGACGTCTTGCAGCGCTGGGGGCCTGGGTTCAAATTCCACCAAAGACAAACATCTGGAAGGAGTTTGTATGTTCTCCCCGTATTTGCGTGGGTTTCCTCCCACACTCAAAAAACAAACATACATTGGCAACACTGTCCCCATCTGTATGTAAAGCACTATGGAATTAATAGCGCTATATAAATGACTAAATAAATTATTGTTGAATACAGAGTGCCCTCTAGTGGTGAGGGCAGGTAGACATGTTAAAAATATTAGACATATCTGGGAATGTACAAAGCTTAGGAGGCATGAAAGGGACCCATTAACATTGTACATGCAGTCTGGTCTGTGCACAGCATGGTACAGAGGAGCAGAATAAATAATACGTTTGAGAAAATTCAGTATAACTTGTTTTATTGACATCCCTAATGTGGGACGATTATTAGCCCAGTGGGCGGTCCTACTAGTGATTGACAGCCTTCCCTGTATGATATGCATGCAGAGATCTGTCACTCGGCAATTAGACCCACCCAATGGACTTACACATAGCAACACCAGGGGTGTCAATGAAGAAAGTACAAGCCCCACTCAGTGACTGACAGCCATCACTACATGCACTGTCATACAGGAAAGACTGTCAATCACTGTGGAGCACCGCCCACTGGACTCCTGTGCAAAGGAACTCTAGGGATTTCAATTAATAAAATACAAGCAATACTGAAACTATTATCATAAAAATGTAGATCATTCTGCCTTGCCTCTGTGATACCATTTATATGATCAGCAGGTAGGATACGTAAATCTGTACAAAGTTTTGGCACTAAAGAGAACAATGATAAAGTGCAAATTTGCTTCAAAATATCTGTGCAAAAAAACCCAAAACAACAAAACAAAAAACCCCAAAAAACAACGCTCATTGAGGTTCTTTTGAGCTCTGATGTGTCTTCATAAATTGCCACGGGAAACATTAATGTTATTAGGTTTGCTTTAAAATGCCTCAAGGCTTTCCGGTCATTAGACTCATGCTGCTCAAGCCATGGACGAAATTAATCAGAGCCTGGCTGCACAAAAGGTGTTTTTTTTTTTTTATTTTTCCTTTCCCTTCCCGCCCTGGGTTATTCACAGGTCTCGCCCATGTGTGTACATAGGTAGATCACCGTCGGTCACCCGGAGCGGTGCAGGGAGAGGTCAGCTCTGAGAGCTAGGATTCCTCCGACATGCATCACAGAAAAACAAACCTGGCTGCAACAGAGCAGGTTCGATCGCTTATACGGTATACTACTATAGCACAGTATTACATAGTAAACCGCTCTCTGTGGGTGAACTAATATGGCGGTGGGGGCCCTTCAGCAGGGCTACTGATGTCATGACAATCCATCAGGGTGACTGGTGGAATTCTGTGATGATACGCATCAGCTCGGATTTATATAACATTGTCAGAAATTGACAGCCGCATTTAACTGGTTAAACTATAGTGATTAGAGAGCACCCTACTGCTGAAGGAACAGGCCGGCATCAGCGGATCTATGGATCGGCTGATGCCATCTGTACTACACAGCCGGCCTGTGGGGCCACCCAACATAAGAGGTTCTATATAGTGTCCTATATAGGGAAGGGGTTCTAACATTTTGGTTCAGATTCACCAAGAGTAGCATTGTGCATGTCAGCTTTCATGAAGGGTCTGCTAGAGTAAGAGGGGCCAAAGGTCTGTTCTTTTCTGCAGGTACCTGCGTTTTTGCCATAGATAAATGGTAAAATAACACTGGGACCAACCTGCGGAAACTAAGTGACATGCTCATTCTGTCTCAAGAAATTCTGCAGAAAGAATGTTCAAACCAAACCAAACCGCAGTGTGCGCACAGGCATTTTTTTTCACATTGGTTACAACCATTTTCTCAAGAAATATCTGCAGCAAAAAACGCAGGTAAAAATGCAGTGTGCGCACAGGGCCTTAGTCACATCCTCCCCAATATGGTATAACAAGTGAGACCTCATCTAATTAAAGTGATGTAAAAAAAAAAAAATAAATAAAAAAAAAATTAAAAAGTATGGGTCTCAAAAAAAAAAAAAAATAATGTTCAGCGGTCACAACATTCTGTCACCAATTCCTTTAAATAAAAATAAAACAAAAAAACAACAAGATTGATATTACCATAGTCGTGCTGGTCTGGAAAATCACATCATGGCTTTGACTTTCTGTATATCAAAAATTGCAGTAAAAATGTACTGTCTGATGAAGACCCCCAAAGCCTCACATCAGCTCAGAGCAGTACGGCTAAAATAATCCCCTTACCAAATAGTGACCCTACTAACATTAGTAATCAATATCCTGGTTGGGAGAGGACAGATACAAAGTGTTCATCCACCAATTACAAAGACAAAATACAGTGCAACCAACCAAGCACATGGGGTTGAATTGACCAACGTGGCCCCTAAACTGTCCCTCCGTCCTCATGACCTGCTGTGCATGAATTAGGCCAAACCTATACGCTGCAGAGAAATAAGGCAATATTGGATGCATTACACATCATTACCGCGAGTCTTGCTTTGGTCAGAGGGTTTAGGTGATTCACAATTATCCAGCTACTAAAAATTTTGGGAGCCTATCACCATCTCTAAAAACTTCAGCATGACAATGGCTGAGGGCACCACGTGCTGGTCTGAACACAGTAGAACCAATGTGCCTCTAAAATCACACAACTAACACCAATTGGACAATGCAGTGACCATTAGAAGGGGGGTTATAAGATTTTAGAAAACTTGGCTAACAGTAATGTGACAACATAGTATAACTCACCTGGCATATATGACCGCATCACCACTGAGATCAGTGCCTGGATAAAGCAGTCACCTGAATAAGGTACAGGACAGGACCAGTTTAAATCCAACGGGAACCGCTTTCATGGTATTTTGTGAAGATCGATTAGGCCTAAGCCACACGCGCATTAAAAAAAACAAAACAAAAAAAAAACGCACTGCACTCGCGGTACACCGGTGTACTGCAAGTGCAGGGCAAGAATGGCAATAGACGGCTATGGAGGAGAGAGGGAGAGAAGTCCCTCCCCTCCACAGCACTGGACCGCCCCCCCACAGCTGAGGTTTGCTCGCACGATCGGACCTCAGTCGCAGGGACACTCGTATGACACTTGGCTCTGCTGTACAGCCAGCATGAGCCGAGTGTCATGTGAGGGGGAATCGCAGTAATCCCCGTGTGGCCCCGGCCTTAGTCGTCCAGTTGGTGTCAGATGCGTGGGATTATAGAGGCATTACATCAACTCTAGCAACTTAATGCTAAAGTTTAAAGCTGTGACACATTCCCCAAATATCAACTTATTGGCTAACTTAAGCTCTTGTTCACGCTAGAAAAAAGGATTTTTCTCAAGAAATTTCTTGAGTCTAAAAGATTAGCACACCTGCGGTCAAAAAATGCACCGAAAAAATACATGCGTTTTTACCGTGTTTTTGCTGCAGGTTGGTCCCTGTGTTTACCATTATCTATGGCAAAAACCCCAGGTTCCTGCAGAAAAGAAGGGACATGCTCATTCTTTATCTCAAGAAATTCTGCAGAAAGAATGTTCTTTAGGAAAGAAAAAAAACAAAATGCAGTGTGCGCACAGCTATTTTTTTTTCCATAGGTTTTGCTAGGAAATGTCTGCAGAAAGGTTACAACTATTTTCTCAAGAACTTTCTGCAGCAAAGAAAAAAAAAAAAAAAAAAAAAAAGACGCAGGTAAAAATGCAGTGTGTGCACAGGGCCTTACAGTAAAAAGATAAGTATCATCAATCATTGACTTCTTTCTCTGCTGCTTATAGGTATCAATTCATGAAGTCTGATAAAAAAAATTGTACATATATTCTATAATCTCCACATTAAACTGGTTTTACAAGGGTAGAAAAAAAAAATTAAAAAAAAAAAAAAACAAGAGGCCTCAAGAAACTGCACCACTCATCTATGGACTATGGTTGATACTACAGCTCAGCTCCATTTAGTTTAAAGGGAACCTGTAATCAGAAAAAGAGAATTTTGTTTACTTACCGTAAATTCTTTTTCTTATAGTTCCGTAATGGGAGACCCAGACCATGGGTGTTTAGCTTCTGCCTCTGGAGGACACACAAAGTACTACACTTAAAAGTGTAACTCCTCCCTCTGAGCTTATACACCCCCTGGTGAGCAGACCCAGCCAGTTTAGTGCAAAAGCTGAAGGAGAATAGCCACCCACAAGTAGAACAGAGCAATAGCCGGAACAACCGGAGTCTCTGTCCACGACAACAGCCGGTGATAACACACGGAACAAGAAAAGTGCCAACAGGCAACAGGGAGGGTGCTGGGTCTCCCATTACGGAACTATAAGAAAAAGAATTTACGGTAAGTAAACAAAATTCTCTTTTTCTTTATCGTTCCTATGGGAGACCCAGACCATGGGACATTCCAAAGCTGTCCCTGGGTGGGAAATAAACCGAAGTAAGAAGTAGGCAAAACCTAACTTCACAAATGGGCGACAGCCGCCTGAAGGATGCGTCTGCCCAAGCTCGCATCTGCCGAAGCATGAGCATGCACTTGGTAGTGCTTCGAAAAGGTATGTAGGCTAGTCCAAGTGGCAGCCTGACAGACTTGTTGAGCCGTAGCCTGGTGCCTGAAAGCCCAAGAGGCACTAACAGCTCTGGTCGAATGTGCCTTGATCCCCGGCGGGAGAGGCACCTGAGAACTCTGGTAGGCGTCCGAAATGGTCGATCTGATCCAACGGGCTAAGGTCGGCTTAGAAGCAGAGAGACCCTTGCGCCGACCTGTGGTTAGCACAAAAAGAGAAGTGCACCGCCTAAGAGCAGCGGTGCGAGACACATAGATCCGGAGCGCCCGCACCAGATCCAGAGTATGCAGCGCTTTTTCAAAGCGATGAACAGGAGCCGGACAAAAGGAAGGTAGGGTAATGTCCTGGTTAAGGTGGAAAGGAGAGACCACCTTAGGAAGAAAGTCCGGAGTCGGATGGAGAACCACCTTGTCTTGATGAAACACTAAAAAAAAGTGACTCCGAAGAGAGCACGGCCAAATCAGAGACTCTCCTGAGGGAAGTTATGGCCACCAGAAAAGCCACTTTCTGAGAAAGACGATGCAAAGAGACCTCCCTAAGAGGCTCAAAGGGGGGTTACTGCAAAACCGTGAGAACCAAATTAAGGTCCCAGGGATCCAAGGGCCGCCGGTAAGGCGGAATGATGTGAGACGCGCCCTGCATGAAGGTGCGGACCTGAGCGAGCCGAGCGAGACGCCGCTGGAACAGTACTGACAGAGCTGAGACTTGTCCCTTGAGAGAGTTGAAGGACAGTTCTAGCTGCAGACCGGACTGTAGAAAAGACAGAAGGGTCGGCAAGGAGAATGGCCAAGGGGGATGGTCAGTAGAGCGACACCATGACAGGAAAATTTTCCAAGTCCTGTGATAGATCTTAGCGGAGGAAGACTTACGGGCCCGAGTCATAGTGGAGATGACTTCAGGAGGAATACCAGAAGCCGTCAAGAGCCAGGACTCAAGAGCCACACCGTCAATTTGAGTGCCGCAGAATTCAGGTGGAAGAACGGACCTTGTGAGAGTAGGTCTGGACGGTCCGGGAGATGCCACGGCATCTCTACGGACAGATGGAGCAGGTCTGGATACCAAGCTCGCCTGGGCCAGTCCGGTGCAATGAGGATGACTCGACAGCCCTCCATTCTGATCTTGCGCAGAACTCTGGGCAAGAGAGCTAGAGGGGGAAACACGTAGGACAGACGAATCTGGGACCAGTCCTGAACCAGTGCGTCCGCGGCGAATGCCTGAGGGTTGTGGGAGCGAGCCACGTAAACGGGAACCTTGTTGTTGTGACGGGATGCCATTAAGTCCACGTCCGGGGTGCCCCATTTGCGGCAGATTGACTGGAACACTGCCGGGTGCAGGGACCACTCGCCACCGTCCACGGTTTGACGGCTGAGATAATCTGCCTCCCAGTTTTCCACGCCTGGGATGTGGACTGCGGATATGGTGGACTTGGAGTCCTCGGCCCATTGAAGGATGCGTTGTACCTCCAACATTGCTAGGCAGCTGCGTGTCCCGCCTTGGTGATTGATGTAGGCAACCGCTGTCGCGTTGTCTGACTGGACTCGAATGTGCCTGCCCGCCAACAGGTGGTGAAAAGCTAGGAGAGCTAGAAGCACGGCTCTGGTTTCCAGCACATTGATTGGAAGGGCTGACTCGGACGGAGTCCAAGTGCCCTGCGCTCTGTGGTGGAGATATACCGCTCCCCAGCCGGATAGACTGGCATCCGTGGTGAGAATCACCCAGGACGGGGCCAGGAAGGAGCGTCCCTGGGACAGGGAAAGAGGCCGAAGCCACCACTGAAGAGAGCTCCTGGTTTGTGGCGACAGAGCCACTAACCTGTGTAAGGAGGAAGGCCGCTTGTCCCAACAGCGGAGAATGTCCAGCTGCAGGGGACGCAGATGGAACTGGGCAAAGGGAACAGCCTCCATTGACGCCACCATTTGACCCAGCACCTGCATCAGGTGCCTGATGGAATAATGGCGGGGCCTCAGCAGAGTGCACCGCCAGTTGGAGGGACTGCTGTTTGACTAAGGGCAACTTCACAAGTGCCGGCAAAGTCTCGAACTGCATCCCTAGGTACGTGAGACTCTGGGTCGGAGTCAGTGGATTTGGGCAGATTGACCAGCCACCCGAATTGGGCTAGAGTGGCGAGAGTGAGCGAGACACTCCGCTGACAGTCTGCGCTGGATGAAGCCTTGACTAGAAGGTCGTCCAGGTAAGGAATCACTGCCAACCCCTGGAGGTGCAGAACCGCAATCACTGCTGCCTTGACCTTGGTGAATACCCGAGGGGCTGTGGCCAACCCGAAGGGGAGAGCCACAAATTGGAAATGATCTTCTCCGATTGCAAAACGTAGCCAACGCTGGTGTGAAACTGCAATTGGCACATGCAGATAGGCATCTCTGATGTCGATGGACGCCAGGAAATCCCCTTGGGTCATTGAGGCAATGACTGATCTCAGAGACTCCATGCGAAAGTGCCGCACCTGAACATGCTTGTTGAGAAGCTTGAGATCCAGGATGGGCCGGAAGGTACCGTCCTTTTTGGGAACTAGGAAGAGATTTGAGTAGAAACCTCTGAACCGTTCCCGTGCGGGAACCGGTACAATTACTCCATTGGCCTGCAAGGCTGCCACGGCCTGTGAGAAGGCGGCGGCCTTGGAGCAGGGAGGAGTTGAGAGAAAAAAAATCTGTTTGGCGGACTGGAAGAGAATTCTATCCTGTAGCCGTGGGAGATGATATCTCTCACCCACTGATCGGAGACGTGTTGAAACCAAGCGTCGCCAAAGTGGGAGAGCCTGCCACCGACTAAGGACGTTGCTGGAGCGGGCAGATAGTCACGAGGAGGCTGTCTTAGTGGCAGCAGCTCCTGCGGTCTTCTGTGGACGCGCTTTTGGGCGCCAGTTGGATTTCTGGTCCTTGGCTGAGTTAGCGGACGAGGCCGAGGGCTTAGAGGACGACCAGTTGGAGGAACGAAAGGAGCAAAACCTCGACTGATTCCTACCCTGGGCAGGTTTCCTGGCTTTGGTTTGTGGCATGGAAGTACTCTTCCCGCCAGTTGCTTCCTTAATAGTTTCATCCAGCTGTTCTCCGAACAGCCGGGACCTAGCAAAAGGGAGCCCAGCAAGGTACTTCTTAGAAGAAGCATCTGCCTTCCACTCTCGAAGCCACAAGATTCTGCGGATAGCGAGGGAATTAGCCGAAGCCACCGCAGTGCGGTGAGAAGCCTCCAGCATGGCTGACATGGCATAGGATGAAAAGGCCGAAGCTTGGGAAGTTAAGGCATCCATTTCGGGCATAGATTCCCTGGTGAGGGAATGCATCTCCTCTAGAGAAGCAGAGATTGCTTTGAGAGCCCACACTGCTGCAAAAGTCAGAGAAAACGCGGCCCCCACCGCTTCATACACGGATTTGGCCAGAAGGTCAATCTGGCGGTCAGTGGCATCCTTAAGGGAAGTGCCATCAGCCACCGACAACGGTCCGGGCTGCGATCCTAGACACCGGAGGGTCTACCTTTGGGGAGTGAGCCCACTCCTTGACCACCTCAGGTGGAAAGGGAAAACGGACATCAGAACCACGCTTTGGGAAGAGTTTGTCAGGACAGGCCCTGGGTTTGGTCACAGCGGCCTGAAAACTGGAGTGGTTAAAGAACACACTCTTTGCTTTCTTAGGCAAGGTAAACTGGTGCTTTTCTGCCAGAGAGGGTTGCTTCTCTGATACTGGCGGATTGAGGTCCAGTACAGAATTAATGGAAGCAATCAAGTCACTAAGATCTGAGTCACTTTCGGACAGATCAGTGGGGTACATGGAGTTAGCCTCCGAGCCCCCTGTAAAGGCATCCTCCTCATCCTGCGAGTCAGCTCTGGAATCAGAGCCACGGGAGGAGGAGGGAGAGGGAACCCTGCGTCTCTTCTCAGGAGGACGGGGTCTGGGCCCTGATGATGAATCCTCTGTGAGCTCCGGTCCTGAGAGACCCCTAGCAGCAGAGGCACCCTGTGAAGGGGGCTGATGCATATTCAGAGTCCTGGACAGAAGTCCCATGGACTCCGCAAAGGACTGGGAGATAGACCTAGAAAAGGATTCTACCCAAGCCGGGGGTTCAGCTACAGGTGCAGGAGCAGCCTGAGAGACCACTGGGGGTGAGACTCCAGGTTGTGGCACCGCCAAGTTAGAGCAGACATCACAATTTGGATAGGTGCTCGGTTCAGGCAGCAGAAGCTTACATGCAGCGCATACAGTATAAAGCTTTGGGGCCTTGCTCCTCGTGTGAGACATGCTGCTGAAGTGGGGGCTCTGCCAGAGAATGACCCCCAGAGAGTATATACAGAGGTCCACAACCGGAGACCGGTGGTGGCTTACCAGACCGCTGGAGCGGTGTTGTGTGCCCTCCAGATCCCGAAGCCCGGACCCCCAAGCACAGCACCTCAGCAGGGATGCTGCAAACCAGCGCTGCAATGACTGATCGCAGAGAGAACGCTGAAAAAATGGCCGCCGGAGCGAAGAGAGGGGGCGGGACTTGCTTGAGGAGCGGGATCTGGAGGGCCATTGAGACCTACAGGGGAGGGGACACACACTGCAGTGGGGAGTGTTCCTCCCCTGTACAGAACGGCCGCCGGGAGGAGCCGAGCCTGTCCCTCTGCATGAGTGACATGCGAGGGCAGTGAAGCAGAAACTAGGCCTCCGGCGAAGCCGGGGCCTAAATTTGAGCAGCGCGGCCGACGCGCAGGCACCATCGGCGCGGTTCTCAGGCGACAGCTAGAGAACCCGCCGGAAATGTCAGTAAACATAATAAGCACACTCTCCCCCAACAATAAAGTACAGGGACCCAGAAATATAAACGTCTCAGGTACTTAGCTTCTGAGACGCAGGGCCAGGTCCCTGGGGATGAGCGCTCCGTTCCAGCAGGGTCCTGAAGGGCTGCGGATGGAGACCGGTCTCCTGCCAAACATGGAGACCGTGCTGGCTCCCACTTCAAGCCAGAGCCCAGGAGGGATGGTGAAGGAGCACGGCATGTAAGGCTCCAGCCTAAGAATCAACCTTACAACACCGCCGACACAGTGGGGTGAGAAGGGACATGCCGGGGGTCCAGACGTGGACCCCACTCTTCAATCTCGTTCCAAAAGGAAAAAATCATGAGAATGCATGTGTGGATGTATGCCTCCTGAACACAAAGCGATAAACTGGCTGGGTCTGCTCACCAGGGGGTGTATAAGCTCAGGGGGAGGAGCTACACTTTTAAGTGTAGTACTTTGTGTGTCCTCCAGAGGTAGAAGCTAAACACCCATGGTCTGGGTCTCCCATAGGAACGATAAAGAAACAATGGCTTAAATAACCTATATTTATAGGAACGATAAAGAAATTTAGCTTTAAACCTAAAAGTTTCCCCTTCTGCAGCTCGTGGGCTGCATTCTAGCAGGTTCCTGTACTTTTTGTGGCCCCTTTTAAACCAAATTAAAATACTTTATAAACTTGTACCTTTTGCTATGTAAATTTTGTAAATCGTCCATGGGGGCGGGCTCTCTGCTGACCGTTGCTGTTCATCCAGCACATTCATGCCGTCCCCTCACGCTCCATTTCATCCATCAGGATGCCGCCCACGCCAGGATCGCTGGTGACGCGTGTCACAAGCACGAGATTATGGGCGGCGCTGTGATTACATCGCAAGTGCCCGCCCATAATCTCGTGGACGCGCTTTCCCCCACTGCCTCCAGCGTTCTGCGCAAGCGCTCGCCAGCCAAATGACCTGACGTTACCTCCTTCCCATCTTACCCTGCAGCAGGGTAAGATGGGAAAGAGGTGACATCGGGTCATCTGCCAGGGCTTGCGCAGAACGCTGGAGGAAGAGGGGAAAGTGTGGTCAAGAGGTTATGGGCGGCACTTGCTGATGACACTCACAGCGCCGCCCATAACCTCGTGCCTGCGCAAAACGTCACCAGCGGTCACACGTGCACACAGTCCCACTACAGTCGCACAGCGCATGTGCGGGACCACTGGCGGCGTCCTGAGATATGAAATTCAGCATTGGGGGGGGCGGCGTAAATCTGCTGGAGGAACAGCAACGGTCACCAGAGAGCCCGCCCCCATGGACTATTTGCAAAAAATAAAAGTTTATAAAGTATTTAATTTGGTTTAAAAGGGGCCACAAAAAGTACAGGAACCTTGCTAGAATGCAGCTCAGGAGCTGCAGAGGGGGAAACTTTTAGGTTTAAAGCTAAATTTCTGATGACAGGTTCCCTTTAATGGGGCTTAACACCAATATAAACCATGGACTATGGTGGAGCAGATCCCTGAAGAAGCCATCCAAGGTTTTCCAATTTCATACAGCCTCATATTAGATATAATAAAATAATATATATATTAAAAAAAAAAAATAAATAAATAAATTTGGACCCTTTATTATGCTCTCTCTCAACATTACTGTACCCTGTATGGAAATAGGTCCATGTACCCAAGCAATTCTTCCCAAATATGTCCAACATTTCCCATGTGTTTGCATTATTCACTCTTTGCTTATATTCCTGCTGCTAATTTGCCTTCGTTTCTTTCAGCATCTGGCATTGTGAAGGCGATTGTCAGATCAGTGATCGAACCAAGATTGGTAGAAGGCCAAATATGTCTCTATAAAGAAACCAAGTCAATCATAGAATAGTGTTGTTACATGGGACTGCCAGTTAGCAAGCCGTTCGACTGATGTAAAAGAAGCAAATCCATTACAAGCATCACATCATTCATAGAAACCTATATGAAAATTGATATTTATTCACATGATCCTAAAGCCAGGTTTTTTTCCCCCTGTTTTTAATAAAAATTTCAGTTTTGATCCATGACAGTGTGGCACATGATATATAATATCTATCAGCTAAATGACATTTGCATACACGCACCATTCAGCGATGACGCCTGGAAAAGAAGAAAGGTCTCTACAAATATCTCATTTATACAATTCCACTGCGACTTAATGTGAAAAGAACATGTTTTCCAGTTTTAACAATGCTCCATAGCTGTATACAATTACTAACATGTAACATCTTTATTTCAGCATCTTTGCTCTGCCAGTGGGGCAGAGGGGGAAGCAAAAAAAAACAAAAAACACTTTGGTAAGGAGGAGTGAACCGGAACTTTAAAGTTTCGATGTTTGCACCAATCATACACACTTTATTTTTTATAATATATCTCTCTCTCTCTCTCTCTCTATATCCCAGTTTGGCATTCGGGTACAATATGGTTGGCCTAGTGCAAGCTGCAGTCTCTGAATGGTTTGCACTGAGGTTGACAGCATTAATCGAATGTAGTGTGTACGCTGCCCCTCCAAAAACAAAAATCATGAATAATCCAGTTCTTCCCACAGAAATGCTCTGTTTATGGCTGTCTGTATGTGGGTGGAGACCTTAATTGCCGAACAATGACTTCCAATGAGGTTCAGATCAAGTTTAGGTCCTCTGGTCCACTTGTGTACAGCTTCCGATGCAAGAGCATTGGAGGCGATATGCTAATGAGCCTCTGCTGCGAGCGTCAGCCAAGGGTTGTGCGACTGTGATCTGATCTTGTGATCGCATCACAGCTGCGGAAAAGAGGAAGCGTGCATTTTCTCCCCATCTCATCCACTGCCTGTCTCTGCGTACACCGCACTGCACTCGGATGACATCAGAGTGCAGTGCGATGTTTCACATGCACCCACAGACTTGTATGGGGGTGCGTGAGCCGAAACTCGCTGCCAAATGCAGACTGCTGCGATTCATTTATCATGCCGATATTTCATAAGAAATCAATTGCAGATGGACACTGCCCCATAGTTTTGCACTGGAGCGAGTGCAATTCGATGTCTGTGCAAAACACAAGTGGATTCAAGGCCGTAGCTAAAGTCCGGCTGAACCCCAATTTCCCCAGGTCTGCTCATCTCTACTTAGGAATTGACAAAAAAAAACAAACAACCCATACCCTTACTGTTGCACGACATGAGCAGGACAGACAACTTACATTATAAGACACAGGTCATGCTCATATCGTTAACTAAAAAAAAAAAAAAAAAAAAAAAACTATTTAATGATTTCTACAATCCATAATCAAAATGTGCGATAAGGAGGGGGAAAAAAAAAAAAAAAAATATCACAGAAAAGTCTAATATATCTAATCTGCCAGATGGGAAGCCAGGGGCAGTTCAGACTAGGGTAATATCAGTGCATGTGCACAAATATCTGAACATGGACCAGGGTGAATTCACGTGAGCGTCCGTTTTCCTGGATGGCACATAGTACATGCACCCGAGTGTGACGTGCGCCTGCAGCTTCTATTTCGGATTCCCCTGCAGGTTACGGAGGGGATTGTCCCTTGTGCGAGCTCAGCCTTTGGCTAGTGTGCAGTCTAGACTGACCTTACGGTGGTCTGAACTGGACCTTATATTGTACACTGATTTGCTTGCAGCTTCCAATGTATTTTTCCTAGAAAAATTAAACAGCAGACAGTCCTAGAGTCTGATAATATGCCATGTATTTATGATGGGACATAGACATGTACAATATTGCTGTACCAAACAATAAAATAGTGCTATGTTTAATGGTCATATCGCATATAAAATGTCTTTTTTTGATCATCTGTACAGGCTGGAATGCCATAGAATTGGAGACACTGATAATAAAAATAAAAAATTAAAGGCTACCGACATTGACAGGCAAATATTTCATTTATTTGCTGCTGCATCAGAAGCAAAATATCCAAGTGCCTTCCAGCCAGATTTATTCCTGAGCACAGGAATGGTTTATAAAAAAAAAAAAAACAAAAAAAAAAATTTAAAATATAAAAAAAAAATGCTATTTTAAATGCAAAAACAAAAAAACCCTACAAAAAACAAAAAAAAAAGTTCAGCGTGTAAAAAAAAAAACAAAACATCATGCCCAAAATGTCTTGGGTGGGTTAATGATAATCATTAACAAAACAGTTTTGGTAGGAAGAGGGGGGGGGGGGGGGGAAAGAAAAAAAAAAAAAAAGAAAGTACTCCAGATTTTTTTTTCTTTCTTTACAATCTTCACTAAAATGCAACTTAAAACAAAAAAAATTAAAATAAAATATATAAAGTGTCCAGCATTCCCCCATCACTAATGTGCCAGAAGCATGGCCGTGCACCACACATCCCTCTGATTTTAGTTGCTTTGCTCTTAATTTCCATTGACCTGCGGTGGATTGTTATTGCCTTGTACGTCGGCCGTGTTCCCTTTGCTTCTACTCTCACGTTCTTCGTCTTCTTCATCTCGTTCATCATTCCCGCTGTGATTTTTGCAATACAGCCTGAGAAATAAAAGTATATAGTGTCAGATTATAAGATGTAAGGACATCTATAGTAGGATATACAGACACACCTAAATTAAAACCCTCCTCCAAATCGGGTGATTGATGTGTTGGCCAAGTGGTAAGATGATATTACTAGGGAAAGGCTAATTTCACACAGTTTTTTTTCCCATCAGGCACAATCCAGAAAAAAAAAACAAACAAAAAAACGGGTAAAACTGATCCGGCGCCGGATCAGTTTTATCCCCATTGATTTGTATTAGCGCCAGATTGTGCCTGATGGCCTTGCATTGCATCCGGCTTTCGCCGGATCCGTCATAATTGCCTAAAGCGGCGGCCGGAGGGAATGTATCTTGTAACGTTTAAGAAGAAGAACAAGAAGAAGAACAAGAACAAGAACAAGAAGAACAAGAAGAACAAGAACAAGAACAAGAAGAACAAGAACAAGAACAAGAAGAAGAAGAACAAGAAGAAAAACAAGAAGAAGAACAAGAAGAAGAACAAGAAGAAGAAGAAGAAGAAGAAGAAGAACAAGAAGAAGAACAAGAACAAGAACAAGAACAAGAAGAACAAGAACAAGAAGAACAAGAACAAGAACAAGAAGAAGAACAAGAACAAGAAGAACAAGAACAAGAAGAAGAAGAACAAGAAGAAGAACAAGAAGAAGAAGAACAAGAAGAAGAAGAACAAGAAGAAGAAGAACAAGAAGAAGAAGAACAAGAAGAAGAACTAGAAGGAACATCATCAGTTTTTGCATATTCTGCGCCAGATCCGTTGCATCAGGCACACGCCGGATTGTGCCCGATGCCAAAAAAGAGAATTTTGTTTACTTACCGTAAATTCTATTTCTTATAGTTCCGTATTGGGAGACCCAGACATTGGGTGTATAGCTTCTGCCTCCGGAGGACACACAAAGTACTACACTAAAAAGTGTAGCTCCTCCCTCTGAGCTTATACACCCCCTGGAGAACCAGATCTAGCCAGTTTAGTGCAAAAGCTGAAGGAGAATAGCCACCCACAAGTAAAAACAGAGCAAGAACCGGAACAACCGGAGACTCTGTCCACGACAACAGCCGGTGATAACACGCGGAACAAGAAACTGCCAACAGGCAACAGGGAGGGAACTGGGTCTCCCAATACGGAACTATAAGAAAAAGAATTTACGGTAAGTAAACAAAATTCTCTTTTTCTTTATCGTTCCTATGGGAGACCCAGACATTGGGACGTCTCAAAGCAGTCCATGGGTGGGAAATAAACAGAAAAACTAAGAAGTAGGCGGAGCCTAACTTCACAAATGGGCGACAGCCGCCTGAAGGATGCGTCTGCCCAAGCTCGCATCTGCCGAAGCATGAGCATGCACTTGGTAGTGCTTTGAAAAGGTATGCAGGCTAGTCCAAGTGGCAGCCTGACAGACTTGCTGAGCCGTAGCCTGGTGCCTGAAAGCCCAAGAGGCACCGACAGCTCTGGTCAAGTGTGCCTTGATCCCCAGCGGGGGAGGCCCCTGAGAACACTGGTAGGCATCCGAAATGGTCGACCTAATCCAACGGGCTAAGGTCGGCTTAGAAGCAGAGAGGCCCTTACGCCGATCTGTGGTTAGCACAAAAAGAGAGGTGCACCGCCTAAGTGCAGCGGTGCGAGACACATAGATCCGGAGAGCACGCACCAGATCCAGAGTATGCAACGCTTTTTCAAAGCGATGAACAGGAGCCGGACAAAAGGAAGGTAGGGTAATGTCCTGGTTAAGGTGGAAAGGAGAAACCACCTTAGGGAGAAAGTCCGGAGTCGGACGGAGAACCACCTCGTCTTGATGAAAAACCAAAAAAGGTGACTCCGAAGAGAGCGCAGCCAAATCAGAGACTCTCCTGAGGGAAGTTATGGCAACTAGAAAGACGACTTTCTGTGTAAGACGAAACAAAGAAACCTCCCTAAGAGGCTCAAAGGGGGGTTTCTGCAAAACCGTGAGAACCAAATTGAGGTCCCAGGGATCCAAGGGCCGCTGGTAAGGCGGAATGATGTGAGACGCACCTTGCATGAAGGTGTGGACCTGAGCCAGCCGGGCTATATGCCGCTGGAACAGCACTGACAGAGCCGAGACTTGTCCCTTGAGAGAGTTGAGGGACAGTCCCAGCTGCAGACCGAACTGTAGAAAAGACAGAAGGGTCGGCAAGGAAAAAGGCCAAGGAGGATGGCCGGAAGAGAGACACCAGGACAGGAAAATTTTCCAAGTCCTGTGATAGATCTTGGCAGAGGAAGACTTACGGGCCCGAGTCATAGTGGAGATGACTTCAGGAGGGATACCAGAAGCCGTCAAGATCCAGGACTCAAGAGCCACGCCGTCAATCTGAGAGCCGCAGAATTCTGGCGGAAAAACGGACCTTGTGAGAGAAGGTCTGGACGGTCCGGAAGATGCCACGGCACCTCTACGGACAGATGGAGCAGGTCTGGATACCAAGCTCGCCCGGGCCAGTGCGGAGCAATGAGGATGACTCGACGGCCCTCCATTCTGATCTTGCGCAGAACTCTGGGCAAGAGAGCTAGAGGGGGAAACAAGTAGGACAGACGAAACTGGGACCAGTCTTGAACCAGTGCGTCCGCGGCGAAAGCCTGAGGATCGTGGGAGCGAACCACGTAAACCGGAACCTTGTTGTTGTGACGGGATGCCATTAGGTCCACGTCCGGAGTGCCCCACTTGCGGCAGATTGACTGAAACACTGCCGGATGCAGGGACCACTCGCCACTGTCCACGGTTTGACGGCTGAGATAATCTGCCTCCCAGTTTTCCACGCCTGGGATGTGGACTGCGGATATGGTGGACTTGGAGTCCTCCGTCCATTGAAGGATGCGTTGTACCTCCAACATTGCCAGGCGGCTGCATGTCCCGCCTTGGTGATTGATGTAGGCAACCGCTGTCGCGTTGTCTGACTGGACTCGGATGTGCTTGCCCGCCAATACGTGGTGAAAAGCTAGGAGAGCCAGAAGCACAGCTCTGGTTTCCAGCACATTGATCGAGAGGGCTGACTCGGACGGAGTCCAAGTGCCCTGTGCTCGGCGGTGGAGACATACCGCTCCCCAGCCGGATAGACTGGCATCCGTGGTGAGGATCACCCAGGATGGGGCCAGGAAGGAGCGCCCCTGAGACAGAGAGGGGCCGAAGCCACCACTGAAGAGAGCTCCTGGTCTGTGGCGACAGAGCCACTAACCTGTGCAAGGAGGAAGGCCGCTTGTCCCAACAGCGGAGAATGTCCAGCTGCAGTGGACGCAGATGGAACTGGGCAAAGGGAACAGCCTCCATTGACGCCACCATCTGACCCAGCACCTGCATCAGGTGCCTGATGGAATAATGGCGGGGCCTCAGCAGAGAGCGCACCGCCAGTTGGAGGGACTGCTGTTTGATTAAGGGCAACTTCACAAGTGCCGGCAGAGTCTCGAACTGCATCCCTAGGTACGTGAGCCTCTGGGTCGGAGTCAGAGTGGATTTGGGCAGATTGACAAGCCACCCGAATTGGGCTAGAGTGGCGAGAGTGAGCGAGACACTCCGCTGACAGTCTGCGCTGGATGAAGCCTTGACTAGAAGGTCGTCCAGGTAAGGGATCACTGCCAACCCCTGGAGGTGCAGAACCGCAACCACTGCTGCCATGACCTTGGTGAATACCCGAGGGGCCGTGGCTAACCCGAAGGGAAGAGCCACGAATTGGAAATGTTCCTCTCCGATTGCAAAACGTAGCCAACGCTGGTGTGAAACTGCAATTGGCACATGGAGATAGGCATCTCTGATGTCGATGGATGCCAGGAAATCCCCTTGGGTCATTGAGGCAATGACTGATCTCAGAGACTCCATGCGAAAATGCCGCACCTGAACATGCTTGTTGAGAAGCTTGAGATCCAGGATGGGCCGGAAGGAACCGTCCTTTTTGGGGACTAGGAAGAGGTTTGAGTAGAAACCTCTGAACCGTTCCCGGGCGGGAACCGGTACAATTACTCCGTTGGCCTGCAAGGATGCCACGGCCTGAGAGAAGGCGGCGGCCTTGGAGCAGGGGGAAGTTGACAGAAAAAATCTGTCTGGCGGGTTGGAAGAGAATTCTATCCTGTAGCCGTGGGAGATGATATCCCGCACCCACTGATCGGAGAAGTGTTGAAACCACGCGTCGCCAAAGTGGGAGAGCCTGCCACCGACTAAGGACGTTGCTGGCGCGGACAGATAGTCACGAGGAGGCTGCCTTAGTGGCAGCAGCTCCTGCGGTCTTCTGTGGACGCGCTTTTGTGCGCCAGTTGGATTTCTGGTCCTTGGCTGAGTTAGTGGACGAGGCCGAGGGCTTAGAGAGGACAACCAGTTGGAGGAACGAAAGGAACGAAACCTCGACTGATTCCTACCCTGGACAGGTTTCCTGGTTTTGGTTTGTGGCATGGAAGTACTCTTCCCGCCAGTAGCTTCTTTAATGATTTCATCCAGCTGTTAACCGAACAGCCTGGACCCAGCAAAAGGGAGTCCAGCAAGGTACTTCTTTGAAGAAGCATCTGCCTTCCACTCTCGAAGCCACAAGATCCTGCGGATAGCGAGGGAATTAGCCGAAGCCACCGCAGTGCGGTGAGAAGCCTCCAGCATGGCAGACATGGCATTGGATGAAAAAGCTGATGCTTGGGAAGTTAAGGTAACCATTTCGGGCATAGATTCCCTGGCGAGGGAATGCATCTCCTCTAGAGAAGCAGAGATGGCTTTGAGAGCCCACACTGCTGCAAAAGTTGGGGAGAACGAGGCCCCTGCCGCCTCATATACAGATTTGGCCAGAAGGTCAACCTGGCGGTCAGTGGAATCCTTAAGAGAGGTGCCATCAGCCACTGATACAACGGTCCGGGCTGAGAGTCTAGACACCGGGGGGGTCTACCTTTGGTGAATGAGCCCACTCCTTGACCACCTCAGGTGGAAAGGGAAAACGGTCATCAGAACCACGCTTTGGGAAGAGTTTGTCAGGACAGGCCCTAGGCTTGGTCACAGCGGCCTGAAAACTGGAGTGGTTAAAGAACACACTCTTTGTCCTCTTAGGCGAGGTAAACTGGTGCTTTTCTGCCAGAGAAGGTTGCTCCTCTGATACTGGCGGATTGAGATCCAGTACAGAATTAATGGACGCAATCAAATCACTAACATCTGAGTCACTTTCGGACAGATCAATGGGGCACATGGAGTTAGCCTCCGAGCCCCCTGTAAAGGCATCCTCCTCGTCCTGCGAGTCAGCTTCTGAAAAAGGACGAGGAAGGAGAGGGAGCCCTGCGTCTCCTTTTAGGAGGACGGGGTCTGGGACCAGATGATGAATCCTCTGTGAGCTCCGGTCCTGAGAGAGCCCTAGCAGCAGAGGCACCCTGTGAAGGGGGCTGATGCATGTTCAGCAAAGTCCTGGACAGCTGTCCCATGGAGTCGGCAAAAGACTGGGAGATAGACCTAGATAAGGATTCTACCCAAGCCGGGGGTTCAGCCACAGGAGCCGGAGCAGCCGGAGAGACCACTGGGGGTGCGATTCCAGGCTGAGGCATCGTCAGGTTAGAGCAGGCATCACAATGTGGATAGGTGCTCGGTTCAGGCAGTAGGAGCTTACATGCAGTGCATACTGAATACAGCTTTGGAGCCTTGCTCCTCGTGTGAGACATGCTGCTGGAGTGGGGGCTCTGCCAGAATGACCCCCAGAGAGTATATACAGAGGTCCACAACCAGAGGTTGTGGCTTACCAGACCGCTGGAGCGGTGTTGTGTGCCCTCCAGATCCCGAAGCCCGGACCCCCAAGCACCTCAGCAGGAGTGCTGATCGCAGGGAAAAACGCTGAGGAAATGGCCGCCGGAGCGAAGAGAGGGGGCGGGACTCACTCTGGGAGCGGGATCTGTAGGGCCATAGAGACTTACAGGGGAGGAGACATGTACCCAGTGAGGAGTGTCCCTCCCCTGTGCAGAACGGCCGCTGGGCGGAGCCGCGCTGTCCCTCTGCATGAATGACATGCGAGGGCAGTGAAACCGAAAGTAGGCCACCGGCGAAGCCGGGGCCTAAATTTGAGCGGTGCGGTCGGCGCGCAGGCACCATCGGCGTGGTTCTCAGGCGACAGCCAGAGAACCCGCTGGAAATGTCATAAAACTCACTCAGCACACACTCCCACAACAATAAAGTACAGGGACCCCCAATATATAAACGTCTTAGGTACTTAGCTTGCTGAGACGCAGGGTTCCAAGTCCCTGGGGATGAGTGCTCCGGTCCAGCAGGATCCTGAAGGGCTGCGGATGGAGACCGGTCTCCTGCCAAGCATGGAGAACCGTGCTGGCTCCCACTTCAAGCCAGAGCCCAGGAGGGATGGTGAAGGAGCACGGCATGTAAGGCTCCAGCCTTGGAATCAACCTTAACAGCACCGCCGACACAGTGGGGTGAGAAGGGACATGCCGGGGGTCCAGGCTTGGACCCGCTTTTCTTCAAACTTCCAAAAATGAAAAATCAGATGAGAATGCATGTGTGGATGTATGCCTCCTGAACACAAAGCAATGAACTGGCTAGATCTGGTTCTCCAGGGGGTGTATAAGCTCAGAGGGAGGAGCTACACTTTTGAGTGTAGTACTTTGTGTGTCCTCCGGAGGCAGAAGCTATACACCCAATGTCTGGGTCTCCCATAGGAACGATAAAGAAAACTGATGTGTGAAATTAGCCAAAGCCGTGGAGCATCCCAATGTGTCTGCATGGGTAGTTAGTATATTACATGGCACGATGAAAAATATCAACAAAACAATCTCAAGGTTAGGAGTCACACTTGTGTGTAACTCATGCATGGCTCACATTGTACTGCCCAGATCGGCTGCTGGCTCTAACAGAAACGGGTCAGCTTCATAGATGAAGTTGACCCGCTCCCGTCAGGACAGCCGGTCCTGGCGAGGTGACTCCAGCCTTAGTGTGGCACAAACAGACACACAATGCAAAGATGGAGTTAACTTCTCTTCTTTTATCTGGCTTCAGGTGTGATTTCCATATTGCCCACAGTTGTTTACCCACATTTTTCGAAAGGTGTCAACAATTTTGTCCAGGCCTTTTTTGGAGTGGTGTGACATTTTATCCAATTTACCTTTTTTATCTGTCGGATTTTTTGTGTTCCAATACACACAAAGGAAATAAAACATGTGTAATTGCAATAATTTTCTGGAGCAAGCTCAAGGGTGTCAACACTATTGGCCATGACTGTATCTGATTTAAAACTGGACCAAGTCCATTCGGACTAAGTGCGTTCTGGTGTAGGGGTATCTTTACAACCTTTATGAGGTTTAAAAAGGGAACCTGTCAGCAGATTTGGGGCCTATAAGCTGCGACCACCACCACCGGGCTCTTATATATACACAGCATGTTAGAATGCTGTATAAGAGCCTAGGCCGCTGTGTAGAATGTAAAGAAGGGAATTTTGTTTACTTACCGTAAATTCCTTTTCTTCTAGCTCCTATTGGGAGACCCAGACAATTGGGTGTATAGCTTCTGCCTCCGGAGGCCACACAAAGTATTACACTTTAAAAAGTGTAACCCCTCCCCTCTGCTATACACCCTCCCGTGCATCACGGGCTCATCAGTTTTGGTGCCAAAGCAGGAAGGAGGAAACTTATAAATTGGTCTAAGGTAAATTCAATCCGAAGGATGTTCGGAGAACTGAAACCATGAACCAAAAGAACAATTCAACGTGAACAACATGTGTACACAAAAAAACAACAGCCCGAAGGGAACAGGGGCGGGTGCTGGGTCTCCCAATAGGAGCTAGAAGAAAAGGAATTTACGGTAAGTAAACAAAATTCCCTTCTTTGTCGCTCCATTGGGAGACCCAGACAATTGGGATGTCCAAAAGCAATCCCTGGGTGGGTAAAAGAATACCTCGATAAAAAGAGCCGAAAAACGGCCCCCTCTTACAGGTGGGCAACTGCCGCCTGAAGGAGTCGCCTACCTAGGCTGGCATCTGCCGAATCATCGGCATGCACCTGATAGTGTTTCGTGAAAGTGTGCAGACTCGACCAGGTAGCCGCCTGACACACCTGCCGAGCCGTAGCCTGGTGTCGCAATGCCCAGGACACCGACGGCTCTGGTAGAATGGGCCTTCAGCCCTGCAGGAATCGGAAGCCTAAAAGAACGGTAGGCTTCAAGAATCGGTTCCTTGATTCACCGAGCCAAGGTTGACTTGAAAACCACAAATCCCTTACTCTGGTCCGCGATAAGGACAAGAGCGCATCAGACCGGCGCAGAGGCGCCGTGCGAGAAATGTAGAGCCGGAGTGCTCTCACCAGATCTAATAAATGCAAATCCTTTTCACATTGGTGAACTGGATGCGGACCCAAAGAGGGTAAGACGAAACGGGGATACCTTAGGGAGAAAGTCCGGGACCGGACGTAGAACCACCCTATCCTGGTGAAACACCAGGAAGGGGGCTTTGCATGACAGCGCTGCCAGCTGAGATACTCTTCTGAGTGATGTGACTGCCACTAGGAAGGCCACCCTTTGCGAAAGGCGAGATAGAGGAATCCCGCATTGGCTCGAAAAGTGGCTTCTGAAGAGTCGTCAGCACCCTGTTAAGATCCGAGGGTGTTAACGGACGCTCGTAAGGTGGGACCGGAAAGCGCCGATACTTGTCCCTTGAGAGAGCCGAGAGACAAGCCCTTGTCCATTCCGGATTGAAGGAAAGAAAGAAAATGGGCAAGGCAAACGGCCAGGGAGTAAAACCCTGATCAGAGCACCAGGATAAGAAGATCCTCCAAGTCCTGTGATAGATCTTGGCGGACGTTGGTTTCCTGGCCTGTCTCATGGTGGCAATGACATCTGGAGATATCCCTGATGACGCTAGGAGCCAGGACTCAATGGCCACACAGTCAGGTTTAGAGCCGTAGAATTCAGAAGGAAATATGGCCCTTAAGGCAGCAAGTCTGGTCGGTCTGGGAGAGTCCACGGTTGACCCACCATGAGGTGCCACAGATCCGGGTACCACGATCACCTCGGCCAGTCTGGAGCAACGAGGATGGCGCGGCGACAGTCTGACCTGATCTTGCGTAACACTCTGGGCAGTAGTGCCAGAGGAGGAAATACATAAGGCAGTCGAAACTGCGACCAGTCGTGAACTAGCGCGTCTGCCGCCACAGCTCTGTGATCCTTGGACCGAGCCATGAATGCCGGGACTTTGTTGTAGTGCTGAGACGCCATTAGATCGACGTCCGGCGTTCCCCAGCGGCAACAGATCTCTAGAAACACGTGCGGGTGAAGAGACCATTCCCCTGCGTCCATGCCCTGGCGACTGAGAAAATCTGCTTCCCAGTTTTCTACGCCCGGGATGTGAACTGCGGAGATGTTTGAGGCTGTGGCTTCCGCCCACAGCCGAATCCGTCGAACTGCTCGGAAGGCTTGACGACTGCGTGTGCCGCCCTGGTGGTTGATGTACGCAACCGCCTTGGCGTTGTCCGACTGAATTCGGATCTGCCTGCCCTCCAGCTACCGCTGGAACACCTTTAGGGCTAGATCCACTGCCCTTATCTCCAGAACATTGATCCGAGGGGAGGACTCTGTCGGAGTCCAGGTTCCCTGAGCCGAGTGGTGGAGGAAGACCGCTCCCCACCCTGACAGACTCGCGTCCGTCGTGACCACAGCCCCGGCTGGGGGCCGGAAGGATTTTTCCCTCGCCCAAGAAGTGGAAAGAAGACACCACTGAAGAGAGGTTTTGCTGCAAGGGAAAGAGAGACGTTCTTGTCTAGGGACGTCGACCTCCTGTCCCAATTGCGGTGTCCGATAGAATCGTACGCAGACGAAACTGCGCAAGGGAACTGCCTCCCTTGCTGCCACCATCTTCCTGAGACAGTGCATGAGGCGCCTCAAGGGGTGACTGGGCCCGAAGGAGAGATTGCACCCCTGTCTGTAGTGAACGCTGACTATGCAGCGGAAGCTTCACTATCGCTGAGAGAGTATAAAACTCCATCCCGAGATAAGTCAGTGATTGGGTCGGTGTCAGTTTTGACCTTGGAATTTTGATGATCCACCCGAACCCCTGGAGAGTCTCCAGAGCAATGGTCAGGTTGTGTTGACATGCCACCCAGGAGGGTGTCTTGACTAGAGGATCGTCTAGGTAAGTGATCACCGAGTGGCCCTGTAGGACCGCCACCACTGCTGCCATGACCTTGGTGAAGACCCGTGGGGCTGTCGCCAGGCCGAATGGCAGTGCCACGAACTGAAAGTGTTCGTCCCTGATGGCGAAACGCAGAAAGCGTTGAAGCTCGGGTGCGATCGGCACATGGAGATAAGCATCCTTGATGTCAATTGATGCTAGGAAGTCTCCTTGTGACATCGAGGCTTCAGAGTGTTCACCGCCTGAAAAAGTGCATCGGCTCGCTCGGGGGGCGGAGATGTTTTGAAAAAACGAGTCGGAGGACGAGAGCAGAGCTCTATCCTGTAACCGTGAGACAGAAAGTCTCTCACCCATCGGTCATGGACATGTGGCCACCAGGCGTCGCAAAAGCGGGAGAGCCTGCCACCGACCGAGGACGCGGTCTTGGTGAGGCCGAAGTCATGAGGAAGCCGCCTTGTGACTTAGACCGCCATGCAGAAGAGTTCCTCTAGCCCTCCTCTGACCTGTTGGACGTGGAGGAACGGAACTTTGCTGAGGACCGAAATGACCGAAACTTTGGACTGGGGCAAGGACGAGACTGTCTAGTAACTTCATCCAATTGCTCGCCAAACAATCGGTCGCCAGAAAATGGCAAACCGGTTAAGAACTTCTTGGAAGCAGAGCCTGCCTTCCATTCACGTAGCCACATGGCCCTGCAGACTGCCACCGAATTGGTGGATGCTACCGCTGTACGGCTCGCAGAGTCCAGGAACGGCGTTCATGGCGTAGAACGAAAAAACCTACGCCCGAGAAGTGAAGGACACAACCTGCGTGGCAGAGGTATGTGCAACCGCAATAATCTCAGCCAGAGAAGCTGAGATAGCTTGGCGTGCCCTCACGGCTGCGAAGGCTGGAGCAAAAGATGCGACTATGGCTTCATAGATGGATTTCATCATAAGCTTTATTTGCCTGTCAGTGGCATTCGTGAGAGATGGACATCTGCCACTAATACTACGGATCTAGCCGCCAGCCTAGAGACTGGAGGATCCACCCTGTGACACTGAGCCCAACCCTTAAGCACGTCAGGGGGGAAAAAGGGTAACGCGTGTCAATAAGGCGCTTAGTAAGCGCTTGTCCGTCAAGTTGTGTGCTACTGGACGGCCCCTCTGGAGTTAGAGTGATCGAAACACGCACTCCTGATGAAGTCGGGGAAGGTTCCCAGCGGGCCCGCTTAGCCTATCAGAGGCCGCGGTCCGTGACGGAGTTCTCACCGTGGGATCTGGGTGTTACCCCAGGAGCCCCTTGTTGTACCGACCCAGAGGGACCTGGGAGCGATGAACTCACAGCTCCCTGGCCCTGTGTTATCGGTCTGGACTGCAAGGCTTCCAGTATCTTAGCAGACCCTCTGTCCATAGACTGAGTCCTGGAATGTGAAAGCTATTCAGAGATTTGCTGATTCCAACATGCAAACTCTGTCCCTGTCATCTGTGCAGTGCCTGTAATATAGCTGCACAAGAGGATGTAAAATAAATAAACACATATATATATATATATATATATATATATATATATATACACATATATATATACACATACATACATACATACATACATACATACATACATTACATACATACATACATACATACATACATATATATATATATATATATACACACACACACATACACTGCGGCACCAAGGGGGGTCAGCACCTGAAAAACTGGTGCCCCCCCAGTGCTCAGTGAGGGGGGAGGAGGATACCAACGTATGCTCCAGCCCTCCCTGCCGACGTCCAGTCGGCCGTCCCGTCGTTACCCCTGACTGGCAGGCCCGAGAACGGGAGTATATGGCACTAGGCCGTAAGAGCCGGGGACTAAATTTAAAAACGCGGCCGGCAAACATGGCGCGGTCGGCGCGGTAGTCCCAGTCTCACAAACCACTCAGCAACCGCTGCGGCGTTTGTAACACAGATGCTGCATGCACCGTCCCTCAGGGGACACAGAGTACCTTATGATGCAGGGCTCTGTCCCTGATGATGTCCAGTCTCCTGTCCGTCAGAATCCCCCAGGGGCTGCGGATGGAGCCCAGTCCCAGTGCATGGCGACCGGTTAGGATCCCCCTCTCCCAGCAAACTCTGTCCCTGTAGCAGTGGAGCAGATTCTGAGATCCTCCACCGGCAGAATTATAACAATGGCTGCCGGCGTTCCGAGGGGAGGAGAGAGCCGTGGGCGGAACCGCAAAAGTGCGGGAACCTGGTGGCCCATAGTGATCAGTGAGGGGGGCGGAGGACAGCGAAGTGTGCTCCAGCCCTCACTGTCGGCATCATACCGACCGTCCCGCCTTTCTCCCTGACTGGCAGGCTCAGGGGCGGGAGTTTAACACACTAGGCCGCAAAAGCCGGGGACTAAAGTAAAAACCGCGGCCGGCAAACAGGCACGGTCGGCGCGGTAGTCCCAGACAAAAAATCCACACCGCAGTCGCAGCTGCGTCTGAGGCCAAGGTGCTTCATGCACCGTCCCAACGGGGACACAGAGTACCTGTAGATGCAGGGCCATGTCCCTGACGATACTCAGTCTCCTGTCCGGCAGATTCCCCCAGGGGCTGCGGAGGGAGCCCGGTCCCAGTGGCTGGATGACCGGTTATGGCCACCAGATTCCCTGCCCCGGGTCTCCCTCAGCTGCAGCCAGAATGTGCTGAAAAAATGGCTGACGGCGTTCTCAGAGGAGAAGGGAGGCGTGGGCGTAGTCACAAAAGTGCGGGAATCTGGTGCCCCATCGTGAGTAGTGAGGGGGGCGGAGGACAGCTCAGTGTACTCCAGCCCTCACTGTCGGCGTCATACCGACCGTCCCGCCCTTTTCCCTGACTGGCAGGCCTGGGGGCGGGAGAATACTATACTAGGCCGCAAAAGCCGGGGACTAAAGTTAAAACCGCGGCCGGCCGGCCGGCCGGCAGTGCACGGTCGGCGCAGTAGTCCCGGACCCATACCCACGCCGCAGTCGCTGCAGCGTCTGGGCCCAAGGTGCTTTATGCGCCGTCCCAACGGGGACACAGAGTACCTGTGGATGCAGGGCCATGTCCCTGACGATACTCCGTCTCCTGTCCAGCAGATTCCCCCAGGGGCTGCGGAGGGAGACCGGTCCCAGTGTCTGGATGACCGGATAGGATCCCAATTCCCCAGAGCCCCTAAGGGATGGGGAAGGAAAGCGGCATGTGGCTCCAGCCTGTGTACCCGCAATGGGTACCTCAACCTTAACAACACCGCCGACCTGAGTGGGGTGAGAAGGGAGCATGCCGGGGGCCCCATAGGGGCCCTCTTTTCTTCCATCCGATAAAGTCAGCAGCTGCTGCTGACTAAAACGTGGAGCTTGCGTGAATGTGTGCCTCCTTCAACACAAAGCAAAAAACTGATGAGCCCATGATGCACGGGAGGGTGTATAGCAGAGGGGAGGGGTTACACTTTTTAAAGTGTAATACTTTGTGTGGCCTCCGGAGGCAGAAGCTATACACCCAATTGTCTGGGTCTCCCAATGGAGCGACAAAGAAAATCACTTTATAATACTTACCTAAAAGGTCACTGCGGTGGAGTTGGGTCACATGGGCGTCTCTGTTCTTCGGTGCCTCCTCTTTTGGCCATCTTCGTCCTCCTTGTGAAGCTGGGGTGCATGACGCGTCTTACGTCATACACACTCGCCGGTAACGCGCAGGCGCACTACAATACTTTGATCTACCCTACTTGGGGCTGCTTAGGACCTCAATGCCGGCAAGTGTTGATGATGTAGGACACGTCATGCACCCCGACTTCAGAAAAAGGATGACAAAGATGGCCAAAAGAGGAGGCGCCGGCATTGGAAAATGGAGACGCCCATATGACCCAACTCCACCGCAATGACCGTATAGGTGAGTATTATAAAGTGATTTTTACATTCTACGCAGAGGCCTAAGCTCTTATATACAGACCCAAATCTGCTGACAGGTTCCCTTTAATAAGGCCTAATTCACACTAATTCAGCCTTTTCTGATTAGACATTTATGTTAGGCATTGGACAGGGTCCACAAAATAAGAATTTTGTAGATTTAAAATCTGGGTCATGCCTTCAATTTTAGGCAGATTTGTCGCAATGTGCAAACTGGATTTGGAAAAATGTTGTTTGTTTTGTGCTGTACATTGCTGCGGTCCTGTAATGCAAAAGCCGCGATGTGAAAATGGACGTAAAGTGAATGTTCTCTGAGCCACCGCAGTGATTCAGGGTGTAACGTACCAGGCTGCAACAACAGAGCCGGTTTTCGATTTGCCTTGCATGTGGTTTGGGCAGCGTGAACCAACCGTCCGGTTCCTTTTACCACATCCATTAACAAAGCAAATGTGTCAAACTCTTACTTGTAAATTCCTCGTGACATGTTTTCGATGTATTTGGCCTTATCTTGTACGCCACAGTGATAATGGTACGTTTTCACACAGGCCTTGATCTCACATCCGATGGTTGCACCTAGAAGCCCACATAACGTACACTTCTATAGGATACAAAAAAAAACAACATGAGAGAGTGGTAGGGGAAAAAAAAAAAAGTGAAAAGAAAGTTCAATACAGTATATATATATATCTATCTATCTTTTAAATTTAAAAAGCCCCCCCCCCCCTCCAAAAAAAACCCCAAAACAAAACACCTGGAGCAAGTAACACAGAAGGCAAAGATTTCAAAACAATCAACAATGATGGACAATCCCTCCTGGGAGAGTTGTCAGGCTGCTTTCACACATCCATTTTTTCCTGTGCGGCACAATCTGGCTCTCAAAAAAACCATTTTTTTTTGCCGCCGGTTGCGTTTTTTTTGCATAGGACTTTCATTAGTGCCGGATTGTGCCACATGGGCTTGCGTTTGGTCCGGTTTTTGCCGCATGCGGCAGATTTAGCTGATGCGACGGCCGGATGGAACGTTGCCTGGCGCGTTTTTTTGTCCGGCAAACCCCCCCCCCCCCAAAAAAAAAAAAAAAAAAAAATGCATCGCGCAGCATCCGGCCGATGTGGCGCGATTTGCAATGCATGCCTATGGATGCCGCATGCGGCATCCTGCGGCAAACACCGCATCCGGCCGCCGCATGCGTTTTTTTTCCACTGCGCATGCTCAGTAGCCTGCCGCAAGCGGCAAAAACCAGATGGGCCGCATGTCAAAAACTTATGCAAAGGATGCGTTTTTTTCGCCGCATCCGTTGCATAGGTTTTAGAGCCGGATTGGCCAGCTCTGCTAAAACCGGAGGTGTGAAAGCAGCCTTACTTGCCACATCTTACGGGGGGGGGGGGGAGGGGGGGGGGGGGGAAAGAGGAGGAAATGAGGGCTCAATGATCAACATCTTGTCACCTATCCTGTGGTTAGTTGAAAGTCCCCTCCAAAAGGTGTTGTACCTCGAAGGACAAGTATTTCCACTACACAGGATAGGCGATTGCAATGGGGACCCCATAGTCCCTAAAGTTGGACCCTTACTTTTGCATGACTGCAATGAATGGGGTGGTAGTTATGCATTTCTCCCGCAGTTTCAATTCATGTCCGCTATCTAGCCCTTTGATATTGACTGGAGAGACAGGCTGCATTCACTAGCACATCACCAATAAACCTCCTCGTTACAGTTGTCCAGTGAGGAGGACTGGATATTCAGGATCTAGTGATCGATTAGGGTCCCCGCTGTAGAGCTCCAAGTAATCAGACTGCTGCTAAAGAAAAAAAAAAGTCCTTCATGGGACAACTTGTGAAAATTGTTTTTTTGGGGTGGATGTGATCACTGACTGCAGTGTCAGGATTCCCCCCAGCTGCCATATCAAGCGGCCGGTCAAACTCCAGTATGAGATCATCTGCTTCTCTCTGAAAAACATTAACCCCTTCAGCCCCCAGCCTGTTTTCACCTTAAAGACCCGGCCATTTTTTGCAATTTTGACCAGTGTCACTTTGACAGGTTATAACTCTGGAACACTTCAACGGATCCTGGCGATTCTGACATTGTTTTTTCGTGACATATTGTACTTCATGTCAGTGGTAAATTTAGGCCGATATGTTTTGCGTTTATTTGTGAAAATTTCGGAAATTTAGCGAAAATTTTGAAAATTTTGCAATTTTCAAAATTTGAAATTTTATGCCCATAAATCTGAGAGAAATGTCACACAAAAAAGTTACTAAATAACATTTCCCACATGTCTACTTTACACCAGCGCAATTTTGAAAAAAAAAAAATTTCCGTTAGGAAGTTAGAAGGGTTCAAAGTTCATCAGCAATTTCTCATTTTTCCAACAAAATTTACAAAAAAAAAATTGTTTAGGTACCACATCACATTTGGAGTGATTTGAGAAACCTAGGCGACAGAAAATACCCAAAAGTGACCCAATTCTAAAATCTGCACCCCTCACTCTGCTCAAAACCACATCCAAGAAGTTTATTAACCCTTTAGGAGCTTCACAGCAACCAAAGCAATGTAGACGAAAAAATGAAAATTTTACTTTAACACAAAAATGTTACTTTAGCCATAAAAATTAGTATTTTCACAAGGGTATCAGGAAAAATGCATCATAAAATGTATCGTGCATTTTCTCCTGAGTACGCAGATACTCCATATGTGGTGTAATCAAATGTTTGGGCGCACGGCAGGACTCGGAAGGCAAGGAGCGCAATTTGAATTTTTGAGTGCAAAATTAGCTGCACTCATTAGCGGACGCCATGTCGGGTTTGAAGACCCCCTGAGGTGCCTAAACAATGGAGCTCCCCCACAAATGACCCCATTTTGGAACTAGAGCCCTCAAATATTTTTTCTAGATGTTTGATGTGCACTTTGAACCCCTGGGGGCTTCACAGAAGTTTATAACGTTGAGCCGTGAAAAGAAAAAAAAAAATTTACCACAAAACTGTTGCTTCAACCAGGTAGCTTTTTTTATCACAAGGGTATCAGGAAAAAATGCACCATAAAATTTATGGTGCATTTTCTCCTGAGTACGCAGATACCCCATATGTGGTGGAAATCAA
This sequence comes from Anomaloglossus baeobatrachus, assembly GCF_048569485.1. Lineage (NCBI taxonomy): Eukaryota > Metazoa > Chordata > Amphibia > Anura > Aromobatidae > Anomaloglossus > Anomaloglossus baeobatrachus. The sequence goes on along the minus strand of NC_134361.1, from coordinate 59,517,217 downwards.
ATGTTTGGGCGCACGGCAGGACTCGGAAGGCAAGGAGCGCCATTTCACAGCAAAATTGGTTGGAATTATTAGCGGACGCCATGTTTCATTTGGAGACCCCCCTGAAGTGCCTAAACAATGGAGCTCCCCCACAATTGACCCCATTTTGGAAACTAGACCCCTCATGGAATTTATCTAGCTGTTTAGTGAGCACTTTGAACCCCTGGAGGCTTCACAAACGTTTGTAATGTTCAGCCGTGAAAATATTTTATTCTTTTTTTTACCACAAAATTGTTTTTTCAAACAGGTAGCTTTTTTTTCCACAAGGGTATCAGGAAAAAATGCACCATAAAATGTATTGTGCAATTTCTCCTGAGTACACAGGTACCTCATATGTGGTGGAAATCATTGTTTGGGCGTACGGCGGGGGCTCAGAAGAGAAGGAGCGCCATTTCACAGTAAAATTGATTGGAATTATTAGCAGACGCCATGTTTTCATTGGAGACCCCCCTGAGGTGCCTAAACAATGGAGCTCCCCCCACATGTGATCCCATTTTGGAAACTAGCCCCCCCCCCCCATACAAAAAAAATTAGTTTGGCGAAATAAAAAATACAGACATCAGTAAAAAAAAAAAAAAAAAAAAAAAAAAAAAGAGCGCCTGCCACTAAGACCAGTGCCAAACGTGAGAGCAATGCACGAGTCTCGTATCGCATCATCCACTGCAGTCTGGAAGCGAGCAACTGCGCTGGATAATGCGATACGAGAGGGCGGGGCGGCAGATGAGAAAGAGCGCAGCGGATGGAAGATGGGAAAGGGCGCAGCGGTGTGAGGAGCGGCAGAGGATGGGAAAGGGCGCAGCGGATGGATGATGGGAAATGGCGCAGCGGATGGAGGAGCGGCAGAGGATGGGGGGGTGAGATGGGGATACCTACCTTACAGGATGGATCTAGGCAGCAGAAATCACAGCAGACAGAAGAGGCAGCAGATCAGGGAGGGGGGCAGAGTCTGATGGGAGGGGGGAGGCAGCACATGGAGTGGAGGCAGCACATGGAGGGGAGGGGGGAGGCAGCACATGGGGGGGGAGGCAGCACATGGGGGGGGGGAGGCAGCACATGGGGGGGAGGCAGCACATGGGGGGGGAGGCAGCACATGGGGGGGGAGGCAGCACATGGGGGGGGAGGAAGCACATGGAGGGGGGGGAAGCACATGGAGGGGGGGGGGAAGGCAGCACATGGAGGGGGGGGGAAGGCAGCACATGGAGGGGGGGGAAGGCAGCACATGGAGGGGGGGGAAGGCAGCACATGGAGGGGGGGGAAGGCAGCACATGGAGGGGGGGAAGGCAGCACATGGAGGGGGGGAAGGCAGCACATGGAGGGGGGAAGGCAGCACATGGAGGGGGGAAGGCAGCACATGGAGGGGGGGAAGGCAGCACATGGAGGGGGGAAGGCAGCACATGGAGGGGGGAGGGAAGGCAGCACATGGAGGGGGGGGAGGGGAGGCAGCACATGGAGGGGGGGGAGGGGGAGGCAGCACATGGAGGGGGGGAGGGGAGGCAGCACATGAGGGGGGGGGAGGGGAGGCAGCACATGGAGGGGGGGAGGGGAGGGCAGCACATGGAGGGGGGGGAGGCAGCACATGGAGGGGGGGAGCCGATTAGGTGCAGTGGCAGCCGATGGAGGCGGCGGCCGATCGGGTGCAGCGGCGGCTGAAAAAGGTGGGTGCGACTGAAAGGGGACGGTGGCGGCGTGTAAAGCGGCGTGGCGGGCAGCAGAGGTGGATCGGCGGGCAGGGACAGCGGCGGGAACAGCGGCGTGGCGGGCAGGGACAGCGGCGTGTAAAGCGGCGCGGCGGTGGATCTCGGCGGGGAGCGGCGGTGGATCTCGGCGGGGAATCTCGGCGGGGGAGCGGCGGGGGATCTCGGCGGGGGATCTCGGCGGGGGATCTCGGCGGGGGATCTCGGCGGGGGATCTCGGCGGGGAGCGGCGGGGGATCTCGGCGGGGAGCGGCGGGGGGATCTCGGCGGGGAGCGGCGGGGGATCTCGGCGGGGGAGCGGCGGAGGATCTCGGCGGGGAATCTCGGCGGAGGATCTCGGCGGGGATCGGGGGGGGGGGGGGTGCTATAACTTACCGATGGGCACCTGCAGCGACCGCTCTCATCAGCTTTCACGGACGGAGTGAAGCTGTGGGTAGCGGTGACGGCACAAGATCCACAGTGATTGGGAGAGATCGGTCACAAGGCCGGTCTCTCCAATCAGAGCTGGGGGCGGGTGAAACAAAGTTCACCCAGCTCCAGCCAGTCATCAGTGCTACAGCAGCACTGATTATGGCTGGATTGCAATGTGTTAGCCATTTTCAATGGCTGACACATTACAGTGACTGTAATTGGCTGAGCGGCGTTCGTCAGCCAATCACAGCCTCTGTAGGTTCGGGGAGGAGGCACCACCCCTCCTGAGGTCAGGCAGAGGTCCCCCTCCTTCCCGAATCCACCGTTTAGGTAAACAAATTTCACTCCCCGGGGCTCCGGGACCGCGATTTCGCCAGGACGTACTGAGTACGTCATGGTCGTTTAGCACCATGTGACCATGACGTACTCAGTACGTCCAAGGTCGTTAAGGGGTTAAGTGACTGAGAATCTACCCAGCTGCTGCCTTCCCATATGAGGATACCATACAGGCAGTGAGAGGATCACCCGCTCGTTCTGGCGATAGAGGTGAATCCTGGCAGTTTGCCTAATCCACACCATCAGGATGTGCTAATCTGCAGTCACAAAATTGCTACACAAATTCCCCTCAAGCCCGGAAAACCTCTAACATTTGATAAATATGCTTAAAAGTTCAGTTTCAATTTGACCACGCGTCTCATGAGTCTTTTTTTTCCCCAAGAAGAATAAAGGCTATGTGCCTACGTTGCAGACAATCTGCACCCAAAACTGAATGGTCTGGCAAGAAAAACCCTGCTGGGAAAAAAAAAACAAACAAAACTATGCATTTTTATCATTACCATCAATGGTAAAGTAAAAAATGCAGAAAGAATTGAAAAGCTGCAGGTTTTTTTCTGCAACAAAATCTGCAAGGAAAAAAAATCCTGAATGTGTGCACAACACAGTTATCAGACTTTGCAAATAGGGTTTCACCAGACTTTCATAAACTGTTTTAATAAGGTAGATCTCAGAGGACCCCCCCCCCCGGACCTTTCTTTCCCTATATTTCCCCTTCCCAGTTTTCCCATTACGGTTCTCTCAGGCTCCAACTCTACTCTTTTTTCAACTTATATTTACTTTTCTTGATTTAGGTCCCTCATCTTCCCCCTCCCCCCCCCTTTTTTTTTTCTTTTTTTTCATTTTCTCTTCTCTTCTTTCTATCTATTCTATGCCCTCTCTCTCTCTCTTGTATCCTTATACACTTAATGCTCATAATATTTACTTCTAGTGCTATAAATAAGAACAACAAGGAATATAACAATATTGATAGATTTTAATTTGGATCTGATTGTAATATACTCAGAGCAGAGGAATTACTTTGTCTGTTCTTTCTCATTCTATATATGGTAATTTCTGCTCCTGAGATTGCCTTTACTAGTATTGGCGACTTGAGCGTTACTCATACTCAAAAATTGTAGTATCTGTTTTGAGGTAATTGAGAGATTGCTTGATTAACACATGCTTCAGAAGATATGATGATAAGTGATATGTTCCATACATGATTTTGGATATCTGCTTATTGCTTTATTCAAATGATTTTTTGTCTTTGCCTTTATTTATTTCTGTTATTTTGTTTAAGAATTTCAATAAAAATAGAATGAACACAAATCTACAAGAAGAAATACAGTAACAAACGTGGCAAATATGCACCATGTGCACTCAGCCGAAGAGAAATATTGCAAATTGAAAACCATTATAGATGCAATATTTTAATCTTGGTATTTCTTCCCAAATCTACAAGCAAAAACGACAGCTTGGGTCAATATGTGTCACATGCCTGAGCTGTGAAGTCCTAATCTAAATCAGGATCCAAAAAAAAACCAAAAAAAAAAACAAACCTACCTCGACGTAAAAAAAACTAACGCCAAAATCCCATTAAAAATAAAAAAAACAAAAATATTATATAATATATACATACATATACACGTAAACTAAGTTACTCGTCTAGGAAGGCAAGATTTCCCATAGGAAATCATTGGAATGTAGACAAATCGTTCCACAACTTGTTCAATGTGCCATCCTGGTCCCCTATTGCGCGTGCACACACACACACACACACACACACACACACACACACACACACACACACACACACACACACCTCACTTTACCTTCTGTTCCCTCGCCGGCCTCCTGGTTCTTGTAGTTCGCCGGTACGGGATGTGTATCGGGTAACCATTGCGACCGATGCCGGACCTTCCGCTGACATCAAAAGGCATGAGCCGCTTGCCTCTGATTGATCAGTGCACTGCCTTTGAGTAGCAGCTGACAGTGGAAGTTCCTACATCGTCGCGATGGTTGCCCAAGACACGTAACCGGAAGTGTGTGCGGTGAGTATTTACTCGTACAAAAAACCTTGCTCGTAAACAGTTACAAATTTACAGCAAGCTTTGCTCATAGCGAAATACTCGCACACCGGGTTACTCGTAAACAGAGGTTCCACTGAACTATATGTATAATACATAGATCGCTGCATACTTCCCTTCATAGAAATTTAGGAAAGTTTCAAATTGTGAATTAGAAAGTTTGTACTTTGTTAATAAGCCACTTAGGTGTAGAAATACTACAAAAACATGGATGTTTAATGTACCACCTCCATGAGACAACACTTGTAGCGTGTGAGTGCAATGTAGGACAGACACTCACCATGCGTTTGCCACGTTTCATTTCTTGTATCACAGTTTTTATGTCAAAGTCCCCAACTTCGGCCCTTGAGGTTGTTGTTAGCTGGACTGTACCAGAGGAGAAAAGCTAGAGGGGAGAAAATAAATAAATCTTACAATTGTTTAGTCCAAAAGGACAGCTATTAACCCCTTTTAAAAAATACGCAGCACAAATAAAGGACACCTATAATTTTCACAATCAGTTTTCCCTGGCTTTGTAGCTCACTACGTTTACTCAAGAAGTGCAATATAGTCAAAACTGCAAACATCGCTCTGACAATTATGAGCGACCTCGCTTGCAGGGCTAGCGATACACAATGTATAAGAGGAGGCCATATACTATATGGCATCTAAACATAAGCTTATTGCTACATAAAAAAGATAACCTCAAGCAAACTTGTCAAGAAATGAACCAATAAACTTATGGTGATTAATCCTTAAAGGCAACCAACCATCAGAACTTTACCACAAAGTAAAGCCGGAGTTACACTGACGCTAGGAAACTGAAAGTGTTGATTTGTTTACTTCACAGATTGCTGAAAATTCTTTAATCCAAGACCTAGAAACGCTCTGCTCGTTTGATTGCCGTGTGCATCTGGACGGGACTATGTGGGTCGGGTCCTGCGTTCTTATTCAGCCCCATTGTTTGCCTGGCTTGTCTCCCCAGTCGTCATCACCTTTTCATTTATGTCCCGTGCACGCACAATAGCATTGGGAAGAATCTAATCAACTTTTCACTAAGGGGTACTTCACACACAGCGAGATCGCTGCTGAGTCACGTTTTGTGTGACCTCATTAGCGATCTCGCTGTGTGTGACACTGAGCAGCGATCTGGCCCCTGCTGTGAGATCGCTGCTCGTTACACACAGCCCTGGTTCGTTTTTTTATGGTTGCTCTCCCGCTGATAAGCACACATCGCTGTGTGTGACAGCGAGAGCAACGATCCTGAATGTGCAGGGAGCAGGAGCCGGCGTCTGACAGCCTGCGGTAAGCTGTAACCAGGGTAAACATCGGGTAACCAAGGTGGTTACCCGATATTTACCTTCGTTACCAGCCTCCGCAGCTCTCACGCTGCCAGTGCCGGCTCCTGTTCCCTGCACACACAAAGCTAAGCGGTGTGCACTGGTAACTAAGTTAAACATCAGGTAACCATATCCGATGTTTACCTTAGTTACCAGTGTCCGCAGCTTCCAGACGCCGGCTCCGTGCAAGCGCAGCGTCGCTTGCACGTCGCTGCTGGCTGGGGGCTGGTCACTGGTCGCTGGTGAGATCTGCCTGTTTGACAGCTCACCAGCGACCATGTAGCGATGCAGCAGCGATCCTGACCAGGTCAGATCGCTGGTGGGATCGCTGCTGCGTCGCTAAAGTGTGACGGTACCCTAAGACTCTGTCGGAGTCTGCACCATCTTCGTGTCAGTGTTCACGTGTCCGATTTTTTTCCTTGGATCAAGTGGTTCGCACTAACACTGATAATTGTCAGATATATCTCACTGTGGGATGATACACAACAAAAAAAAAAAAAAAAAAAAAAGGGGAAGGAGGACAAGGACCAAGCTGATGAAGCCTTGATTAGACACTGATGAAACCTGGATAGTTTGTTTTTTTTGTTTTTGTTTTTTGTGCACTGGCACTATCAGGCTGATTCTATAAATACCTGTAGTGGTCAGCTTGGATGTTTAAGTTTTGAAATCCAAGAAAGTAATAAAAAAAACAAAATAAACAAACAATCAACAGCTTCTTGAGTGACAGCAGCTGAGGATCAGATAATATCTAGGGGGGGGTATTCAGCGTTATGCCCTCCCCATGAAAAAATTGGCATAAGTATTAATATACAATTGATTTAATTTTTGACTTGCAGGACCTGTGGTGAGGTCATACCCATGTGACCAGAAGGAGTGGGGCCTCAGCCAATAAAGCTGAAACCAGGAAGCAACATTTTTCTGTTGGCTGAGGCCCCGCCCCTTCTGGTCACATGGGTATGACCACACACAGGTCCTGCAAGTCAAACATTAAAGTGATTGTATAATACTTATGGTAATTCTAACAGGGGAGGGGATAACTCTGAATACCCCCCCCAGATATTATCCCATCCTCAGCTGCTGTCACTCAAGAAGCTGATTATTTTATAAACTTTACTTTCTTGGATTTCAAAGCCTAAAAACATCCAAGCTGACCACTAATGATATGTAGAGACTCAGCCTGATAAAGCCAGTATAGCACTGGCTTTAAGTTATATACGAAAATCCTGGCGATTGGTTCCCTTTAAAGGTTCATTTCACCAAAGTTGGAATATTTCCATATTTGCATGATTTTTTTTTGCAAAAAATCCAGAGATCGTAGCAGGAAAAGAAGGGAATTTTGTTTACTTACCGTAAATTCCTTTTCTTCTAGCTCCTATTGGGAGACCCAGACAATTGGGTGTATAGCTTCTGCCTCCGGAGGCCACACAAAGTATTACACTTTAAAAAGTGTAACCCCTCCCCTCTGCCTATACACCCTCCCGTGCATCACGGGCCCATCAGTTTTGGTGCCAAAGCAGGAAGGAGGAAACTTATAAATTGGTCTAAGGTAAATTCAATCCGAAGGATGTTCGGAGAACTGAAACCATGAACCAAAGAACAATTCAACATGAACAACATGTGTACACAAAAGAACAACAGCCCGAAGGGAACAGGGGCGGGTGCTGGGTCTCCCAATAGGAGCTAGAAGAAAAGGAATTTACGGTAAGTAAACAAAATTCCCTTCTTCTTTGTCGCTCCATTGGGAGACCCAGACAATTGGGATGTCCAAAAGCAATCCCTGGGTGGGTAAAGAATACCTCGATAAAAAGAGCCGTAAAAACGACCCCCTCTTACAGGTGGGCAACCGCCGCCTGAAGGACCTGCCTTCCTAGACTGGCATCCGCCGAAGCATAGGTATGCACCTGATAGTGTTTTGTGAAAGTGTGCAGACTCGACCAGGTAGCCGCCTGACACACCTGCTGAGCCGTAGCCTGGTGCCGCAATGCCCAGGACGCACCTACGGCTCTGGTAGAATGGGCTTTCAGCCCTGTAGGAACCGGAAGTCCAGACGAACGGTAGGCTTCAAGAATCGGTTCCTTGATCCACCGAGCCAGGGTTGACTTGGAAGCCTGCGACCCCTTACGCTGGCCAGCGACAAGGACAAAGAGCGCATCAGAACGGCGCAGTAGCGCCGTGCGAGAAATGTAGAGTCTGAGTGCTCTCACGAGATCTAACAAGTGCAAATCCTTTTCACATTGGTGAACTGGATTAGGACAAAAAGAAGGTAAGGAGATATCCTGATTGAGATGAAAAAGGGGATACCACCTTAGGGAGAAATTCCGGGACCGGACGCAGAACCACCTTATCCTGGTGAAATACCAGGAAGGGGGCTTTGCATGACAGCGCTGCTAGCTCAGACACTCTCCGAAGTGACGTGACTGCCACTAGGAAGACCACCTTCTGCGAAAGGCGTGAAAGAGAAACATCTCTCATCGGCTCGAAAGGTGGTCTCTGAAGAGCCGTTAGCACCCTGTTAAGATCCCAGGGTTCTAGCGGACGCTTGTAAGGTGGGACTATGTGGCAAACCCCCTGCAGGAACGTGCGGACCTGCGGAAGCCTGGCTAGACGCTTTTGAAAAAACACGGAAAGCACCGATACTTGTCCCTTGAGAGAGCCGAGAGACAAACCCTTGCCCATTCCGGATTGAAGGAAAGACAGAAAAGTGGGCAAGGCAAACGGCCAGGGAGAAAGACCCTGATCAGAGCACCAGGATAAGAAGATCCTCCACGTCCTGTGGTAGATCTTGGCGGATGTCGGTTTCCTGGCCTGTCTCATAGTGGCAATGACCTCTTGAGATAACCCTGAGGACGCTAGGATCCAGGACTCAATGGCCACACAGTCAGGTTGAGGGCCGCAGAATTCAGATGGAAAAAAGGCCCTTGAGACAGCAAGTCTGGTCGGTCTGGTAGTGCCCACGGTTGACCCACCGTTAGATGCCACAGATCCGGGTACCACGACCTCCTTGGCCAGTCTGGGGCGATGAGGATGGCGCGGCGGCAGTCGGACCTGATCTTGCGTAACACTCTGGGCAGCAGTGCCAGAGGGAGGAAAGACATAAGGCAGTCGAAACTGCGACCAATCCTGAACTAATGAGTCTGCCGCCAGAGCTCTGATCTTGAGACCGTGCCATGAATGACGGGACTTTGTTGTTATGCCGGGACGCCATTAGGTCGACGTCCGGCGTTCCCCAGCGGCAGCAGATCTCTTGAAACACGTCCGGGTGAAGAGACCATTCCCCTGCGTCCATGCCCTGGCGACTGAGAAAGTCTGCTTCCCAGTTTTCTACGCCCGGGATGTGAACTGCGGAGATGGTGGAGGCTGTGGCTTCCACCCACAGCATGATCCGCCGAACTTCTTGGAAGGCTTGACGACTGCGTGTGCCGCCTTGGTGGTTGATGTACGCCACCGCCGTGGCGTTGTCCGACTGAATTCGGATCTGCCTGCCCTCCAGCCACCGCTGGAACGCCTTTAGGGCTAGATACACTGCCCTTATTTCCAGAACATTGATCTGAAGGGAGGACTCTGCCGGAGTCCAGGTTCCCTGAGCCCTGTGGTGGAGGAAGACCGCTCCCCACCCTGACAGACTCGCGTCCGTCGTGACCACAGCCCAGGATGGGGGCAGGAAGGATTTTCCCTTCGACAAAGAAGTGGGAAGAAGCCACCACTGAAGAGAGGCTTTGGCTGCCCGAGAAAGGGAGATGTTCCTGTCGAGGGACGTCGACCTCCTGTCCCATTTGCGTAGAATGTCCCATTAGAGTGGACGCAGATGAAACTGCGCAAATGGAACTGCCTCCATTGCTGCCACCATCTTCCCTAGGAAGTGCATGAGGCGCCTCAGGGGGTATGACTGGGCTCGAAGGAGAGATTGCACCCCTGTCTGTAGTGAACGCTGTTTGTCCAGCGGTAGCTTCACTATCGCTGAGAGAGTATGAAACTCCATCCCGAGGTAAGTCAGCGATTGTGTCGGTGTCAATTTTGACTTTGGGAAATTGATGATCCACCCGAACCTCTGGAGAGTCTCCAGGGCAGTGTTCAGGCTGTGTTGGCATGCCACCCGGGAGGGTGCCTTGACTAGAAGATCGTCTAACTAAGGGATCACCGAGTGTCCCTGAGAGTGTAGGACTGCCACCACTGTTGCCATGACCTTGGTGAAGACCCGTGGGGCTGTCGCCAGGCCGAAAGGCAGTGCCACGAACTGAAGGTGTTCGTTTCCGATGGCGAAACGCAGGAAGCGCTGATGCTCTGGTGCAATCGGCACGTGGAGATAAGCATCCCTGATGTCGATTGATGCTAGGAAGTCTCCTTGGGACATCGAGGCGATGACGGAGCGGAGAGATTCCATCCGGAACAGTCTGGTTTTCACGTGTCTGTTGAGCAGTTTGAGGTCCAGAACGGGACGGAATGATCCGTCCTTTTTTGGCACCACGAACAAGTTGGAGTAAAAACCGCGACCACACTCTTGAAGGGGAACAGGGATCACCACTCCTTCTGCCTTCAGAGTGTTCACCGCCTGAAAAAGAGCATCGGCTCGCTCGGGGGCGGAGATGTTCTGAAGAAACGAGTCGGAGGACGAGAGCTGAGCTCTATCCTGTAACCGTGAGACAGAATGTCTCTCACCCATCGGTCTTGGACATGTGGCAACCAGGCGTCGCAAAAGCGGGAGAGCCTGCCACCGACCGAGGATGCGGTTTGGGGAGGCCGAAAGTCATGAGGAGGCCGCCTTGGGAGCGGTTCCTCCTGCGGTATTTTTAGGACGTGACTTAGACCGCCATGAATCAGAGTTCCTCTGGCCCTTCTGTGGCCTGTTGGACGTGGAGAATTGAGATATGGCTGAGGGCCGAGAGGACCGAAACCTCGGTTGTATCTTCCGTTGCTGAGGTCTGTTTGGTTTGGACTGGGGTAAGGACGAGTCCTTTCCCTTGGATTGTTTAATAATTTCATCCAATTGCTCGCCAAACAGACGGTCGCCAGAAAATGGCAAACCGGTCAAGAACTTTTTGGAAGCAGAGTCTGCCTTCCATTCGCGTAGCCACATGGCCTTGCGGACTGCCACTGAATTGGCGGATGCTACCGCTGTACGGCTCGCAGAGTCCAGGACGGCGTTCATGGCGTAGGACGAAAAAGCCGACGCCTGAGAGGTTAAAGACACAACCTGCGGAGTAGAGGCACGTGTGACTGCATTAATCTCAGACAGACAAGCTGAGATAGCTTGGAGTTCCCATACTGCTGCGAATGCCGGAGCAAAAGACGCGCCTATGGCTTCATAGATGGTATCATCAGGAGCTCTATTTGCCTGTCAGTGGCATCCTTTAGCGATGAACCATCTGCCACTGCTACTATAGATCTAGCCGCCAGTCTGGAGACTGGAGGATCCACCTTGGGACACTGAGCCCAACCCTTAACTACTTCAGTGGGGAAGGGGTAACGTGTGTCATTAAGGCGCTTAGTAAAGCGCTTGTCCGGAAACGCTCGGTGCTTCTGGACCGCATCTCTGAAGTTGGAGTGATCGAAAAACGCACTCCGTGTACGTTTGGGAAACCTAAATTGGTGTTTCTCCTGCTGTGAAGCTGACTCCTCTATTATTGGAGTTGGAGGAGAAAGTTCTAGCACCTGGTTGATGGACGCTATAAGGTCATTTACTATGGCGTCCCCTTCGGGTGTATCCAGATTGAGAGCAACGTCAGGATCAGAGTCCTGATCTGCCACCTCCGCTTCATCCTCCAGAGAGTCCTCATGCTGAGACCCTGAGCAGTGTGATGAAGTCGAGGGAAGTTCCCAGCAAGCCCGCTTAGCCGGTCTGGGACTGCGGTCAGTGTCGGAGTCCTCACCGTGGGACCTAGGAGACACCCCAGGAGCAGTTTGCTGCGCCGACCGAGGGGGGCCTGGGGGCAATGATTCAACAGTGCCCGGGGCCTGTGTTACCAGTCTGGACTGCAAAGCTTCTAGTATCTTAGCAGACCATCTGTCCATAGACTGAGCCATGGATTGTGAAAGAGACTCAGAAAGTTTCTCAGCCAATACTGCAAACTCTGTCCCTGCCACCTGGACAGTGGAAGCCGGCGGTTCTACCTGAGCCGAGGGTCCCACCAGTGCCCGAGGCTCCGGCTGAGTGAGTGTCACAGGGGCCGAGCATTGCACACAATGAGGGTAGATGGAACCTGCAGGTAACATAGCCGCACAAGAGGTACAAGTTGCAAAATAAGCCTGTGCCTTGGCACCCTTGCTTTTTGCAGACGACATGCTGTTGTCTCCTCTTAGAGCAATCAGTGAGGGTATATAGCCAAAAGCAAATAATGCGGCCGAACAGAGCAAATGTATACACAATATATATATATATATATATATATATATATATATATATATATATATATATATACACACACACACACACACACACACACACACTTCGGCACCTAGGGGGGCCAGCACCTTGGTAACTGGTGCAGCTTACCGACCGCCCTCAGCGGTTGTGTGTCCACCAGATTCCCTGCCTGGGCCTCCCAGCGCTGTGGAGCTCTGTCTGAAGTTCTCCACCGGCAGCAGCGATGATAACAATGGCTGCCAGCGTTCTGAGAGGAGGAGGGAGCCGTGGGCGTGCCTCAGAAAGTGCGGGAATCTGGTGCCCCACAGTGCTCAGTGAGGGGGGAGGAGGATACTAAGTATGCTCCAGCCCTCACCGCTGACGTCCAGTCTAGCGTCCCGCCCTTACCCCTGACTGGCAGGCCCGGGAATATGCGGTACTAGGCCGCAGAAGCCGGGGACTCGATTTATAAGCGCGGCCGGCAAACAGGCGCGGTCGGCGCGGTAGTCCCGGCGACACAAAACACACAGCAGCTGCTGCAGCGTCCGATACACAGGCGCTCTATGCGCCGTCCCCAAGGGGACACACAGTACCTCTGAAAAGCAGGGCCTGTCCCTGATGACATCCAGTCTCCTGTCCGTCAGATTCCCTCAGGGGCTGCGGAGGGAGCCCGGTCCCAGTGCATGGTGACCGGTTAGGATCCCACTTCTCCCAGAGCCACTAAGGGATGGGGAAGGATAACGGCATGTGGCTCCAGCCTTTGTACCCGCAATAGGTACCTCAACCTTAACAGCACCGCCGACCATAGTGGGGTGAGAAGGGAGCATGCCGGGGGCCCTGGGGCCCTCTTTTCTTCCATCCGATAAAGTCAGCAGTTGCTGCTGACTAAAATGTGGAGCTTGCGTGAATGTGTGCCTCCTTCAACACAAAGCATAAAACTGATGGGCCCGTGATGCACGGGAGGGTGTATAGGCAGAGGGGAGGGGTTACACTTTTTAAAGTGTAATACTTTGTGTGGCCTCCGGAGGCAGAAGCTATACACCCAATTGTCTGGGTCTCCCAATGGAGCGACAAAGAAATGCTGAGTAGAAGTTTGAATGGTTGAAAAATGCTGCAGAAAACACTGACAGAATTTACATGCTATGTCTTGGCTAAAGCAGAGCAAGGCTCCAAATATTGAGGATTGAGAGGAGCGTGCATGAGATTTTTAAAATATCATTGATTATGCTGGTACTGTAAAATGCTGCGGATTTTATCCACCACAATTTGCCGCAAACATGCCACGTGTGAAAATACACCAAGATCAAAGTCTGGTGAGAGTCTCTCTGCCGCTGATTCAGTACATCTGAATGCAATGTTACTGATGTGTGCATTGTAGATGGGCTGCGCTTGTTTAGTCTACAGTCAGGGTAGCTGCAAAGTTACATTTTTCTATCCCTGCCTGCTCTTTATATAATAGCACCAGCTTTTTACTTCAATGTAACAAAAAAAAACAAAACAAAAAAAAAAAAAACAAAAAAAAAAACACACCCACAACCAGGACTGTGGATTATACTTTGACAATTGTGTGCAGCTACAGTGAGAAGAATAATGTGTTATGCTCACAGCCTGTGTAGGGGCAGCGAGCGGGATTGCTGGACCCACTGGGACCACAGGGGGACCCCGGGCTTAACCCTTAGTGGGAGGGGTTGACTAAGGTGGACGCCAGGTACCACTCCCAGGGCAGTGATCAGGACTGTGACAGCTGATCCTCAGGATAGGTGACGGACTCAGGAATAGACTGGTACAGGTCGGGTGACTGAGGCAAGCTAGACAGGTGGGTATGGGCAGGAATAGTGGGCATGGCAAGGGTACAAAAAAGGTATGGGAAGGCAGGTACTGTAGGCGGACACAGGGTTAACAGGACAGGAGCTCAGAACCTGACAACTAGCTAGGTAGCAAACAGGAGACTGACTGAGTGACTAACTAGAGGCATTGTGCAGGCACCTCCCCTAATGGGAGGCTGCCTTAAATACACAGTGCCTCTCAGCCATAATCTTAGAGGTATTTCCTGGAAATTGCACCCTGTTCCTTTAAGGGGGAAGGCCAGTGTGAGCGCAAGTCTTAGGAGCACTCCCAGGAACCCTGTGCAGCATATACAGGGCCCGGGAGGGGAAGGAGGCAGCACACTACGTGGATGGCCGTGCGGCAGCGAAAGCGGATACGACCCAGTTGGGGCGATGAGCAAGTCGGCGTCTCTGCAGAGATAATGATTGACTACACGCACAGCCCTCTAATAACAGTTACAGACACAAACAGGAGGTAAACCGTATTACTAACTCTTCAGTGAACCATCCACATAAAAGAAGGGAATTTTGTTTACTTACCGTAAATTCCTTTTCTTCTAGCTCTAATTGGGAGACCCAGACAATTGGGTGTATAGGCTATGCCTCCGGAGGCTGCACAAAGTATTACACTTAAAAGTGTTAAGCCCCTCCCCTTCTGCCTATACACCCCCCGTGCTCTCACGGGATCCTCAGTTTTGGTGCAAAAGCAAGAAGGAGGAAAAAATTATAAACTGGTTTAAAGTAGATTCAATCCGAAGGAATATCGGAGAACTGAAACCATTCAACATGAACAACATGTGTACACAAAAAAACAGGGGCGGGTGCTGGGTCTCCCAATTAGAGCTAGAAGAAAAGGAATTTACGGTAAGTAAACAAAATTCCCTTCTTCTTTGTCGCTCTATTGGGAGACCCAGACAATTGGGATGTCCAAAAGCAATCCCTGGGTGGGTAAAATAATACCTCGTAATAGAGCCGAAAAAACGGCCCCTTCCTACAGGTGGGCAACCGCCGCCTGAAGGACACGTCTGCCTATGCTGGCATCCGCCGAAGCATAGGTATGCACCTGATAGCGTTTCGTGAAAGTGTGCAGGCTCGACCAGGTAGCCGCCTGACACACCTGCTGAGCCGTAGCCTGGTGCCTCAAAGCCCAGGACGCGTCCACGGCTCTGGTAGAATGGGCCTTCAGCCCTGAGAGAACCGGAAGCCCAGCCGAACGGTAGGCTTCGAAAATTGGCTCCTTGATCCACCGAGTGAAGGTTGATTTGGAAGCCTGTGACCCTTTACGCTGGCCAGCGACAAGGACAAAGAGTGCATCCGAGCGGCGCAGGGGCGCCGTACGAGAAATGTAGAGTCTGAGTGCTCTCACCAGATCTAACAAGTGCAAATCCTTTTCACATTGGTGAACTGGATGAGGACAAAAAGAAGGTAAGGAGATATCCTGATTGAGATGAAAGGGGGATACCACCTTAGGGAGAAATTCCGGAACCGGACGCAGAACCACCTTGTCCTGGTGAAAACCAGGAAAGGGGCCTTGCATGACAGCGCTGCTAGCTCAGACACTCTCCGAAGTGAAGTGACTGGTACTAGAAAAACCACTTTCTGCGAAAGGCGTGAGAGAGAAATATCTCTCATTGGCTCGAATGGTGGTTTCTGAAGAACATCAGCACCCTGTTCAGATCCGAAGGTTGTAACGGTCGCTTGTAAAAAGGAACGATGTGACAAACCCCCTGCAGGAACGTGCGCACCTGTGGAAGTCTGGCTAGGCGCTTCTGGAAAAAACACAGAGAGCGCTGAGACTTGTCCCTTAAAGGGAGTCGAGCGACGAACCCTTTTCCAGTCCAAATTGAAGGAAGGACAGTGAGGGGGGCAAGGCAAATGGCCAGGGAGAAAAAAAAAAAACCCTGAGCAGAGCACCACGACAGGAATATTTTCCGCGTCCTGTGGTTAGACCTTGGCGGACGTTTGTTTACTAGCCTGTCTCATAGTGGCAATGGCTTCTTGAGATAATCCTGAAGACGCTAGAATCCAGGACTCAATGGCCACACAGCCAGGTTGAGGGCCCCAGAATTCAGATGGAAAAAACGGCCCTTGAGACAGCAATTCTGGTCGGTCTGGCAGTGCCCCCGGTTGGCCGACCGTGAGATGCCACAGATCCGGGACCACGACCTCCTCGGCCAGTCTGGAGCGACGGGGATGACGCGGCGGCAGCCGCGGCAGTCTGCCGTGATCTTGCGTAACACTCTGGGCAACAGTGCCAACGGTGGGAGCACGTAAGTAAGCTGAAACTGCGACCAGTGTTGAACGAAGGCGTCTGTCGCCATAGCTCTGGGATCTTGAGACTGTGCCATGAACGTCCTAATTGTGGTGCCGGAACGCAATTAGGTCAACGTCCGGCATGCCCTAGCGGCAACATATCTCGTGAAACCCGTCCTGGTGAAGGGACCCTTGCTCTGCGTCCATGTCCTGGCGACTGAGAAAGTCTGCTCCCAAGCGTTCCACGCCTGGGATGTGAACTGCGGATATGGTGGAGGCTGTGGCTTCCATCCACAGCAAAAGCCGCCGGACTGTAAGCCACCGCTGTGGAGTTGTCCGACTGAATTCGGATCTTCTTGCCTTCCAGCCACTGCTGGAACGCTTTTAGGACGAGATACACTGCTCTGATCTCCAGAACATTGATCAGAAGCGAGGACTCAATGGTGAGTCCACGTACCTTGAGCCCTGTGGTGGAGAAAAACTGCTCCCCACTGAAACCTACTCACGTCCGTCGTGACCACTGCCCAGGATGGGAGAAGGAAGGAATTTCCCCTCGACAATGAAGTGGTATGCCTGAGAGAGGGAGACGTTCCTGTTGAGGAATGTCGGTTTCCTGTCTCCTTGCGTAGGAGTCCCTTTGGAGAGCACGCTGATGAACACCGCGTGAAAGGGACTGCCCCCATTGCTGTCACCATCTTCCCGAGGAAGTGCGTGGGGCGCCTCAAGGGGAGTGACTGACCTAGAGATTGCACCCCCGTCTGGAGTGAACGGTGTTTGTTCAGCGGAAGCTTCACTATCGCTGAGAGGGTATGACAACTCCATGTCAAGATATGTCAGTGATTGGGCCGGTGTCAGATTTGACTTTGGAAAATTGATGATCCACCCGAAAGTCTGGAGAGTATCCAGAGTAGCGGTGAGGCTGTGCTGGCATGCCTCTTGAGAGGGAGCCTTGACCAGCAGATCGTCTAAGTAAGGGATCACCGAGTGACCCTGAGAGTGTAGGATCGCAAGTACTGCAGCCATGACCTTGGTGAAAACCTGTGGGGCTGTCGCCAGGCCGAACGGCAGTGCCACGTACTGCAGGTGTTCATCTCCGATGGCGAAGCGCAGGAAGCGCTGATGCTCTGGAGCAATAAGTACGTGGAGATAAGCCTCCTTGATATCGATCGATGCAAGGAAATTTCCTTGGGATATTGAGGCGATGACGGAGCGGAGGGATTCCATCCTGAACCGCTTGGCTTTTACATGTTTGTGGAGCAGTTTTAGGTCCAGGACAGGACGGAAAGATCCGTCCTTCTTTGGGACCACAAACAGGTTGGAGTAAAAACCGTGACCCTGTTGCTGAAGAGGAACCGGGATCACCACTCCTTCTGTCTTCAGAGTGCCCAGCGCCTGTAGAAGAGCATCGGCTCGCTCGGGAGGCGGGGACGTTCTGAAAAATCAAGTCGGAGGACGAGAGTTGACTCTATCCTGTGACCGTGAGACAGAATGTCTCTCACCCAACGGTCCTTAACCTGTGGCAGCGAAATGTCTGAAAGGCGGGAGAGCCTGCCTCCGACCGAGGATGTGGTGTGAGGGCCGTAGGTCATGAGGAAGCCGCCTTGGTGGCGGCACCTCCGGCGGTCTTTTAAGGGCGTGCCTTAGACCGCCATGGATCGGAGTTCCTCTGACCCTTCTGAGGATGTTTGGGAGAGGAGAATTGGGACCTGCCCGTGCCCGGAAAGGACCGAAACCTCGACTGCCCCATTCTCTGTTGGGGTAATCTTGGTTTGGTCTGGGGTAAGGATGTTTCCTTTCCCAGGATTGGTTGATGATTTCATCCAGCCTCTCACTAAACAAACGGTCGCCAGAAAATGGCAAACCGGTTAAGCACTTTTTTGGAAGCTGAATCTGCCTTCCATTCCCGAAGCCACACGGCCCTGCGTATTGCCACCGAATTGTCGGCTGCAACCGCCGTACGGCTCGCAGAGTCCAGGACAGCATTTATAGCGTAGGACGCCATGCCGAAGTTTGAGAGGTTACAGACGCCACTTGCGGCGCAGACGTACGTGTAAGTGCGTCAATTTGCGCCTGACCCACTGCAATAGCTTGGAGCGCCCATAGGGCTGCGAATGCTGGAGCAAAAGGCGCGCCGATGGCTTCATAGATGGATTTCAACCAGAGCTCCATCTGTCTGTCAGTGGCATCCGTGAGCGAATCCCCATCTTCAACTGCCACTATGGATCTAGCCGCCAGTCTAGAGATTGGAGAATCCACTTTGGGACACTGAGTCCAGCCCTGACCACGTCAGGGGGGAAGGGATAAAGTGTATCCTTAAAGCGCTTGGAAGAAACGCTTATCCGGACAAACTCGGTGTGTCTGGACTGCCTCTGAGACGTCAGAGTGATCCAGAAAACCTACTCGCTGTACTCTTGGGGGACCTTGAGAAGGTGACCCTTCTGCTGGATGAGCCTGAGAGAGAAACATCCAGCATCATTTGTATGGACGCAATAAGAGCATTCACTATGGCGTCCGCCTCAGGGATATCCAGGTAGAGAGCAGCATCAGGATCAGAATCCTGATCAGCTACCTCCTCTTCTGATACAGAGAGTCATTTCTCTGAGACCCTGAACAATGTGATGAGGTCGAGGGGGTGTCTAAGCGAGCTCGCCTAGGCGGTCTGGGACTGCGGTCCGTGTCAGAGACTTCACCCTGGGACCTATGAGACACCCCGGGGGAACATTGTTGTTCCAACTGAGGGGAATATAGGGCAGTGATTGTACAGTGCCCATGGTCTGAGATACCAGTCTGGACTGCCAGCTTCTAGTATTTTAGCCATAGTCTCAGAAAGTCTGTCAGTAAAAACTGCAAACTCCGTCCCTGTCACCTGGATCTGTTTGGTTGTTGTCCCTGGGACCCCTTGAGCAGAGGCCAGAACAAATGCCACAGGGGTCCACCATGAGGGTCAATGGAACCTGCCGGATTGCACATGCGGCGCTGGCAGCGTAGTAAGCCTGTGTTTTGTTGCCCCTTGAGCCACACCACAGGGTATATGACCAGAAAATTGACTGTGCACCATACAGTGTAAAGTATAGCAAAGATATAAACTCTAAACACACTACTACACCAGTGAAATCAGCACCTCAGGTGCTGCTTACCACCCGTGAAAGCGGTTGTGTGGCCCCCTGAACTCGTGCCTGGGTCCCCCAGAGTTTGTCTCCCCTCTGCAGCGTCCTAGGAGCTGACAGTAATGGCTGCCGGCGTCCTGAGGAGATATGAGGGAGTCGTGGGCGTGACCGAGAAAATGCGGGAGTTGGAGTCACAGTGTGCACAGTGAGGGGGGTGGAGTATGCTAAGCATGCTCCAGCCCTCAGTGCTGCTCGTCCTGTGCAGCGTCCCGCCCTTCCCCTGACTGGCAGGGCTGAGGGCGGGAAGAACGGAGACTAGGCCCAAAAAGCCGGGGACTCTAGTTATAAGCGCGGCCGCCGTAAAAGCGCGGCCAGCGCAGAGTCCCCGGCGCACTACAAGTCCCAGCCGCGCCTCAGTAAAAACAATGGCGGCGGCGGTCAGCGCGGCCGTCCCCATACACAAATACACTCAGCACCGCTGCAGTGTATAATGGCACCAAAGGCGGTCAGCGCCGCAGTCCCCGGTGCACTAGCACACCCAGCAATGCTGGAGTGCTGCTGTGCGCGGTCCCCACGGGGACACAGAGTACCTCAAAGATGCAGGGCCCTGTCCCTGATCGATACCCGGCTCCTATCCAGCAGGCTCCTCAGGAGTAGTGGATGGAGCACGGCCTCAGTGCCTGGAGACCGATCCTGGATCCCACTTCACCCAGAGCCCTAAAGGGGATGGGGAAGGAAAACAGCATGTGGGCTCCAGCCTCCGTACCCGCAATGGGTACCTCAACCTTACAACACCGCCGACAAAGAGTGGGGTGAGAAGGGAGCATGCTGGGGGCCCTATATGGGCCCACTTTTCTTCCATCCGAAATAGTCAGCAGCTGCTGCTGACTAATCTGTGGAGCTATGTGTGCAGGTCTGCCTCCTTCGCACAAAGCAAAATAACTGAGGATCCCGTGAGAGCACGGGGGGTGTATAGGCAGAAGGGGAGGGGCTTAACACTTTTAAGTGTAATACTTTGTGCAGCCTCCGGAGGCATAGCCTATACACCCAATTGTCTGGGTCTCCCAATAGAGCGACAAAGAAACTAAAAATAGCTTTATAATTTATCCTTTTTAATGAGTACATTTAAAAACAAAAAAAAAACAAAAAAAAAAAAACCCAAAAAACTTATTTACTGCCAGAAAGCAGGTTTTGTCTGCGGAAGAAATGCTGCAAATACAACGTGTGGCCATAGCCTAAAAGAACAGATCTGTTTTATTGGTTCACATGTCAAGAAACTGATGTCTGGGTACATACCATGCACTTGTAGTGAGCTGCTGCTTTTTTTGCATTAAATATATGAAGCTTTCCTCTTGTTTCATTCTCTTCATCGCCAGCATGACAGAATCCACATTTTGGTCCACTGTCACTGGGACTGCTTCTGTGGGGTGACCTGTCTCTCTGTAGGAAGAAAAAAAAAAAAAATCTAAAATAAAATATTAATTAAATAAATTTTTATATTATATATATATATATATATATATATATTTATTTATATTTATATTTTTCTACTTGCAACAGCCATGATCGTATCAGAGTCCCTCTTTATTTTTTGTTAGTTTTTGCTCGTACCATTCACTTGGGGACAGACTGAGCTATAACTGCTGCCACGTGGAGACTAACGAGCTGAGCTACTCAGTTTCTACCTAGTGAAGGAACATTAAACAAGTCCTTGTTCACACACTGCGTTTTTACCCGTGCTTTTTTTTGTGTTTTTCTGCAGAAATTTGAGAAAATGGTTAACCTTTCTGCAGATATTCCCCAGCAAAACTTATTGAAAAAGAAGGGAATTTTGTTACTTACCGTAAATTCCTTTTCTTCTAGCTCCTATTGGGAGACCCAGACGATTGGGTGTATAGCTACTGCCTCCGGAGGCCACACAAAGCATTACACTAAAAAGTGTAAGGCCCCTCCCCTTCTGGCTATACACCCCCCGTGGGATCACGGGCTGCTCAGTTTTAGTGCTAAAGCAAGAAGGAGGAAAGCCAATAACTGGTTTAAACAAATTCACTCCGAAGTAACATCGGAGAACTGAAAACCGTTCAACATGAACAACATGTGTACCCGAAAACAACCAAAAATCCCGAAGGACAACAGGGCGGGTGCTGGGTCTCCCAATAGGAGCTAGAAGAAAAGGAATTTACGGTAAGTAACAAAATTCCCTTCTTCTTCGGCGCTCCATTGGGAGACCCAGACGATTGGGACGTCCAAAAGCAGTCCCTGGGTGGGTAAAGAAATACCTCATGTTAGAGCTGCAAAGACAGCCCTCCCCTACGGGGAGGCAACTGCCGCCTGCAGGACTCTTCTACCTAGGCTGGCGTCCGCCGAAGCATAGGTATGCACCTGATAATGTTTGGTGAAAGTGTGCAGACTCGACCAGGTAGCTGCCTGGCACACCTGTTGAGCCGTAGCCTGGTGTCGTAATGCCCAGGACGCACCCACGGCTCTGGTTGAGTGGGCCTTCAGCCCTGATGGAACCGGAAGCCCAGCAGAACGGTAGGGTTCAAGAATTGGTTCTTTGATCCATCGAGCCAGGGTGGCTTTGGAAGCCTGCGACCCTTTGCGCTTACCAGCGACAAAGACAAAGAGTGCATCCGAGCGGCGCAGGGGCGCCGTGCGGGAATGTAGATTCTGAGTGCTCTCACCAGATCTAGCAAATGCAAATCATTTTCATACCGATGAACTGGATGAGGATAAAAAGAAGCTAAGGAATATCCTGGTTAAGATGAAAAGAGGATACCACCTTAGGGAGAAACTCCTGAATGGGGCGCAGCACTACCTTGTCCTGGTGGAACACCAGGAAGGGAGCCTTGGATGACAGCGCTGCTAGCTCAGACACTCTCCGAAGAGACGTGACCGCTACCAGAAAGGCCACTTTCTGTGAGAGTCGAGAAAGTGAAACATCCCTCAGAGGCTCGAAGGGCGGCTTCTGGAGAGCAACTAGTACCCTGTTTAGATCCCATTGATCTAACGGCCGTCTGTACGGAGGGACGATATGACAAACCCCCTGCAGGAACGTGCACACCTGAGAAAGTCGTGCTAGACGCTTCTGAAAAAACACGGATAGTGCCGAGACTTGCCCTTTAAGGGAGCCGAGCGACAAGCCCTTTTCCAACCCAGATTGCAGGAAGGAAAGAAAATTAGGTAACGCGAATGGCCAGGGGGATACTCCTTGTGCAGAGCACCAGGATAAGAAAATCCTCCACGTTCTGTGGTAGATCTTAGCAGAAGTGGACTTCCTAGCTTGTCTCATGGTGGCAACGACCCCTTGGGATAATCCTGAAGACGCTAGGATCCAGGACTCAATGGCCACACAGTCAGGTTCAGGGCTGCAGAATTCCGATGGAAAAACGGCCCTTGGGACAGTAAGTCTGGTCGGTCTGGTAGTGTCCACGGTTGGCCCACCGTGAGATGCCACAGATCCGGGTACCACGACCTCCTCGGCCAGTCTGGAGCGACGAGTATGACGCGGCTGCAATCGGATCTGATCTTGCGTAGCACTCTGGGCAAGAGTGCCAGAGGTGGAAACACATAAGGGAGCCGGAACTGCGACCAATCTTGCACTAAGGCGTCCGCCGCCAGAGCTCTTTGATCGCGAGACCGCGCCATGAAGGCCGGGACCTTGTTGTTGTGCCGAGACGCCATTAGGTCGACGTCCGGCACCCCCCAGCGGCGACAGATTTCCTGAAACACGTCCGGGTGAAGGGACCATTCCCCTGCGTCCATACCCTGGCGACTGAGGAAGTCTGCTTCCCAGTTTTCTACGCCCGGGATGTGAACTGCGGATATGGTGGATGCCGTGTCTTCCACCCACATTAGAATCCGCCGGACTTCCTGGAAGGCTTGCCGACTGCGTGTCCCTCCTTGGTGGTTGATGTATGCCACCGCTGTGGAGTTATCCGACTGAATTCGGATCTGCTTTCCTTCCAGCCACTGCCGGAAGGCTAGTAGGGCAAGATACACTGCCCTGATTTCCAGAACATTGATCTGAAGGGTGGACTCCTGCTGAGTCCACGTACCCTGAGCCCTGTGGTGGAGAAAAAACTGCTCCCCACCCTGACAGACTCGCGTCTGTCGTGACCACCGCCCAGGATGGGGGTAGGAAGGATCTTCCCTGTGATAATGCGGTGGGGAGAAGCCACCATTGCAGAGAGTCCTTGGCCGTCTGGGAAAGGGAGACTTTCCTGTCCAGGGAACTTGACTTCCCGTCCCATTGGCGGAGAATGTCCCATTGAAGTGGGCGCAGATGAAACTGCGCAAAGGGACTGCCTCTATTGCTGCCACCATCTTCCCTAGGAAGTGCATGAGGCGCCTTAAGGGGTGCGACTGACCATGAAGGAGAGACTGCACCCCTGTCTGTAGTGACCGCTGCTTGTCCAGCGGAAGCTTCACTATCGCTGAGAGAGTATGAAACTCCATGCCAAGATACGTTAGTGATTGAGTCGGTGACAGATTTGACTTTGAAAAGTTGATGATCCACCCGAAACTCTGGAGAGTCTCCAGCGCAACATTCAGGCTGAGTTGGCATGCCTCTTGAGAGGGTGCTTTGACAAGTAGAGAGGGTGCTTTGACAAGTAGATCGTCCAAGTAAGGGATCACCGAGTGTCCCTGAGAGTGCAAGACTGCTACCACTGCCACCATGACCTTGGTGAAAACCCGTGGGGCTGTCGCCAGACCAAATGGCAGAGCTACGAACTGAAGATGGTCGTCTCCTATCACGAAACGTAGAAAACGTTGGTGTTCTGTAGCAATCGGCACGTGGAGATAAGCATCTTTGATGTCTATTGATGCAAGGAAATCTCCTTGAGACATTGAGGCAATGACGGAGCGGAGGGATTCCATCCGGAACCGCCTGGCGTCCACATGCTTGTTGAGCAGTTTTAGGTCCAGAACAGGACGGAACGAGCCGTCCTTTTTTGGAACCACAAAGAGATTGGAGTAAAAACCTTGCCCTTGTTCCTGAAGAAGAACAGGGATCACCACTCCTTCTGCTCTTAGAGAGCCCACCGCCTGCAGAAGGGCATCTGCTCGGTCGGGATGTGGGGAAGTTCTGAAGAACCGAGGCGGAGGACGAGAATTGAACTCTATCCTGTACCCGTGAGACATAATGTCTGTTACCCACCGGTCCTTGACCTGTGGCAGCCAAATGTCGCAAAAGCGGGAGAGCCTGCCACCGACCGAGGATGCGGAGGGAGGAGGCCGAAAGTCATGAGGCAGCCGCCTTGGAAGCGGTTCCTCCGGTTGCTTTCTTGGGGCGTGAGTGAGCCCGCCAGGAATCTGAGCTCCTTTGCTCCTTCTGAGTCCCTTTGGACGAGGAGAATTGGGCCTTGCCCGAGCCTCGAAAGGACCGAAACCTCGACTGCCACCTCCTCTGTTGAGGTTTGCTTGATCTGGGCTGGGGTAAGGAGGAGTCTTTACCCTTGGACTGTTTAATGATGTCCGCCAATTGCTCACCAAACAGTCTGTCTACAGATAATGGCAAGCTGGTTAAACATTTTTTGGAAGCAGAATCCGCTTTCCATTCCTTTAACCACAAGGCTCTGCGCAAAACCACAGAGTTGGCGGACGCCATTGAGGTACGGCTCGTAGAGTCCAGGACAGCGTTGATCGCGTAGGTCGCAAACGCAGACATTTGCGAAGTTAAGGACTCCACTTGCGGCACTGCTGGACGTATGATAGAGTCCACCTGTGCCAGACCAGCTGAAATAGCTTGGAGTGCCCACACGGCCGCGAATGCTGGAGCAAACGACGCGCCGATAGCTTCATAGACAGATTTCAACCAAAAGGTCCATCTGTCTGTCATTGGCATCTTTAAGTGAAGCCCCATCCTCCACTGCAACTATGGATCTAGCCGCAAGCCTGGAGATTGGGGGATCCACCTTTGGACACTGGGTCCAGCGTTTGACCACGTCAGGGGGAAAGGGATAACGTGTATCCTTAAGACGTTTGGAGAAACGCTTGTCTGGATAAGCATGGTGTTTCTGGACTGATTCTCTGAAGTCAGCGTGGTCCAGAAAAGTACTCAGTTTACGCTTGGGATACCTGAAATGGAACTTCTCCTGCTGTGCAGCTTCCTCTTCTGCTGAAGGGGCTGGGGGAGAAATATCCAACAGTCTATTGATGGCCGCTATAAGGTCATTTACCATGGCGTCACCATCAGGAGTATCCAGATTGAGAGCGGTCTCAGGATTAGACTCCTGATCACCCTCCTCTGTCTCATCATACAGAGACTCTTCTCGCTGAGACCCTGACCAGCGTGATGACGTGGAGGGTCTCTCCCAGCGAGCTCGCTTAGGCTGCCTGGGACTGTCATCCGAGTCAGAGCCTTCAGCCTGAGATGCCTGGGACCCCCTAGAAGCACGGATTAGCTCCAACTGAGGGGGACCGGGGAACATTGACACAGCAGTGTCCATGGTCTGAGTAACTGGCCTGGCCTGCAAGGTCTCTAGGATTTTTGTCATAGTCACAGACATCTTGTCAGCAAAAACTGCAAACTCTGTCCCCGTCACCGGAACAGGGTTCACCGGTGACTCTGCCTGGGCCACTACCACCATAGACTCCGGCTGAGTGGCACAGGGACCGAACATTGCACACAATGGGGGTCATTGGAACCTGCCGGTAGATCAGCCCCACAAGCGGCACAAGCAGCGTATACAGCCTGTGTCTTGGCACCCCTGCGTTTTGCGGATGACATGTTGTTGTCTCCTCAGAGCAATATAGGGTATACAGCCAAGAAGCGACCTTACAGTGCAATATATATATATATATATATATTATTATATATATATATATATATATATATATATATATATATATATATATATATATATATATATATATATATATATATATATATATATATATATATATATATATATATATATATATATATATATATATATATATATATATATATATTAGTACAGAGAAAAAAGTACACCAATATAATACTGTGGCACTAGTGGGGCCAGCACTAATGTGCTGCTTACCGCCCGCTTAACGCGGGTGTGTGGTTGCCCGAATCCCTTGTCTGGGTCTCCCAGAGCCTGTGTCCGTTCCCCAGCCAGACTGCATGCAGGAATGGCTGCCGGCGTCCTGTGGAGAGGGGCGGGCCCTGGGTGTGTTCAGACGAAAAGCGGGAAACTTGCGTCCCCACTGTGCCCAGTGAGAGGGCTGGAGTATGTAAATAAGACTCCAGCCCTCGGCGCTGACTATAGAACAGCGTCTCTCCCTTTCCCTGATTGACAGGGTGGGGGCGGGAACGAAGCGGAGCTAGGCCGCAAAAGCCGGGGACTAGATTTATAAGCGCCGCCGTCCGGTCGGCGCGAAGTCCCCGGCGCACCACAAGTCTCAGCCGCGCCGCCGCTCCAGGGGCGGCCGGCGCGGCGGTCCCCAACACATAAAGTCCCTCAGAGAAGCTGCAGTGACTGTAACCCCCGCGCGCAGCGCTACTGTCCCCGGCGCACTAGCACACCCAGCAAGTCTGGAGTGTGCGCGGCCTGTCCATACGGGGACACAGAGTACCTGAATGTTGCAGGGCCTTGTCCCTGAACGGTACCCAGCTCCGTATCCAGCAGGTTCTACGGGTCTGTGGATGGAGCCCGGCCTCAGGGCTTGGGGGCCGGTAAGATCCCACTTCCTCAGAGCCCCTCAGGGGGATGGGGAAGGAAAACAGCATGTGGGCTCCAGCCTCCGTACCCGCAATGGGTACCTCAACCTTAAACACCGCCAATAGGAATAGGAATTAGCAGCTACTGCTGACTAAACAGTGGAGCTATGCGTGGATGTCTGACCTCCTTCGCACAACGCTTGAAAACTGAGCAGCCCGTGATCCCACGGGGGGTGTATAGCCAGAAGGGGAGGGGCCTTACACTTTTTAGTGTAATGCTTTGTGTGGCCTCCGGAGGCAGTAGCTATACACCCAATCGTCTGGGTCTCCCAATGGAGCGCCGAAGAAAAAAAAATATATAGCTGTGCGCACACAGTTTTTTTTCTCAAGAACATGCTTTCTGCAGAATTTCTTGAGAAAAACAATGTGCATGTCACTTCGTTTCTGCAGGTATCTGCGTTTTTTTGCCATAGATAATGTTAAAAAAAAAGAAAACCAGCAGGGACCCACCTGCAGAAAAAAAAAACGCACCAAAAACGTGGTAAAAAAACGCATGCAGTTTTTGGTGCGTTATTTGTGTGTTTTTTGACCGCAAGTGCATGAGACTCAAGAAATTTCTTGAGAAAAATCCTTTTTCTAGTGTGAACAGAGCCCAAGACCGTTTTGCAGATTTGCAATTTTCTCATCTATGCCATTGGGGAAATACACGAAAGTAAAGTTTCAAAAGGCGTCTGTAGAGACAAACAATACAGATGTTTGACAAATTTATTGAGCCTCCGTCTGCAGGCCTCTCCTCCCTAGAGCAGTGGATACAATGTATGCAAAATAAGTGAGTCAACAATCACATGGCTGCCGGGCCTACCTGTAGGACAAAGGAGAGGCAAAGAAGGGAATTTTGTTTACTTACCGTAAATTCCTTTTCTTCTAGCTCCAATTGGGAGACCCAGACAATTGGGTGTATAGCTTCTGCCTCCGGAGGCCACACAAAGTATTACACTTTAAAAAGTGTAACCCCTCCCCTTCTGCCTATACACCCCCCGTGCATCACGGGCTCCTCAGTTTTGGTGCAAAAGCAAGAAGGAGGAAAAGTTATAAATTGGTTTAAAGTAAATTCAATCCGAAGGAATTTCGGAGAACTGAAACCATTCAACATGAACAACATGTGTACACAAAGAACAGCCCGAAGGGAACAGGGGCGGGTGCTGGGTCTCCCAATTGGAGCTAGAAGAAAAGGAATTTACGGTAAGTAAACAAAATTCCCTTCTTTGTCGCTCCATTGGGAGACCCAGACAATTGGGACGTCCAAAAGCAGTCCCTGGGTGGGTAAAATAATACCTCGTAATAGAGCCGTGAAACGGCCCTTTCCTACAGGTGGGCAACCGCCGCCTGAAGGACTTGCCTACCTAGGCTGGCATCCGCCGAAGCATAGGTATGCACCTGATAGTGTTTCGTGAAAGTGTGCAGGCTCGACCAGGTAGCCGCCTGACACACCTGCTGAGCCGTAGCCTGGTGCCGCAAAGCCCAGGACGCACCCACGGCTCTGGTAGAATGGGCTTTCAGCCCTGAGGGAACCGGAAGCCCAGAAGATCGGTAAGCTTCAAGAATTGGTTCCTTGATCCACCGAGCCAGGGTTGATTTGGAAGCTTGTGACCCTTTACGCTGGCCAGCGACAAGGACAAAGAGTGCATCCGAGCGGCGCAGGGGCGCCGTACGAGAAATGTAGAGTCTGAGTGCTCTCCCCAGATCTAACGAGTGCAAATCCTTTTCACACTGATGAAGTGGATGAGGACAAAAAGAGGGTAAGGAGATATCCTGATTGAGATGAAAGGGGGATACCACCTTAGGGAGAAATTCCGGTACCGGACGCAGAACCACCTTGTCCTGGTGAAACACCAGGAAAGGGGCTTTGCATGACAGCGCCGCTAGCTCCGACACTCTCCGAAGTGATGTGACTGCTACTAGGAAGGCCACTTTCTGCGAAAGGCGTGAGAGAGAAATATCCCTCATTGGCTCGAAAGGTGGCTTCTGAAGAGCCATCAGCACCCTGTTCAGATCCCAGGGTTCTAACGGCCGCTTGTAAGGAGGGACTATGTGACAAACCCCCTGCAGGAACGTGCGTACCTGTGGAAGTCTGGCTAGGCGCTTCTGAAAAAACACAGAGAGCGCTGAGACTTGTCCCTTAAGAGAGCCGAGCGACAACCCTTTTTCCAATCCGGATTGAAGGAAGGAAAGAAAAGTGGGCAAGGCAAATGGCCAGGGAGAAACACCCTGATCAGAGCACCAAGATAGGAATATCCTCCACGTCCTGTGGTAGATCTTGGCGGACGTTGGTTTCCTAGCCTGTCTCATAGTGGCAATGACCTCTTGACCCTGAAGACGCTAGGATCCAGGACTCAATGGCCACACAGTCAGGTTGAGGGCCGCAGAATTCAGATGGAAAAACGGCCCTTGAGACAGCAAGTCTGGTCGGTCTGGTAGTGCCCACGGTTGGCCCACCGTGAGATGCCACAGATCCGGGTATCACGACCTCCTCGGCCAGTCTGGCGCGACGAGGATGGCGCGGCGGCAGTCGGACCTGATCTTGCGTAACACTCTGGGCAACAGTGCCAGAGGAGGAAACACATAAGGGAGTTGAAACTGCGACCAATCCTGAACTAAGGCGTCTGCCGCCAGAGCTCTGTGATCTTGAGACCGTGCCATGAATGTTGGGACCTTGTTGTTGTGCCGGGACGCCATTAGGTCGACGTCCGGCATCCCCCAGCGGCAACAGATCTCCTGAAACACGTCCGGGTGAAGGGACCATTCCCCTGCGTCCATGCCCTGGCGAGTGAGAAAGTCTGCTTCCCAGTTTTCTACGCCCGGGATGTGAACTGCGGATATGGTGGAGGCCGTGGCTTCCACCCACATCAGAATCCGCCGGACTTCCTGGAAGGCTTGCCGACTGCGTGTTCCCCCTTGGTGGTTGATGTATGCCACCGCTGTGGAGTTGTCCGACTGAATTCGGATCTGCTTGCCTTCCAGCCACGGCTGGAACGCCTTTAGGGCAAGATACACTGCCCTTATCTCCAGAACATTGATCTGAAGGGAGGACTCTGTCGGAGTCCAGGTTCCCTGAGCCCTGTGGTGGAGAAAGACCGCTCCCCACCCTGACAGGCTCGCGTCCGTCGTGACCACAGCCCATGATGGGGGAAGGAAGGATTTCCCCTTCGACAGAGAAGTGGGGAGAAGCCACCACTGAAGGGAAGCCTTGGCTGCCCGTGAAAGGGAGACATTCCTGTCGAGGGACGTCGACTTCCTGTCCCATTTGCGGAGAATGTCCCATTGAAGTGGACGCAGATGAAACTGCGCAAAAGGAACTGCCTCCATTGCTGCTACCATCTTCCCTAGGAAGTGCATGAGGCGCCTCAGGGGGTGTGACTGGCCTTGAAGGAGAGATTGCACCCCTGTCTGTAGTGAACGCTGTTTGTCCAGCGGAAGCTTCACTATCGCTGAGAGAGTATGAAACTCCATGCCAAGATATGTCAGTGATTGGGCCGGTGTCAGATTTGACTTTGGAAAATTGATGATCCACCCGAAACTCTGGAGAGTCTCCAGAGCAACGTCCAGGCTGCGTTGGCATGCAACTTGAGAGGGTGCCTTGACCAGCAGATCGTCTAAGTAAGGGATCACCGAGTGTCCCTGAGAGTGTAGGACTGCTACCACTGCTGCCATGACCTTGGTGAAGACCCGTGGTGCTGTCGCCAGGCCGAAAGGCAGTGCCACGAACTGAAGGTGTTCGTCCCCTATGGCGAAACGCAGGAAGCGCTGATGCTCTGGTGCAATCGGTACGTGGAGATAAGCATCTTTGATGTCGATTGATGCCAGGAAGTCTCCTTGGGACATTGAGGCGATGACGGAGCGGAGCGATTCCATCCGGAACCGCCTGGTTTTTACGTGTTTGTTGAGCAGTTTTAGGTCCAGAACAGGACGGAAGGATCCGTCCTTTTTCGGTACCACAAACAAGTTGGAGTAAAAAACCGTGACCCTGTTGCTGAAGAGGAACAGGGATCACCACTCCTTCCGCCTTCAGAGTGCACACTGCCTGAAGAAGAGCATCGGCTCTCTCGGGGGGGCGGAGATGTTCTGAAAAATCGAGTCGGAGGACGAGAGCTGAACTCTATCCTGTAACCGTGGGATAGAATGTCTCTCACCCATCGGTCTTTTACCTGTGGCAGCCAGGTGTCGCAAAAGCGGGAAAGCCTGCCACCGACCGAGGATGCGGTGTGAGGAGGCCGAAAGTCATGAGGAGGCCGCCTTGGGAGCGGTTCCTCCGGCGGTCTTTTTAGGACGTGACTTAGACCGCCATGAATCGGAGTTCCTCTGATCCTTTTGAGGCCTTTTGGACGAGGAGAACTGAGACCTTCCCGCGGGCCGAAAGGACCGAAACCTCGATTGTACCTTCCGTGGTTGAGGTCTGTTTGGTTTGGACTGGGGTAAGGATGAGTCCTTTCCCTTGGATTGTTTAATGATTTCGTCCAATCGTTCACCAAACAGGCGGTCGCCAGAAAATGGCAAACCGGTTAAGAACTTTTTGGAAGCGGAGTCTGCCTTCCATTCACGTAACCACATGGCCCTGCGGACTGCCACCGAATTGGCGGATGCTACCGCCGCACGGCTCGTAGAGTCCAGGACAGCATTAATGGCGTAGGACGCAAACGCCGACGCCCGAGAGGTTAAGGACACCACTTGCGGAGCAGATGTACGTGTGACTGCATTAATCTGCGCATGACAAGCTGAGATAGCTTGGAGTGCCCATACGGCTGCGAATGCTGGAGCAAAAGACGCGCCGATAGCTTCATAGATGGATTTCAACCATAGTTCCATCTGTCTGTCAGTGGCATCTTTGAGCGAAGCCCCATCTTCCACTGCAACTATGGATCTAGCCGCCAGTCTGGAGACAGGAGGATCCACCTTAGGACACTGAGCCCAGCCCTTGACAACGTCAGGGGGGAAGGGATAACGTGTATCCTTAAGGCGCTTGGAAAAACGCTTATCTGGACAAGCTCGGTGTTTCTGGACTGCCTCTCTGAAGTCAGAGTGATCCAGAAACATACTCAATGGACGCTTGGGAGACCTGAAACGTAATTTCTCCTGCTGAGAAGCTGACTCCTCAATTGTAGGAGCTGGTGGAGAAATATCCAACACCTGATTGATGGTTGCTATAAGGTCATTCACTATGGCGTCACCATCAGGTGTATCCAGGTTGAGCGCGGTCTCAGGGTCAGAATCCTGATCTGCTACCTCCGCATCATCATCCAGAGAGTCCTCCTGCTGAGACCCTGAACAATGTGATGAAGTCGAGGGAATTTCCCAGCGAGCCCGCTTAGGCG
The DNA here is from genome assembly GCF_048569485.1 of Anomaloglossus baeobatrachus. Classification (NCBI taxonomy): domain Eukaryota; kingdom Metazoa; phylum Chordata; class Amphibia; order Anura; family Aromobatidae; genus Anomaloglossus; species Anomaloglossus baeobatrachus. Next base: position 59,484,809 of record NC_134361.1, on the reverse strand, counting down.
GCCTGGGACTGCGGTCCATGTCAGAGACCTCACCCTGGGACCCATGGTTCACCCCAGGAGCACTTTGCAGCTCCAAATGAGGGGGGCCTGGGGTCAATGATTGAACAGTGCCCGGGGCCTGAGTTACCGGTCTGGACTGTAAGGCTTCTAGTATCCTAGCAGACCATTTATCCATAGTCTCAGACAGTTTGTCAGCAAATACTGCAAACTCAGTCCCTGTCACCTGGACAGTGGTAGCAGGTGGTTCCACCTGGGCCACCAGTAGCAGAGGCTCCGGCTGAGTAAGTGCCACAGGGGCCGAGCATTGCACACAATGAGGGTCAGTGGAACCTGCTGGTAGTATAGCCGCACACGAGGTACAGGTTGCAAAGTAAGCCTGTGCTTTGGCACCCTTGCTATTTGCGGACGACATGCTGTTGTCTCCTCCGAGTACAATCCAGGAGGGTATATAGCCAAAAATCAACAGTGCGACCGTACAGTGTAGATGTATAGCATATAAGCATATATATATATATATATATATATATATATATGTACACTACGGCACTCAGTGGGGCCAGCACCTCAGGTGCTGCTTACCGACCGCTCAAAGCGGTTGTGTGATCACCAGCTTCCCTGCCTGGGCCTCCCAGAGCTTTCTCTCCTCTCCAGCGTCAGAAGAGCTGACAGGAATGGCTGCCGGCGTTCTGTGGGGAGGAGGGGGCCGAGGGCGTGCCCTAGAAAGTGCGGGAATCTGGAGCCCCACTGAGCTGAATGAGGGGGGAGGAGGATACAGAGTATGCTCCAGCCCTCAGCGCTGACGTTCTGTGCAGCGTCCCGCCCTTCCCCTGACTGACAGGCCTGGGGGCGGGAATATGCGCTACTAGGCCGCAAAAGCCGGGGACTAAAGTTATAAGCGCGGCCGGCATATAAGCGCGGCCGGCGCGGTAGTCCCCGGCGCACTAACACACCCAGCAGTGCTGCAGTGTATATGGTACCAGCGCTCCATGCGCGGTCCCCACGGGGACACAGTACCTCACAGCGCGGGCCTGCGCGGTAGTCCCCCGGCGCACTAACACACCCAGCAGTGCTGCAGTGTATATGGCACCAGCGCTCCATGCGCGGTCCCCCACGGGGACACAGAGTACCTCACAGTAGCAGGTCCTTGTCCCTGACGATACTCGGCTCCTGTCCAGCAGATTCCCCAGGGGCTGCGGAGGGAGCACGGCCTCAGTGCCTGGAGACCGATTAGAATCCCACTTCACCCAGAGCCCATTAAGGGATGGGGAAGGAAAACAGCATGTGGCTGCTGCCTATGTACCCGCAATGGGTACCTCAACCTTAACAGCACCGCCGACCAGAGTGGGGTGAGAAGGGAGCATGCTGGGGGCCCTATATGGGCCCTCTTTTCTTCCATCCGACATAGTCAGCCGCTGCTGCTGACTAACATGTGGAGCTATGCGTGGATGTCAGCCTCCTTCGCACAAAGCATAAAAACTGAGGAGCCCGTGATGCACGGGGGGTGTATAGGCAGAAGGGGAGGGGCTTTACACTTTTAAGTGTAATACTTTGTGTGGCCTCCGGAGGCAGAAGCTATACACCCCAATTGTCTGGGTCTCCCAATGGAGCGACAAAGAAAAGCAGTAAATCTTCACTGAGGTGGAATGTGGATACTACTTGTAAAGCTGGTGTCACACACAGCGACAACGACGTCGCTGCTACGTCACCATTTTCTGTGACGTTTGCAGCGACGTCCTGTCGCTGTCTGTGACATCCAGCAACGACCTGGCCCCTGCTGTGAGGTCGCCGGTCGTTGCTGAATGTCCAGCTTCATTTTTTGGTCGTCACTCTCCCGCTGTGACACACACATCGCTGTGTGTGACAGCGAAGAGAGCGACGAAATGAAGCGAGCAGGGAGCAGGAGCCGGCGTCTGGCAGCTGCGGTAAGCGGTAACCAGCGTAAACATCGGGTAACCAAGGGAAGCCCTTTCCCTGGTTACCCGATATTTACCTTCGTTACCAGCCTCCGCTCTTGCTGCCAGTGCCGGCTCCTGCTCTGTGCACATGTGGCTGCAGTACGCATCGGGTAATTAACCCGATGTATACTGTAGCAAGGAGAGCAACGAGCCAGCGCTAAGCAGTGTGCGCGGCTCCCTGCTCTCTGCACTGTGACATGTAGCTGCAGCACACATCGGGTTAATTAACCCGATGTGTACTGTACCTAGGAGAGCAAGGAGCCAGCGCTAAGCGCGGCTCCCTGCTCTCTGCACATGTAGCACAGAGACGTTATGATCGCTGCTTCTGCTGTGTTTGACAGCTAAGCAGCGATCATAACAGCGACTTACAAGGTCGCTGTTACGTCACCGAAAATGGTGACGTAACAGCGACGTCGTTGTCGCTGTCGCTTAGTGTGAACCCAGCTTAAGTGTGAACTACCTTATGCTGATAGATAAACTGAAGGGAGACAAAAAAAAAAAAAAAAAAAAAAAAAAAAAAAAAGGGGGCTTCCCTATATTTTTGATTCCCAGACGGGTACAAATAGGCAGCTGGGGGTTGGGGGCAGCCTGTACCTGCCTGCTGTACCTGGCTAGCATACAAAAATATAGCAAAGCCCATGTCATTTTTTTTTTCTTTTTGGGTAAAAAAAAACTCCTGCATACAGTCCGGGATGGAGGATGCTGAGCCTTGTAGTTCTGCAGCTGCTGTCTGCTCTCCTGCATACAATGAAGAACATATTGAAGAAGGAAATGACAGACCTTTTTTTTTCCATCAACAATCTTTAATGGCATTGTGCACTGATTAAAAACGCAGTGAGCAAAACCGCACCAAATCGCGGTAAAAACGCATGAGTTTTTGCCGCGTTTGAGACAAAAACGCACAAAGACGCAGCGTGAAAAAACACCTAGTGCGCACATACCTAAGGCTACATGCGCACGCTGCAGTTTGTCGCGTTTTTGGTGCAGTTTTGTTGTCAGAATGTTCACTTTTAACTTCCCAGCAAAGTCTATGAGAAGTCAGATTTGCTGTGCGCACGTTGCAGTTTGTCTTTTGTGACAAAGAAGCAGCATGTTCATTCTTTCTTGCGTTTTTGTCAACTTTTATCACCCATTGAAATCAGTGAGGGGTTGAAAAACGCATGACAAAGCTCATGGTTACAAATGGTTTGCTTTTTTTGCATATGTTTTATCTGTGGTTTTGTCAACAAAAACGCAGCTCATGAAGTTAGTTCCAGAATGACAAAAAAAAATAAATGCTGGAGTGATTTTGGGGTGTCTGGCTCTCTTTCCCTAAACGCTACATACTCACTAATCAAAGGGGCGGATGTCACACTGCTCCCGTGGCAACTCTGATCTTTCCGAGCCAGGCGCTCATTAGACTCAAATATTCACCGCTTCCCCCACTCCCTGGCGTCTGATGGGGGCGCATCTGACTGCAACCAATGCTGAGTGACAGCTGTCTGACTGCAACCAATCACAGCTGCTGTTGGGCGGGACTTTAACATACAGTCAAATAATTAAAGAAAAACAGCGTGCGGTGCCCTCCAATTTTAATAACCAGCCAAGATAAAGCCCCACAGCTGATGACTGGTATTCTCAAACTGGAGTCCTATAGTTATTAGGCTCTCCCCAGCCTAAAAATATTAGCCAGCCGCCGCCTGGAGTTGCTGCTTCCATTAAATGCAACAGTTCCAGCACTTCTCAATTGCCCTGGTGCTGTGGAAATAAGGGTAACAAGGAGTTAATGGCAGCCCATAGCTGCCAGTAAGTGCTATATTAGTGATGGTAGATGCCTACGAGACACCCCCCTCATCACTAATCTATATGTGAAAGTAAATTTAGCACATACCTAAGAAATCCTTTATTTGAAAGGCTAAAAAGCACCCTTTCACGCCTTTATTAACCCCCCCCCACCCCCGAAAACACCCCTACAGGTCCGACATAATTCACACAAGGTCCCACGACACTTCCAGCACCGCTTCATCTGACGCCCACAGCGAGCGCCATAGAACAAGACCACCCACTGTGAGCTCCACGCAGCAAGTGAAGTGAGCAGCTTGGTCAGCGGTGACGTCACTCCGGTGAGTCCTCCACCTGCGGGCACTTCAGTCGCGGACTCGACAACACATGGACTTCCGCTGTGACCGTAAATCACCCGAGTAACGTCACCGCATATTGAGCGGCTAACATCACTTGCTGTGTGGAGCTCACAGCGGACAGTTATGTTCTATGATGCTCGCTGTGACAGGACAAAGCTACAGCAGAGCTGAATCGCCGTGGGACCTCCTATGGATTATGTTGGACCTGGAGGGGTGTTTGGGAGGGGTGGGGGGGGGGGGGTTAAGTGGTGATTGAGGGAGGGGGGGGGGGGTGTGTGAAGTGTTTCAGACGCCTGCCATCACTAAGCAAGGCCTTAGTAGCAACTGTGAACTGTTAACTCCTCATTACCCCTGCTGCTGTTACTGCAATGGATATGAAAAATTGGGGGACCCCACGTCATTTTTTATCCCCCAAAAATGAAGACCAGCAGGCCATCCCTCTATCAAGCTATTGCTATTTGTTTTTTCTTATCTATTCTATATGTTCTATTTTTTCTATGTATTCTAGCTATTATCCTATCCTATTTTATTTCTCCTTTAAAAACGCACCATTACAAGAGTTTATTTTTTTTGATAATTCCAAACTCTGTGACAAGGTGCAGTAAAAAAAAACAAAAAACAACAAAAAAAAAACAAAACGGCAGGGTGTGCATATAGCCAAACATACAAAATGGGAGTAGAGAAGGGGTTAACGCCACGCATCAGCCAAAGGAAGATGTAGAAATGTTGATGATAATTAAACTTTTTTATTCCATAAGTCTACGCGTTTCGAGGTGAAAACCTCTTCCTCAGGACCAGTACATCAACAAAAAAGAGAATTTTGTTTACTTACCGTAAATTCTTTTTCTTATAGTTCCGTATTGGGAGACCCAGACCATGGGTGTTTAGCTTCTACCTCTGGAGGACACACAAAGTACTACACTCAAAAGTGTAGCTCCTCCCCCTGAGCTTATACACCCCCCGGTGAGAAGACCCAGCCAGTTTAGTGCAAAAGCTGAAGGAGAATAGCCACCCACAAGTAGGACAGAGCAATAGCTGGAACAACCGGAAACTCTGTCCACGACAACAGCCGGTGATAACACGCGGAACAAGAAAAGTGCCAACAGGCAACAGGGAGGGAGCTGGGTCTCCCAATACGGAACTATAAGAAAAAGAATTTACGGTAAGTAACAAAATTCTCTTTTTCTTCATCGTTCCTATGGGAGACCCAGACCATGGGACGTTCCAAAGCAGTCCCTGGGTGGGAAATAAACCGAACAAAGTAAGAAGTAGGCAGAACCTAACTTCACAAATGGGCGACAGCTGCCTGAAGGATGCGTCTGCCCAAGCTCGCATCTGCCGAAGCATGAGCATGCACTTGGTAGTGCTTCGAAAAGGTATGTAGGCTAGTCCAAGTGGCAGCCTGACAGACTTGTTGAGCCGTAGCCTGGTGCCTGAAAGCCCAAGAGGGCACCAACAGCTCTGGTCGAATGTGCCTTGATCCCCAGCGGGGGAGGCACCTGAGAACTCTGGTAGGCGTCCGAAATGGTCGATCTGATCCACGGGCTAAGGTCGGCTTAGAAGCAGAGAGACCCTTGCGCCGACCTGTGGTTAGCACAAAAAGAGAGGTGCGCCGACCTGTGGTTAGCACAAAAAGAGAGGTGCACCGCCTAATAGAAGCGGTGCGTGACACAGATCCGGAGCGCCCGCACCAGATCCAGAGTATGCAGCGCTTTTTCAAAGCGATGAACAGGAGCCGGACAAAAGGAAGGTAGGGTAATGTCCTGGTTAAGGTGGAAAGGAGAGACCACCTTAGGAAGAAAGTCCGGAGTCGGACGGAGAACCACCGTGTCTTGATGAAACACTAAAAAAGGTGACTCCGAAGAGAGCGCGGCCAAATCAGACTCTCCTGAGGGAAGTTATGGCCACCAGAAAGACCACTTTCTGAGAAAGACGATGCAAAGAGACCTCCCTAAGAGGCTCAAAGGGGGGTTTCTGCAAAACCGTGAGAACCAAATTAAGGTCCCAGGGATCCAAGGGCCGCCGGTAAGGCGGAATGATGTGAGACGCGCCTTGCATGAAGGTGCGGACCTGAGCCAGCCGAGCGAGACGCCGCTGGAACAGTACTGACAGAGCTGAGACTTGTCCCTTGAGAGAGTTGAGGGACAGTCCTAGCTGCAGACCGGACTGTAGAAAAGACAGAAGGGTCGGCAAGGAGAATGGCCAAGGAGGATGGTCAGTAGAGCGACACCATGACAGGAAAATTTTCCAAGTCCTGTGATAAATCTTAGTGGAGGAAGACTTATGGGCCCGAGTCATAGTGGAGATGACTTCAGGGGGAATACCAGAAGCCATCAAAATCCAGGACTCAAGAGCCACGCCGTCAATTTGAGAGCCGCAGAATTCAGGCGGAAAAACGGCCCTTGTGAGAGCAGGTCTGCCTGGGCCAGTCCGGTGCAATGAGGATGACTCTACAGCCCTCCATTCTGATCTGCGCAGGACTCTGGGCAAGAGAGCTAGAGGGGGAAAACACGTAGGACAGACGAAACTGGGACCAGTCTTGAACCAGTGTGTCCGCGGCGAATGCCTGAGTGTCGTGGGAGCGAGCCACGTAAACGGAACCTTGTTGTTGAGACGGGATGCCATTAGATCCACGTCCGGAGTGCCACATTTTCGGCAGATTGACTGGAACACTGCCGGGTGCAGGGACCACTCGCCACCGTCCACGGTTTGATGGCTGAGATAATCTGCCTCCCAGTTTTCCACGCCTGGGATGTGGACTGCGGATATGGTGGAATTGGAGTCCACCGCCCATTGAAGGATGCGTTGTACCTCCAACATTACCAGGCGGCTGCGTGTCCCGCCTTGGTGATTGATGTAGGCAACCGCTGTCGCGTTGTCTGACTGGACTCGGATGTGCTTGCCCGCCAATAGGTGGTGAAAACCTAGGAGAGCTAGAAGCACGGCTCTGGTTTCCAGCACATTGTCCGAGTCAGCCCTTCCAATCAGAGTCCAAGTGCCCTGCGCTCTGTGGTGGAGATATACCGCTCCCCAGCCGGATAGACTGGCATCCGTGGTGAGAATCACCCAGGACGGGGCCAGGAAGGAGCGTCCCTGGGACAGGGAGAGAGGCCGAAGCCACCACTGAAGAGAGCTCCTGGTTTGTGGCGACAGAGCCACTAACCTGTGTAAGGAGGAAGGCCGCTTGTCCCAACAGCGGAGAATGTCCAGCTGCAGGGGGCGCAGATGGAACTGGGCAAAGGGAACAGCCTCCATGGACGCCACCATTTGATCCGGCAACTGCATCAACCGCCTGAGGGTATAACGGCGGGGCCTCAGCAGACAACGCACCGCTAACTGAAGGGACTGCTGTTTGACTAAGGGCAACTTCACAAGTGCCGACAAGGTCTCGAACTGCATCCCTAGGTACGTGAGCCTCTGGGTCGGAGTCAGAGTGGATTTGGGCAGATTGACAAGCCACCCGAATTGAGCCAGAGTGGAGAGAGTGAGCGAGACACTCCGCTGACAGTCTGCGCTGGATGAAGCCTTGACTAGAAGGTCGTCCAGGTAAGGAATTACTGCCAACCCCTGGAGGTGCAGAACTGCAATCACTGCTGCCATGACCTTGGTGAATACCCGAGGGGCGGTGGCCAACCCGAAGGGAGGAGCCACGAATTGGAAATGATCTTCTCCTACTGCAAAACGTAGCCAACGCTGGTGAGACACTGCAATTGGCACATGCAGATAGGCATCTCTGATCCCTTGGGTCATTGAGGCAATGACTGATCGTAGAGACTCCATGCGAAAATGCCGCAACTGAACATGCTTGTTGAGAAGCTTCAGATCCAGGATGGGCCGGAAGGTACCGTCCTTTTTGGGAACTAGGAAGAGATTTGAGTAGAAACCTCTGAACCGTTCCCGAGCGGGAACCGGTACAATCACTCCATTGGCCCGCAAGGCTGCCACGGCCTGAGAGAAGGCGGCGGCCTTGGAACAGGGAGGAGTTGAGAGAAAAAAAATCTGTTTGGCGGACTGGAAGAGAATTCTATCCTGTAGCCATCAGAGATGATATCTCTCACCCACTGATCGGAGACGTGTTGAAACCAAGCGTCGCCAAAGTGGGAGAGCCTGCCACCGACTAAGGACGTTGCTGGAGCGGGCAGATAGTCACGAGGAGGCTGCCTTGGTGGCAGCAGCTCCTGCGGTCTTCTGTGGACGCGCTTTAGGGCGCCAGTTGGATTTCTGGTCCTTGGCTGAGTTAGCGGACGAGGCCGAGGGCTTAGAGGACGACCAGTTGGAGGAACGAAAGGAACGAAACCTCGACTGATTCCTACCCTGGGCAGGTTTCCTGGCTTTGGTTTGTGGCATGGAAGTACTCTTCCCGCCAGTTGCTTCCTTAATGATTTCATCCAGCTGTTCACCGAACAGCCGGGACCCAGCAAAAGGGAGTCCAGCAAGGTACTTCTTTGAAGAAGCATCTGCCTTCCACTCTCGAAGCCACAAAATTCTGCGGATAGCGAGGGAATTAGTCGAAGCCACCGCAGTGCGGTGAGAAGCCTCCAGCATGGCAGACATGGCATAGGAATAAAAAAGGCCAAAGCTTGGGAAGTTAAGGCATCCATTTCGAGCATAGATTTCCTAGTGAGGGAATGCATCTCCTCTAGAGAAGCAGAGATGGCTTTGAGAGCCCACACTGCTGCAAAAGTCGGAGAAAATGCGGCCCCAGCCGCTTCATATACGGATTTGGCCAGAAGGTCAATCTGGCGGTCAGTGGAATCCTTAAGGGAAGTGCCATCAGCCACCGACACAACGGTCCGGGCTGCGAGCCTAGACACCGGAGGGTCTACCTTTGGGGAGTGAGCCCACTCCTTGACCACCTCAGGTGGAAAGGGAAAACGGACATCAGAACCACGCTTTGGGAAGAGTTTGTCAGGACAGGCCCTGGGTTTGGTCACAGCGGCCTGAAAACTGGAGTGGTTAAAGAACACACTCTTTGCTCTCTTAGGCGAGGTAAACTGGTGCTTTTCTGCCATAGAGGGTTGCTCCTCTGATACTGGCGGATTGAGATCCAGTACAGAATTAATGGACGCAATCAAGTCACTAAGATCTGAGTCACTTTCGGACAGATCAATGGGGTACATGGAGTTAGCCTCCGAGCCCCCTGTAAAGGCATCGTCCTCATCCTGCGAGTCAGCTCTGGAATCAGAGCCACGGGAGGAGGAGGGAGAGGGAACCCTGCATCTCTTCTCAGGAGGACGGGGTCTGGGCCCTGATGATGAATCCTCTGTGAGCTCCGGTCCTGAGAGAGCCCTAGCAGCAGAGGCACCCTGTGAAGGGGGCTGATGCATATTCAGAGTCCTGGACAGAAGTCCCATGGACTCCGCAAAGGACTGGGAGATAGACCTAGAAAAGGATTCTACCCAAGCCGGGGGTTCAGCCACAGGAGCAGGAGCAGCCTGAGAGACCACTGGGGGTGAGACTCCAGGCTGAGGCACCGCCAGGTTAGAGCAGGCATCACAATGTGGATAGGTGCTCTGTTCAGGCAGCAGGAGCTTACATGCAGCGCATATAGTATAAAGCTTTGGGGCCTTGCTCCTCGTGTGAGACATGCTGCTGGAGTGGGGGCTCTGCCAGAGAATGAACCCCAGAGAGTATATACAGACGGTCCACAACCGGAGACCGGTTGTGGCTTACCAGACCGCTGTGCTGTGCAGAGCGGTGTTGTGTGCCCTCTAGATCCCGAAGCCCGGACCTCCAAGCACAGCACCTCAGCAGGGATGCTGCAGACCAGCGCTGCAAAGACTGAACGCAGAGAGAACGCTGAGAAAATGGCCGCCGGAGTGAAGAGAGGGGGCAGGACTTGCTTGAGGAGTGGGATCTGGAGGGCCATTGAGACCTACAGGGGAGGGGACACACACTGCAGTGGGGAGTGTTCCTCCCCTGTACAGAACGGCCGCAGGAGGAGCAGAGACTGTCCCTCTGCATGAGTGACATGCGAGGGCAGTGAAACCGAAACTAGGCCTCCGGCAAAGTCGGGGTCTAAATTTGAGCGGCGCGGCCGACGCGCTGGCACCATCGGCGCGGTTCTCAGGCAACAGCTAGAGAACCCGCCGGAAATGTCAGTAAATGCAATAAACACACTCTCCCCCAACAATAAAGTACAGGGACCCCGAAATATAAACGTCTCAGGTACTTAGCTTCTGAGACGCAGGGCCAGGTCCCTGGGGATGAGTGCTCCTGTCCAGCAGGGTCCTGAAGGGCTGCGGATGGAGACCGGTCTCCTGCCAAGCATGGAGACCGTGCTGGCTCCCAC